>NW_023270466.1:1101066-1489534 GCF_011800145.1 Mirounga leonina
AAGTTGAACTGGTGTAGGGTGAGCCCATAATCCCACATGACTGGTGTCCTAATAAAAAAGGGGAAATTTGGACACAGAGAAATGCACACAGGGAAGACGTCTTGTGAAGATGAAGGCAAAGGTGGGGTGATGCTTTACAAGCCAAGGAACATCAAAGATTGCCCCAAACTAGCAAACTAGGAGAGAGGCATAAGACAGTCTCCCTCCTGGGCCTCAGAAAAACCAAGCCTAAAATTAACAAGTCAGGAAACGACAGATGTTGGCGGGGATGCGGAGAAAGGGGAACCCTCCTACACTGTTGGTGGGAATGCAAGCTGGTGCAGCCACTCTGGAAAACTGTATGGAGGTTCCTCAAAAAGTTGAAAATAGAGCTACCATATGATCCAGCAATTGCACTACTGGGTATTTACCCCAAAGATACAAAAGTAGGGATCCGAAGGGGTACGTGCACCCCGATGTTTATAGCAGCAATGTCCACAATAGCCAAACTGTGGAAAGAGCCAAGATGTCCATCGACAGATGAATGGATAAAGAAGAGGTGGTATATATATACAATGGAATATTATGCAGCCATCAAAAGGAATGAGATCTTGCCATTTGCAACGACGTGGTTAGAACTGGAGGGTATTATGTTGAGTGAAATAAGTCAAACAGAGAAAGACATGTATCATATGATCTCACTGATATGAGGAATTCTTAATCGCAGGAAACAAACTGAGTGTTGTTGGAGTGGGGGGTGGGGTGGAAGGGATAGGGTGACTGGGTGATGGACACTGGGGAGGGTGTGTGCTCTGGTAAGCGCTGTGAATTGTGCAAGACTGTTGAATCTCAGATCTGTACCTCTGAAACAAATAATGCAATATATGTTAAAAAAAAAAAAAAGAAGAAGAAGAAGAAGAAGGTAGCGGGAGGGGAAGAATGAAGCGGGGGAAATCGGAGGGGTAGACGAACCATGAGAGACGATAGACTCTGAAAAACAAACTGAGGGTTCTAGAGGGGAGGGGGGTGGGAGGATGGGTTGGCTTGGTGGTGGGTATTGAGGAGGGCACGTTCTGCATGGAGCACTGGGTGTTGTGCACAAACAATGAATCATGGAACACTTCATCTAAAACTAATGATGTAATGTATGGGGATTAACATAAGAATAAAATTTAAAAAAAAAAGAAAAAAAAAAGAAAAACCAAGCCTGATAACACCTTGATCTCAGACTTCTAGACTCCAGAACTGTGCGACGAGAAATTTCTGTGCTTTAAAGCACTCTGTCTGTGGTACTTTGTTATGACAGCCCTCCCCAACTAATACAACATGGATCTGTGAGCTGCCTCAAAAGAAATCTTTTCATACTATTTTCACTTTTTACACCAAGTGAACGTAGTACCCATTCAACAGATTACATTTTTGTGCAGTCTCATGCCAAAGAGATAATGTTTTATGGGGAGTGAGGGGAAAGGGAGGGAGAAAGCCATCAGAACCCAATCCATACAATTCCTCTTGGGAGAAAAAGCATCATGCATGTGGCCAGTACTGATACCTGAAGAACATCCCCGCAGCACTGGAAGTCACTTCAGCCTTTGGTCCGACCCAGCCCGGCCAACATGGCGGCAGTGGTGCAGAGAGAGAGAGAGAGAGCGGGGCCTGCAGGCAGCCACTAGCCACTAGCCAGTCAGCCTCTAGGATGCGGCAGTCTGTGATCTGGACCTGCTTCCCTGGGAGTTAAAAAAAATAATAATAAATAAAACCAGAGATCGTAAGGAGCTCCCCTTTGATAACACCCTCAGGATAAGGCCCATTCCAGGGTGTTTCTCTCTTGTGCCATAAAGGTTACTGAGCACCAACATGTGCTAAGCACCCTGAGGTGCCGTGGAAATGTAACCACACAGATAGGTGCCTGTTCTCAGGCTTCTCAGCTGAGGGAGGCGGACCTTAATTGGAGGGTCATGGGTGCAAGGTGACCAGCAACCCTAATCAGTGCTCAAGTACAAGATACTGGAAGATTGTATGAGGGGTAACATTGGAGTTAGAGAAGCCTTCTCCGGGGAAGAGACATTTGTGCTGATGTGGGAATCCACATGGAAGGGGGAAGGGAAGGAGCTTGGCACAGGGAAGGAAAGAAGGGCTGGTGTGACCGACAGTTACACAGTGGGGTGTGGGGTGACCCAAGATGAGGTGGCAAGGAGTCACACTATGCGTGACCTTGTGGCCTAGGATGAGGGTCGGAACCCAGTGATTTTAAGCAAGGATCAGTCTTGAGTTTTACAAAAAGATCTCTCTGGCCGCCTCATGGAGATGTGATAGGTCATTGTTAACATTCCCCTTTCTCTACAGGGCAAAATGATTTCCAATAACAATTACTGTTTTCTGGAGTTGTTTAGGGTTCGTGCAATACCTTTAAATGTACTTTCATTTTAAAGACATTATCTTAAAATCAGCAAATCACTTCATGTATGAACAAAAAAGCACACATATCAAACTTTTGCTGTTGAAAATTTTAAACATATAAACTCTCTACATGGTTACATGGAATAATAGAATTAAAGTAAGTCAAGTTCTCTTTATCTTTATAATCACTGTGCTACAATTGTGTAATTTGGATCTGCTGTATAAATGCTCGAATGTGAAGCTCCAGAAGATACAAACCACCATGAAAGTGAGCTCCTCTGATTCTGAATCATCATAAACTTAACCTTCAAAAATGTGGATTGACGAGGCCATGTGTGTCGGGGGCCGAGAGCTCAGGGATCCATTTCCACATAGAATACAATGTTTATTAAAGGGTAAGTATTCAAATGGACTCATTTAAGGCTCATATATTAATTATTAGTATTCCACAGCAACTGCCGCAATTGTATAGAACTTAGATCATCAAAAAGTTGTCTTTTCCAGCAATTAGTATTTCATTGCTGAAACCATTTAGAATTGCCTGTGCATGGTGTTAGTAAAGACCAGACTGACTTTTAGTAGGTTTTCTTATTGCTTTTAAACTCTTTACAGTCAATGCACCTCCTTCCTAATTGCACCCAGGGCACATCTCTGCCCTCTGCCCGCCAGCCCTGAGGACACCACTGGCATGGAGAATGCACTGAAGGAGAGCAAGGTATTTGGAGGAGGCCGGTAGGAGGGAAGCCCATGGCAGAGAAAGTGGAGGCTTCCTAGGGCTTTGTGACTGATTGGACATTCAGGTGGGGACAGAAATGAGGCCATGTTACCTCCCAGCATTCTGCTGGGACACCCAGGGGACTCATTGGTATGTAGATGCGTACTGATGCCACAAGAATGGCCTGGGGAGAGAGGACTGCACAATAGTGCTAAACATTGATGAACTCTAACATGGAGAAGGGAGTATGTTGGCCAATATTATTTCCATTTTGTAACTGGAAAACCAAGGCACTGAGCGATTACATCACTTTTCCAAAAGCAAGTTAAGAGAGATACCAGGGTTGATATTTGGCCTCATCATGTGCACCCAGTCACTTGGTCAAACTGTGTTTTAAGAAAGAACCATCTTTGGGAGATGTTGAAAAGAAACACAGGGTCTATCACTCTGCCATGCCCGGGAAGAAGTGCCTACAGATGTTATCAGTCTCTGGCACAGCTGGAACTTATCTGAAGAGGACATGGTATAAAGGGAGCAACGTAGACTTTCTTTGCTCTGGAAATAGATCTGTTTTATGTGAAACATGGTCTCAGGAAGTCCAGGAGGGCTTCCAGAGACGTAGAAGAAAGCCCGGAGAGCATGGCATCACCAGAACCAAGAGGGCATTTCAAGGAGAGAGACCTCTTCTGATATCCCTGGTACCTAACCATGGGGTCTTCACTTGTGGTAGGGGCTCAATACTTGCAAGATGGCAGGAAATCAGATAGACTAGAAGTCACACTAGGCTAGTGATCAATTCCCTGGATCTAGATCCAGCTCTAGGAAAACTAAATGTGCAGCCTTAATCGAATAATTGAACTCATTTCAGATGGGACCACTTCCAGAATAATTAACATGTTGCTCTCCATTCATCAGATTGAATCACGAATTCAAAAAGCAGAGCTGGAAGGGGCCTTAGAGACCATCTCCCTTCTTTGAGCCTTTCAATCTAAGGAAGTGCAGGCTAAGAAAGAGCCTATGCTTTGTAAAGCTGTATCAGGATTCAATCCCACATCCTCTCCCTCCTACGTTACTGTTCCATCTTACAGGTCCATTATCTTTCTTCATGTGTGGAAGAAAATGAAGAAAGCCACTTGGCTCAGTTGGTTAAGCGACTGCCTTCGGCTCAGGTCATGATCCTGGAGTCCCTGGATCGAGTCCCGCATCGGGCTCCCTGCTCGGCAGGGAGTCTGCTTCTCCCTCTGACCCTCCTCCCTCTCATGCTCTCTGTCTCTCATTCTCTCTCTCTCAAATAAATAAATAAAATCTTAAAAAAAAAAAAATTTCCTCATGAAGAAAGCCACTAGATTCTCTGAATACCTTTGTGTACACGTACATACACACATACACACACACACACACACACTGAAAATTGTAACTGAGGCCTAACTCAGAAGCCCTACAATGTTTTCCCATCAATCTCTCCAACCTCTTGTACAGTATTAATAGGGCCAGCTGTAACAAAGAGATAAATAAAACTTCAGGCACTGTTGACAAGACTAAATTTTGCTGACCACATACACCGCTTCTATGGCAGTTAGCGACATTGCGTTCAGTGAAGTCAGCATACCACTGGAGAATTTGGAAGACCACTGTTTTCTACTCCGGCCTAATGAAATATTTATTCTGTGCTGCTTGATTTTGCCATAAAGAAAACCTTCAGAAAATTGTTTTTGCAGAGAGTTCTGTGTAACATAAAACATATAGTTGACCCTTGAATAACACAGGTTTGAACTACATGGGTCCACTTACATGCAGATTTTTTTAATAAATACAGTACACGACTAAATGTGTTTTCCCTTCCTTATGGGGATTTTTAAATAACGTTTTTTCTCTAGCTTACTTTATTGTAAGAATACCGAACATAAAACATATAATGTACACAACATGTGTTAATCAACTGTTTATGTTATCAGTAAGGCTTTTTGGTCAATAGTAGGCTACTAGGAGCTTGGGGGAGTCAAATTACACAGATATTTTACTGCACGAGGGGGTCAGCACTCCTCACCCCCACATCAGTCAAAGGTCAATTGGAGTAGAAATTAGAAATAGGTTTGATCAATTCCAACTCAACTACATTGACTCTAGTGAAGACATAGGTTAGCAGGTCTCATCAATTCTCTCTTATTACTGCTTATAAGAAATTTGCTGTTCTCTGTACATTCAAGGGAACCCACTATTTACCTTAAATGTTCCAAGGCACTACAAAATTGTCCCTGAAGACCATCTTTAGTGCTATGGAAACTGCAGAATGTTTATGTCAATTGCAAGTCACGAGGGGACTTTCATCTTGTTTCTCCATCATGGGGGCCCTGAGCTGCCTTCCATACTTTCCCTGGAGTGACAGTGGCCTTTCTTCTCCAACCTAGTAATTCAGCTACCTGTCTAAAGCTCTCAAATTCCACCCCGTGCCATAGAGTTCTCATATCACACCCATTGTATGAGGCTATTTCATGATATTTTATTTTGATTTTATCTTCTAGTCCTCAGTACCAGGGGGCCTTAAGGGAAATAAAAAGATAAAACTTCAAAAGCAACACCAAAAAAAAAAAAAAGCAGCACCTGACAATATAGTAAAGAGTCTGTGGCACATTCCCAGGCAGGTATGATAGACCCAGGTGTGTCACCCATGATTATGGAATACCATTTCAGTGAGGCCAGGACCTCACCCTGACACCTGCTTAGTGCCCAGCAGTTGTCAAATAACCTTTCCACAGCTCCCTAGGAAGGCTGCATGGAATAGTGGAGAATGCACCCGGATACAGAGCCAGAATGCCTGGATTAAAGTCCTGGCTCTGCTATTTATTACTGCGTGATCTTTCAAGAGTTGCTTAATCTCTCTGGGCTTCAGCAAATATGGACCCTGGATGGCTTGGTGGGTAAAGAGTAGGCAATATAACAGCCCACTTCGTGGTCTACATTCTGCCACTTGCCAGCTCTCAGTCAATATGGCCTCAAATGCCTTAGTTATAAAACAAGAACAATAATATCTTCCCTGTTTGCAGTGTTGCTGTTATGAGGAAAGGAGAGATGAGATGTAGAAAGCCCTGTGAACTACACAGTCTTCAAAGATTGAGGGAACACCCCCCTTGGTCCTTCTTACCTTATCCATTTGTCTGTTAAGATCTCATTTAAAAGTTCACACCTTTCTAGAACCCTTTCTCCCCAGCACTGGAAGTACCATCCACAGTCCTATGTTCAGTAGTGTGATTGCAGATGGGCCAGGAACTCCAGAACACTGGGTCTCTGCTGCCTTAGAGCCTGAATGAGAAAACTCACAGCTGGACAGAAAGCTGATCTCCTCCCCCTTCCTGGCCCTCACTCCCTGGGTACACAGGATTGCCTTTGAAATACTAAAAGAATCAGGAGCTTTCAAAGCACAAAAAGTTGGAGCATGATTTCTACAAGTTCTTGATCAAGGTTGGCCATCCTTCTTTCTACCCCATGGCAATTCCCTTGCTCATAATCTGATTTTTTTTTTTTTAAGCCTGCCTTTTCCTTTCTCCATACCAGCATACACCTTTCCTCCTGCTTGTTTTTTAAAAAACAATGTTTACATTCACAGACTTAATAAAGTGTTCTACAGAGGTGAAATGACAAATACTATATTTTAGGTTCTCAACTCTCTAAGGAAGTAATGGCAGAAGGTGTTTTTTTCCCTGTTTTAGAATTTAAAAAAATAAAAATAAAAAGGCAAGAGTCAGAAAGGCTGGGTGATGTGCTGCAAGGCCACCTAGACAGCACGTGGCCAAGCCTGGCCCCACACGCCAGCCTGCTGACTCAAGGTCAACATTCTAACCATTACCCCTTGTGGGTTCCGTAAGAAACACAAGAGGTACAGCCAAGAAGGAACACTCTAGCCACTTACAAAGAACAGATAGCCTGAATCCAGAAGTAAACCAGAGAGTTAAAAAAAGGAAAAGGTCATTGACTCCAAGAACAACAGGCAGCATTTCGGGGTCATTCAGTCTCCCAGAGTCATGTTCAGAAGGCCAAAAACACACCTCAGAGGACTTCGGATTCCTGGATGCCGCTGTGCCTCTTCTTCCCTCTGTGGTACCTGGATGCCATACATTTGCTTCAGATATGGGACTTCTTCCAGTGAAAAATGCAAACACATGCCTCCGTTTTCCTTTTAGAACTAGATGGGGTGGGGGTAGAAATATTTAAAAGTACCAATGAGAATATGCTGGAAGAAAAAGTATATATATGATTTTCTCCACTTTTTGCATTCACTTCAACAGACATACAGACAGAGCGAGCTTGGCGCCTGGATTATCAACCCACTTCCAGCAAGGTTTGGTCTCGGAAACTTCAACGCAGTAGTGTGGTGCACTGAAAAGAACCCCAACTCTGTAGCCAGCAGCCTTGAGTTTCCATCCCAGAATTGGCCACTTAATAGCTACGTGGCCCTGGGATGCATTTATCCTGCCTGAAAACATGGGAGTATCTTTTGGAAAGTTATAGCCAGTATCACAAACTTATGACTCATGGGCTTTATCGGGTCCACAGACATAATTTCCTTGGCTCCCAAAATTGTAAAATGTATCTTACAGATTCCTTTCGAGGAGGCCTGCCTTCTCCTGTTTAACACACTCTATTCTTCCCTCTGGCCTTATACTGAGCTGCATTAGGGTCTGTGTTCTGTGCCCAGGCCCATGGACCTCCTCTTCAGGAGGCCCGTGAGGGTGTAAAAGCTCCTAGCATAGAGCAGACCCTGAGTGAATATTCTGAGCGCTCTTTGCAACCGGAGAAGTGACATTCTGCAATCTGAGTTTCAACTGCCAGAGTCTGTTGCTGGCCCCTCCGCTTCTCCCCCTTTCCCATGATGGAGAGCGCAGGGCACAGTCCTTGGGCCTCTCTCCCCTTTCTTACCACCCTTATTCTCATTGGTGACCCCGTCCAATCTCATGGCTTCAAATAAGATCCACATACTGATGGTTCCCAACTGTGTAGATTCCCCAGTGTGTTCCAGAACGGACATATCAGGAACCCCAGGCTCATTTATCTAACTGCATGCATGACTGTCTCCACTTGACTATCTAATAGTCGATAATCACACATTTGTTTCTGTAGAACCCTCCTGGTTTGCATAGGACAGTCCTGGGTTATGCCTATGGTCCCAGCAGCATTCCATCTGATCTAGCATGTGTCCTGGATTTTTCATTTTTTTTTTAAGATTTTATTTATTTATTTGAGGGAGAGAGAGCATGAGCAGGGGGAGGAGCAGAGCGAGAGGGAGAAGAGGCTCCCTGCTGAGCAGGGAGCCTGATGCCGGACTCAATCCCAGGACCCTGAGGTCATGACCTGAGCCCAAGGCAGACGGTTAACTGACTGAGCCACCCAGGCACCCCTGGATTTTTCATTTTTAATGAAATATTATCATTATTATTATAATTAAAATGAGCTGGGATGGGTTTGTGAGGTCTCCACTTTGTACTTCCAACTCCTGCCATGGTCTTGCCTAGTAATATGGAAGATGCATGGGCAGTAAACAGAGTTTTCATGTTAACGTGGTTATATTTAAAATAACCCATCTCTCTTTTCCCAACCATTTCAAGATGAAACCTAATCCTCCCTCTCAAATATAGCACTGAGGACACTCACTGCTTTAAAGAAAGTCTGGATAGAACAGATGGCTAACTCAGGGGCACCTGGGTGGCTCAGTCGGTTAAGCATCCAACTCTTGATTTCAGCTCAGCTCATGATCTCAGGGTTGTTAAGATTGAGCCCCATATCTGGCTCTGTGCTGGGTGTGGAGCCCCCCCCCACCTCAATCAATCAATCAATCAATCGTATAAGAGTTGGCTAACTCCTGGTATCAGGTAGTATAGAGGAAAAATATTGAAAGCTCCTGCTGCAACCAGCCACTTGGTGCACAAGCCAGTTTTGCTCTGGATGCTACCATGGCCTGCAAAATGTGTGAAGACACAGGCTGCCAGTCAGTGAGGTCAGGAGCCAGTGCAGGAATTACAGTTCAGGTGCACATAAAAAATATGCAGGAAATAGAGTGAGCACAGGCCTACGAGTAGATTAGTCTTAGTAGGTTAGTGAACTTTGTTACAGAGGTCTTATCATTTATAGCATGGTATTAATCTATAACTACCTATTTATTTTATTGTTTGAGAACAATTTTTAAGTTTTTATTTTTGCAATAAATCCTTTCAGCAGGGCGCCTGGGTGGCTCAGTTGGTTAAGCGACTGCTTTCGGCTCAGGTCATGATCCTGGAGTCCCTGGATCGAGTCCCGCGTCGGGCTCCCTGCTCGGCAGGGAGCCTGCTTCTCCCTCTGACCCTCCCCCCTCTCATGTGCTTTCTCTCTCTCATTCTCTCTGTCTCAAATAAATAAATAAAATCTTAAAAAAAGAAAATCCTTTCAGCAGCAATGAGCTGAAAAAGAAATGAAAGTGAATGTGTAAAGAAAAAGTAAGCAGACGAGCTTACCTGCCTAAAAAAAATTGATAATCAAAGTGTAATTTACACAAAATGTTGACACTTGCCAGGCTGTGGTGACATCAGTGACCACATGAAAACCAGATACACATCTACTGAAGAAGCCTCAGCACTTAATTTAAAATCGGCTCAACAGTGATTGCAAGAAAGCTGTGCCCAGAGATGATTCAGCAGATGCAACTGCGAAAGGTATATTTAAATATTGTTCTGGGAAACATGAATTTTCACATCAATTAAATGACTCTACAAAATTAGTTTATTTTTGATTCTAAGTTTTCTTGTACATGTAGGAAAATTGAAGTGACAACAGTTAATGATGCCAGTTTTATCTCAATATAATCAGATACTAAAAATAGACAATCATTTAAGGTAATTTTTTTAAAAGACTATTTATTTGAGAGAGAGAAAGAGAGCATGATGAACAGGGGAGGGGCAGAGGGAGAAGCAGACTCCCCACCGAGTGGGGAGCCCGATGTGGAACTCGATCCCAGGACCCTGGGATCATGACCTGAGCCAAAGGCAGACGCTTAACCGACTGAGCCACCCAGGTGCCCCTAAGGTAATTTTAATAAGGGTTAGATTTTGGTTTTTTACCCAATTAATGGAATCAAAATAAAACTTTTGGAAAAGCAGTCTGACTAGAGTGAAACATCTTACATTTTGTGAATGTTGTAAATGAATTCAAAAAGTCAATGCTGAAGATAAAATTATTTTTGCAGTGATAATATAAATGCAAATTTTGGTAAAGCATAGTGTTGTGGTAAAAAAACAGTTTTTTTACTAAACTAAGAATCTCATGAGGCAGAAATGTACTAGGAAGTGATTGTATGCACACGTTAGAAATAATCTGTGACATCTTCTAATCAAAATAGACTCTCTAGTTGTCAAAACTTACAAATGCTAAATATACGATATTTAAAAATATTTATAAGTACTTACAAATATTAAATGGAAATTGTTATAAATATTTACAAATATATCTAATATTTGTAAGTAATATTTGTAATTTATATATATATATATAAATTACAAAACAGTGTGTGAAGCAGAAGTTAAAATTTATATGCAAGGCAAAAATATGCTTTCTCTCTTCGATGCATACCCTCAAGCAAATTTTAGAAAAGTCTGAGCCTTTAAAAAGTGCTTTGTAGGGAGGGAGAGAAAGAGAGCATGATGAACAGGGGAGGGGCAGAGGGTGGCTCAGTCATTAAGCGTCTGCCTTCAGCTCAGGTCATGATCCCGGGTCTTGGGATCGAGCCCCGCTTCGGTCTCCCTGCTCCACGGGAAGCCTGCTTCTCCCTCTCCCACTCCCCCTGCTTGTGTTCCCTCTCTTGCTCTCTCTCTCTGTCAAATAAATAAATGAAATCTTAAAAAAACAAATAAATTTTAAAAAGGTGCTTTGTAAATTAACCTTAAATGTCCTACACTCATAAAACATTTTATAAATAAGTCCTCTAAATTGTTGGTACCTCTTGTTCTGCATCACTTGAAAATTTTTAGTAAAATATTCAATGAATGGAGTATCAAAAATTTCAGCTTTTGCAATTTGCTTTTTAAAAGTTTCAGTGATAAAAGCTAATGCTTAAAGGCAGATATTTACCGAAATGTATTCTATAAAAGCAAGGGAGGAACTGAAAAAATCAAATAATCAGATTTCACGTGGGAAACAAAATTTAGCTGATGTATAGCAAGGCTCTTTTGATGGAGCTCCTATTTTAATTGTATAATTTTATATTCTACATTGAAATGAAATAGAATTGAGAAAATACAAAAATTTTCACCATTTATATTTGGAAAAACATCAAAAACAATCATAAACAATTTATTTGATGAATTTTATCTTATAAAAATATTTGTTGAATAAACACAAATCTTATGAAAATATTGTGGCTGCTATATTTACAAATTTCAATACAGAAAAATTAGAATTCAGACTGTCGTTCACTCTAGAGGATTCACCATGAGCTTACTAGATATCCAGACACCTATAAAGAGCATCAACTTAAAATATGATGGCCTACAGATGAAAATCAACTGAAAGTATCAGTAATTTTAAAATTGTAACCATAGAATGCAACCCCTTTCTCAAACAAAAACTAAGGAAGTTTGTTGCCAGAAGATTTGCCTTGACAGATTTGTTAAAAGAAGTTCTTTAGAGAGA
This sequence comes from Mirounga leonina, assembly GCF_011800145.1. Lineage (NCBI taxonomy): Eukaryota > Metazoa > Chordata > Mammalia > Carnivora > Phocidae > Mirounga > Mirounga leonina. Next base: position 1,112,813 of record NW_023270466.1, read on the forward strand.
AGAAAATTATATAGATCAGAAACTCAGATCTACGTAAAGAAAAGAAGAGCATCAGAGAAAGAATAAGTGAAGGTAAAATAAAACTTTTCTTTTTCTTATTTTGAACAAACACATTAGAGTTTGTTCAAAACATTAAGAGCAACAATGTACTTGATTATGTAGGCATATGTATATAAAATGAATGGCAGCAATGATAAATGGGACAGGAAGGAAGAATTAGAATTACTTTGTTATTACTGTAATGTACTCACACTACCTGGGAAGCAGTACAGTGTTATTTGAATGTGGACTTGGATTAGTTGTAAATGTATATTGCAAACCCTAAGGCAACCACAAAAAAAAAGTTTTTAAAAAAAGTACAACTAATATGCTTAGGAGAAAAATGAAATCATATAAAATACTCAACAAAAACCACAAAAGACAGAAAAAAGAGTGGAAGACAAAAATAGGAAAAAAGAACTAGGACAACAAATAGAAAATAGTAATGAATGTGGTAAATATTAATCCAACTATATCACTTGCAACAGTGCAAATGTACCAGTTAAAAGACAGAGATTGTCATAATGGATCAAAATACAAGGCACAACTATATACTGTCTACAAGAAACCTACTCTAAGTATAAAAGACACCTATAGATTAAAAGTAAATGAATGGAGAAAGATATACTATGATAACACTAATCAAAAGAAAGCAGGAGTAGTTATACTGATTTCAGAAAGACTTTAGAGAAAGGAACATTATCAGGGATAAAGAGGGGTATTACATAATTATGAAAGGGTCAATTCTCCAAGAAGACCTAATAATCCTTAACACATATGTGCCTAACAACAGAGCACCAAGCTTCTGAGGCAAAAAATGATAGAATTGCAAGGAGAAACAGATGAATCCACTATTCTAGTTGGAGACTTCAACAACCCTCCCTCAGAAATGGATAGATCCTGCAGCCAGAAAATCACTAAATACACAGTTGAACTCAACACCACCATCAATTAACTGTACATAATGGACATCCATAGACTATGTCATCCAACATCAGCAGAATACATATTCTTCTCAAGCTCACATGGAATATTAACCAACACAGACCACCCTCTGGGCCATTAAATACATCTTAACAAATAAATTTAAAAGAATAGAAATCATACGGGGCACCTGGGTGGCTCAGTCGTTGAGCATCTGCCTCCGGCTCAGGTCATGATCCCAGCGTCCTGGGATCGAGCCCCGCATCGGGCTCCCTGCTCCACGGGAAGCCTGTTTCTCCCTCTCCCACTCCCCCTGCTTGTGTTCCCTCTCTCGCTGTGTCTCTCTCTGTCAAATAAATAAATAAAATCTTAAAAAAAAAAGAATAGATATCATACAATGTCTGTTCTCATATCATAAGGAAATTAAACTAGAAATTAATAACAGAAAAATAGCTGGAAATCCCCAAATGCTTAGAAATTTAAAAATATACTCCTAAATAACATACCCAGAATAGCCAATATGATATTAAAGGAGAACAAGGTTGGATGACTGATACTGCCCAACTTCAAGTCTCACTATTAATCTACAGTAATTAAGATAGTGTGTTAATGGTGAAATAATAGACAAACAGATCCCTGGAAAAGAAGAGAGAGCCCAGCAATAGACCTCCATAAATATAGTCAACTGATCTTTTTTAAAAAGGGACAAAGGCAATACAAAGAAGCGAAGATAGTTTGTTCATAAAATGATGCTGGAACAATTGGACAGCCACATAAAAACAAGATATAGACTTTACACCATTCACAAAAATTAACACAGTATGGATCACAAATTGAAATGTAACATGCCAAAGTATAAAGCTTCTAGAAGATAACATAGGAGAAAAACTAGATGACCTTGAGTGTGGTTTTGCCTTTATAGATACAACACCAAAGATAGGATCCATGAAATACATAATTGATAAGTTGTATTTCATCAAAATTTAAAACTTCTGCTCTGCAAAAGACATATCAAAAGAATTAGAAGACAAGCCACAGACTGGGAGAAAATATTTGCAAAAGATACATCTGATAGAGGTCTGTTATCCAAAACATACAAAGAATTCTTAAAACTCAACAATAAGAAAACAAACATCACCATTAAAAAATGGGTCAAAGACCTTCACAGGCACCTCACAGCAAAGAAGATATACAGATAACAAATAAGCATATGAAAAAAAATTCTCTACACGTAAGTCATCAGGGAAATGAAAACTAAAACAACAATGAGATACAATTGCACACCTATTTGAATGGCCGAAATATGGAGCAGTGACAACACCAAATGCTGACAAGGATGTGGAACAACAGGAATTCTCACTCACCACTGGTGGAAATGTACAATCACTTTGGAAGACAGTTTGGCATTTTCTTACAAAGTATATATTCTTTTACCATAAAATCCAGCAATTGAGTTCCTTGGTATCTACGCAAAGGAGTTAAAAACTTATGTCCATACAAAAGCCTTCACGTAGATGTTTATAGCACCTCACCTCTGTTTGTAATTGCCCAAACTCAGAAGCAACCAAAATGTCCTTCAGTAGATGAATGGATACAACTGTAGTACATCCAGACAATGGAATATTATTGAGCACTAAACAATGAGCTATCTAGCCATGAAAACACATGGAGGAAATTTTAAATGCATATTACCAAGTCAAAGAAGCCAATTTGAAAAGGCTACATACTGTATAGGACACTATATGACAATCTGGAAAAGGCAAAACTATTGAGACAGTAAAAAAAAATCAGAGTTTCCAGGAGAGATTAGGGAGGAGGGCTGAAAAGCGGAGCAGAGAGGATTTTTAGGGCAGTGAAACTCCTCTGTATAATACCATAATAGTAGACACATGTCATTATGCATTGGCCCAAATCCATAAAATGCAGAGCAAGAGTGAGCCCTAATGTCAACTAAGGACTTTGAGTAATAATATGTTAATGTAGGTTCATCAGTAGTAATGAATGTGCCCCTCTGGTCAGGGATGCTGATCATGGGGGAGGCTATGCATGTGTAGAAGTACAGGGTACATGGGAAATCTCTGTACCTTCCTCTCAATTTTGTTGTGAACCTAAAATTGCTCTAAACAACAAAATCAATTAAAGAATCAATTTGTAGACATTTCAAATATGTTCACTTATGGCACTTTAATTTGTTTTAGCATCCTTTCACTCTCAGATATTTCTCGTTTTAAATGATAAATTATATGGTTCTCCTATTACTAGCATCACAAAATTAACACCTCAAAAACTGAAGCTCTGTTATTCCCTCCGCCATAAATCCACACTCCTCTTAAGAGCTGCCCTCCTCTTAGGTTAAGGACATTCCATCCTTCCGGTTTCTCAAGGCTTGAAGTTATCTTAAACTTCTCTTTCTCTCCTCCCTCACACCCTGTGCTAAATCCCATTGGATCTACCTCCAGAATATATCCAGAGTCCAATCATTTCCCATCCACTGCCAGTACTTAACCTAAGCCAACATCACTTTTGTCAACATTTATTTATTTTATTATTAACATATAATGTATTATTTGTTTCAGGGGTACAGGTGTGTGATTCAGCATTCTAAAAAGCAAAGGTAAGTGTTTCAGCCAGCAAGATCAAGTGTATTTGGGAACAGCAGAGGAATTGCAATCTGGGACAAGCAAACTATAGCAAACCACAGGCAAGTCGTCAGAACAAAGGAGGAGAGGTCCTTTTATACAGGGAAAAACGGGGGGGGGGGGGGTTGTTGGGCATAAAGTTCATTGGAGGAAAATGAAAGTTCCAAATGGGTGGCAGCTTCTCATTGGCTGTAGGCGATAGCTGTGTGCTGGCTTCTTATTGGCTGCAACTGAGGGCCGCTTGCTGTTGCCTGGCTGAGAGGAAATCTTCCTCCTTCCTGCTGGACTATGCAAGCTGAGAGTGGTAGAGGGTGAGAGCCTTCCCTTCCTAGCTTCCCCACTCCAATTTGAAATTATGTTTCCTTAACACATTTTCACACTGCTCACTTAGATGATTAACTCCTCCTTCATCTGCACCCAGCTATTCTCAAGCCAGAGTGAAATCTTTTTTTAAAAAAACAGAATTTAAATATTACCATTTTGCAATACCTAATGGATTAATAAAGGTTAGCACTGAATGTCAACAACTGCTAACATCACACAAAAAGAGCAACAACTAGACATCATACTTCCTGATGGAAGAACACAATGCCATCTAAAAAGTTATCTGACAAAAATAAAACCCGAATCTGAGTAGACCTCTATGTCTAATTAATAATCTATAGGAAATACCAGGGCAGAGAGACATGTTGGAGTAGCCCCAAAAGATACCATCAGCAAATCCAGAATGTGGAAATCTCCACAACTTCAGCAACAGCAATCTGGGTTTTTCCACAAATAAACTGAAGAGTTAAAAAAATAAAGTAAGGGGAGAGGGAAGAACTTATAGATTAAAATAGACTAAAAGATGCATCGACCAGTTGCAATGTGTGTCCCTTATTTGGATCCTGCCTTTAAAAAAAAAAAAAAAGACTAAAATATGACATTTATTGGAGAAATAGAAGGATAAATATTGGTTGGGTATGTGATGATATTAACATGTTATTATTAATTATGTGGGCATAGTAGTATTGCAATTATGTTTTTTAAATGTCTGCTCAGCGAACTCCAATGTCTTCTCCTCTCCTTCAGAATTAAAAGCTACAGCTCTTACAGTGGCTGTATGATAAAACAAACCTATACAAACTGGCCCTTTTTCCTGTCACTTTATCTCTTATTACTCTTCCTCTTAGCTAATAGGTAATTAAGAGCGAGAGAAGGTTCAGTGGGTGGTGGAGAATGCAATGCTAAACAGTATTAACCAGAACACACTAAAAGTCATCTAAAACTGAATAGTCCTAATATCCTACCAATAGTTCTCAGCTACTCTTCAACTTCCAGTACAGAGCATTTAAAAACATTTTTCTTAAAACAAAATCACAATTTAGATTTAAGTGGTATTCGAAATAAATTAAGAGTAAATAGGACATCAAGAGGAAGATATGCCTGAGTATATTAAAGGGAGGATAAACTGCAGAAGCTAGCTCCAGATTATAAAGAAACTAAGGCTTGTCTCTAGAAGGATTCGTGGTCATCATCCCCCCTCCCGGTGGCTACACATTGCCTCCCCCCCCCGCCCCTGGAATAAAGTGCATGCCCTCGATTTAACCACCATGTGAGCAACACATGACAGCTCCCCGTGCAGGTGGGTGCAGCCCTGCCCTCCCAAGTCAGCGCCAGGAAACTGCATATTCCTCTACTCCAGCCCTAAAGCTGCCTGTTTAACTCTTTGAATGGTCAACATAATTGTGAGATGAAGCAACTTGGCCCTTGTCCACAAAGCAAATACAAGAGTGACCTGGCCTCCCCCGAAGTGGCCAGGTACAGTCACTGCTGGTGACGGCAACCTGTGTGACCTGGTAGGAACTCTTAATCATGCTTGACACACAGAGTTGCAAATAGGGCCAGGAAGTCACAAGGAAAGCACTGTTACACCCATCAGCCTTCTCTAAACAACCAACCAGAAAGACAAGTCCTGGAACTGGCTGTGGACGCCCTTTGACGCAGAACCCCGGGAGCCACGGTGTAAAGTAACATGCAACCCTGTGGCCACGTTAGCAGTAGGACACTATGGGGAGTGTGTTGTTGCCATCAGCACAACGCATGGGTGTGTGGCTGGGTATGCGCAGTGAGAGTCTTCTCGAATCCCACAGCTCTTGTTCAGGATCCTTCTTTAGTGGTGTTATGTTTCCAGGCAGGTTCCCATGAGCCTGAGGACACATACAAACTCTGCAGCTCCTCCTCTCTCCTGACTACCCCACCCCCCACTCCAGCCGGATCACCTGACAGAAGGATTTCTATAGCTATTGCAAGCCACTATTCCCAGTTGAGCTCTGAGCCCCAAAGTCATCAATTCCCTGATGCCACTCACCTCGGGCTCTAGTGTTGAAAACCCAAAACCACCAACACCCTCAGGCTGAACCCCAGTGTCAGATCTCAGCACAACTACACAAAGAGAACAGGCTTTCTTTATCTCTTCCTGCAACTGAGGTTGATGTCCAAGATCCCAGCATTCAAAGAAGAGAAGCTCTCTGCTCAGTACAGAGGTTCAAGGGCAATGAGACCTGGAGCCAGACTCCCTGGGTTCGAATCCCAGCTTTGCCACTTCCCAACTGTATGGTCTGGGGAAGTTTATCCCCTTGCTTCTACTTCCTAATCGGCAAATAGGGTCAAAGTAGCGTGTTCTTCAGAGGGTCCTAATAAGGATTTAATTAGTTAATATACTTGAAGGTCTTAGAACAGTGCCTGGTTCATAGTGAGACTTATTTATGATTCTCTAAATAAGGCCATTGAAGTAAATAAGTAAGGAGTAAGCAGATAACCTTGGGAAAAAACTCATATAATGGAAATAAGACTGGAATTGGCCTCAGGGGTGGGGACTGGCATCTCCTCGCTCCACCACAAACTAGCCAATATCTTAGGTAAATCGCTTGAAGTCTTTAGAGCTTTCCTGGCAATACCAATCTCTTTCCAGATTGCTATGGAAGCCCATGAGATGTTCAAGACAGTGACACTTTGTAAATACATATTCTACAAATGTTGGGGATATGCCTCTTGCATTTCCTTTCTCTTGCAACAGCTCTATTGACACGTAATTCACATACCATACAACTCACCCATTTAAAGTGTGCAATTCAGAGATTTTTTGTATTTTTACAGTTTTGCAACCATCACCATAATCAACCGTAGAACATTTTTAACATCCCCCACAAGAAATCCCATCTGCTTTAGCAGTCACCCCTCATTACTCACTCTCCACCCACCCACCCCCAGCTAGGTAACCACTAATATAATTTCTGTCAATATAAATTTGCCTACTAGGGACATTTCATATAAATTGAAAAATATAACGTATGGTGTTTTGTGATAGGGTTCTTTGACTTGACATAACGTTTTCAAGTTTCATCCAGGTGGTATTAGTACTTTATTCCTTTATATGGCTGAGTAACAGTCTACTGTATAGATACATCACGTTTTATTATCCACTCGTCAGTTGATGAACATTTGGGTTGTTTCTACTTTTTGGCTATTATGAGTAATGGTGCTCTGAACATTCTCAAGATAGTTCTCCTGGCCATGTATCTAGAAGTGAAATTGCTCGGTTTCATGGCTAATTTGATAATTAACTTTTTGAGGAACTGCCAAATGTTTTCCAAAGAGCCTGCTCCAGCAATCCTACCGGTTTCTGCACATCCCTGTCAATACTTGTTATTATGGGGCGCCTGGGTGGCTCAGTTGGTTAAGCGACTGCCTTCGGCTCAGGTCATGATCCTGGAGACCGGGGATCGAGTCCCGCATCAGGCTCCCTGCTCGGCAGGGAGTCTGCTTCTCCCTCTGACCCTCCCCCTTCTCATGCTCTCTCTCTCTTAAATAAATAAAATCTTAAAAAAAAATACTTGTTATTATGTCTTTTTTTTTTATAGCCATCCTAGTGGATACAAAATGGTATCTCACCATGGTTTTGACTTGCATTTCCTTGATGGCTAATGATGTTGAGCACCTTTTAATGTGCTTATTGGCCATTTGTGTATCTTCTTTGGAGAAATATCTATTCAGATCCTTTGCCCATTTTTAATTGGGTTATTTGTCTTCATATTATTGAGTGGTTGGAGTTCTTTATATATTCTAGACACAAATCCCTTACTCCAATATCGTTTTACTCCCACCACCTCCTTTGGGCTGTTATTGGCAAACGTATTACATTTCTATATGTGATAGATCCACAGTACAATTAAATACATATTGCTTTGTACGGTTGCTTTTTAAATCCATTAATACAAGAAAGAAGAAATGTGCATTCATCCTGTCTTTTATAATTACATAATAACCTTTACCAGGGTTCTTTGTTTTTGTGTGTGTGGATTTAAAATTACTATCTAAATAGTCTGAAGAACTTCCTTTAGTATTTCTTGGAAGATGGGTTGGCTGGCAACAAATTCTTTATCTTTGTTTATCTGGGAATATCTATATATCCCTTTCATTTTTGAAAGATGGTTTTGCTAAATATAAGATTCTTGGTTGACAGGTTTTCTTGTTTGTGTGTTTACTTTTCGAATTTTGACTAGGATATCCAACTGCCTTCTGGCTTCCGTTGTTTCTGGTGAAAAGTTTCTGGTGAGATGTTAATCTTATTGCAATTCCTTTGTATGTGATAGGTCACTTTTCTCTTGCTGCTTTCAAGATTTTCTCTTTATCTTTGGCTTTCAATATTTTCACTGCGATGTGTCCTTGTGTGGATCACTTTGCATTTATCTACTTGGAATTTGGTGAGCTTCTTGGATGTACATTCTTTTCTCATCAATTTTTTCTCTCTTCTCCATCACATACTTTCATTATGTGTGTGTTGGTGTGCTTACTGGTTTTCTTCATTCTTTCCTTTTTCTCTCTGTTGGGTTGCATGATCTCTATCTTCAAGCTTGTTAATTTGTTCTTCTGCTGGTTCAAATCTACTGTTGAACCCCATAATGACAATTTCCAGAAACTTTAGATGGTTGTTTTAAAATGATCCTCACAAGGTATGGTTGTTTCATTGGGGAGTAAGTCTTCAGAGCTCCTCATGCTGTCATTCCAGAAGTGGAAGTCCCTCCTGTGTTCTTTATTGTTAACCTCCTCAGAGATGTTAAATTTGAAAACATTTTTCTCTCCTTTAGCCCACTTTACTATTGAAAAACACTGGGCACTTGGGTGGCTCAGTTGGTTAAGTGGCTGCCTTTGGCTCAGGTCATGATCCCAGGGTCCTGGGATCGAGTCCCACATTGGGCTCCTTGCTCAGCAGGGAGCCTGCTTCTCCCTCTCCCTCTGCTACTCCCCCTGCTTGTGCTCTCTCTCTCTCAAATAAATAAATAAAAATCTAAAGAAGAAGAAAAGAAAAACACCGTATCAGGGTGCCTGGGTGACTCAGTCAGTTAGGCATCTTAGTTTCAGCTCAGGTCCTGATCTCAGGGTTGTGGGATCAAGCCCCTTGTCAGGCTCCACGCTCAGTAGGGAGTCTGCTTGGGATTCTCTCCCTCTCCCTCTACCCCTCCCCTGCTTGCTCGCTCTCTCTCCCTTGCTCTCTCTCAAATAAATAAATAAATCTTTTAAAAAAACACCATATCTTACACTGAGGTCCCACTCAAGCACTTGCTAATTGACAAGTCTTGTAGGCAGTTCTTGCCTTGTCCTTCTGACACCATTATTTACTCCATCCTGGAGATTTTCTTCTCCCCTGGTTTCACTATTCAGGTCACCCCTAACCATAAAATGGCCAGGTCTCCTGAAGCAGGTCCTTTCCTTTTATCTACTTTTAAATGTTGATGCAACGCGTGGAGGGTGTTTACACTGTCTCTCTTCCCTTGGTACCTGGATGCCCTGGCAGCCTCATCCACGCCCATGACTTACACTCTCACTCATGTCTTCTAACCACCAGTTCATGTCTCCAGCTGAAACCTTCCCTTGAGCCCCGACACCCAATTGCCTACTGGACACTCCTGTTGTGACCCCCAGATACCTCAAATTTAATAAACACATCTAAGATTGGACTCCCCCTTTTCTCCAAAGCTCATTTCTCTTTTCTCTCATATTTCATATTTGGTTAATTATATCCAACTGTCTAGTCACCTAAACCAGAAAGCTGGGAGCTTTCCTCAGGTCCTCCTCTTTTCTCACATTATATTGTCCTGAGAGCTGGGCTTTTTCCACAAAGTCTCTGCCTTAACTCAAGCCCTCATTGTTTGTCAACCAGCCTAGCATAACCTTCCATCCTTCCCCACTGCCAGTCCATTCTCTACATGGCAACCAAGGTGATCTTTCTAACTCACAAATCTGATTATATGATTCAGTGCCAAAACTTTTTATTACCACACTATTGTCTACAACCATGTTCCCTAAGTTCAGTGATTTGAGTTCTGCCTTCACGATTTTTGCCATAACTATCATCATCATCATACATTTATTTGCATAGCATCTTTACCATTATTTGCTTTCCTAGATTTATTTCAAGAGGAAATGTGATCTTTGTATTTGAAAAATCAGTATCACTGGTCATGAGGAAGGGAACTAGAAAAATAAATCCATAGCTATTAAAACAAAAAAATATTTGTTCAAGTACCATCTAAACCCTCTTGTATCACAGCATTAGTACCCTTACCACTAAGAAACCAACTCCTAGAGCAAAATCATTGTCATGATACAGAAAGAAAAGGCTTTCAAACTTTGGATAAAGGTAAGACATAAGATGGCTTATATCAAGGGATGAATATTATTGAGTTTTTGTTTCTTCAGTATCTACGGTGCCAAGCCAGTCCAATGAGAAAGGGTAACCAACATTAGATCAAGTTGCATCAAAGCAAGAACCATGTCTCTTTCATTTGCCACCTGTCATTCATAGCTCATCAAACACAGTAGCTAGAGTGTGGTAGGTGCTTACTGAATTATTTCCTGAATAAATGTACCTAAAAAACACACTGTAATTGCAGAGAGATTTCTGTGATAAGTTCACATTTTATTAAAAAAAAAAGTAACTTGATATTTTGCTAAATAAACAAGGAAGGCATAGTGTGAGTAATATGTTACCCTTTGCATCACATATGCAGAGACACACATGTGCGTGCACATGCACGTGCACGCACACACACACACACGAATGACCACAATGACTACCTGTTAAAAGATGGGGTTGGCTCCAGCTAGAAAAATTGAAAAACAGAGAATGAAAATTTTTTCACTATATTCCACTTGAGAGCACTGGAATTTTATATGTACATGTATTACTTTAAGAAAATGTTTTTAAGCCAAGTGCAAAATAGAGGAGTCCAACCCAAGAGGAAATTTTTTTTTTAATTTTTTTATTGTCCAAGAGGAAATTTTTAAGTCATACAGTGATACCTGTATATTAGGATGGTTACAAATTATACTAACCTGCATCTTACAGTCAAACAGAAAATGAAAAGCAAGAATGAAAGAAGAACTTTCAACCCACGAGAAGGAAGCAGATAGTGAAGAGTGGCCAGCCACTTCAAATGCAACCAGGTCTCTAGGTCGGAAAAATCACATAATTTTACAGATGTCAGTATCTTTGCCAATTGTGAATGAGGAAACCAGGAATGAACAAATGGATAAATGTTACTCTTATGTTCAAAACATGGCGAAAAGGAAACTTTTTGAAATATTTGATCAATAAATATGACACAAATCACGGTAAAACTTCTAGAACACATTAATAAATGCATCCAATGCAATCATTAGATCTAAGCAAAAGAAGAGAACTAGTATTTATTGTGCTGCTGTGTCAGGCACTGTGGTGGGTGCTTTACCCAATGTTCTTCTCAGTTTAAAATTATCACTGTAGGGATGGTTAGGGGGAAATGTTGCTCTGATTGGCCAGATCTGCTCCTTGGAAATCATGATGAACCCAATTGAGGGAAGACTGCTTCTCCAGCGGGAAACTGGGATGTCATTACCAAAATGGAAATAGAGGCTAGAAATTCAAGAGGAACATTCACCTACAACAAAATGTAGCCTTTAGCTGCACTAATAGAAGCAAAGCATCCAGATGTCAGGACGTGAAAATGCATGTATAGTTCTGTCAGTCAGAATTTATCTGCTTGGTTTATATGACACGTTTTAAGTGAGACTTTGGTAAGAAGACTATACATCTTGGTTTTCCCTGAACAGTCCCTGTTTACATTTTTTTTGTCTCCCTGTAATTATTAGGCACCCATTTTATTCTCAAATGTGTCCCAATAATGGAGAAGTAAATTATAAGACGATGCCAGATCTTGGCAAATAAGAGAGCATCAGGAGGTGATGTATGTTCAAAATGGTGGAAGCCTGAACTTAAAAAAAAAAAAGTGCTGGAGAAACCAGTGTTGTTTATCCAAGAGAAAGCTATTATGAGGTATGAGAGTTATCTTCAAATACTTGAAGAACACTCACTTAAAGAGAAGGGCTAGCATAGAATTGTTTTGTGTGATTCCAGAAGACAGCCAGTACCATGGGCAGAGTTTCAAGGAGTAGGTTTTATCTTTATATGAGAAAAAAATTTCTGAGCACTGGCTGGAGGAAAGAACCAGAATAGGAGATAGCTTCAGATTCCTGAGAAGGGTTTGTACCCAAGCGTCCAAGGATATAATGATGTGATTGCCATCAGACCACAGATCTTCAAGAGCAAACACGGTCAGACCTAAACCAGAATTTAGGATAAAGCAGTGGATGAAGAAGAGATGGATTTTTGTGTAATTACAAGATTAGGAGGAGGTAGAAATGGTCCCTTTAGCTAAGCATGCTCCCCGGCTGAACCCTGTGATCCAGCCCGTGACATTGGTGTCATGGGAGGATCAGCAGTTAGAGTGTTTCCTTAAAGAGTTACTACTTCAGGTCTGACAGCAACGTGGTAATCAGTGGTCATTTTTTTGTGCAAGATAATTTCCTGAACACAGTAATTTCCTGGTCAGGAGAGAGATGTGACCATGAGAAATAGGACATGACTCCAAACCATTTCAGGCTAGAACGCCATTATTTGCTGCCCAAACGCCACCAATTAAAAAGCTATTTGAACCAACTCATGTGAGAAGACTGATGCTCACACATCCCTCTCACTATTTGACTAAATGTAAAACAAGCCAATATTCCTGCCAACTCTTCTTCATCTCTATCATATTATAAAACACAGTTAACAAACAAAGGTTTGTTGTTGATTAGAAATTAAACTTCAACTTTAAAATCCTTTTCACTTTCTTAGACACATTCATGTTTGTGTTGTCTTGGTCTGAGGAATTTGTGCGTAGGCAAGTGAAGGATCATATGTCCAATAAGGTAGCCAGAAGCCATGTGAGGCTATTTAAATAAATTAATTAAAATTAAAGAAAATTAAAAGTGTAGTTCCTTAGTCACATTTCAGTGTTTTTGCTTATAGCCATATGTGGCCAGTGGCTACCATACAGCACAGATACAGAGCATTTCCATGATTATAGAAAGTTTTATTAAACAACACCGTTCTGTAGTGTATATTGAGTTTCTATATGTGTTTTTCTCCCTTTTATATAAATGGAATCATTCATTCAATATATACACTTATGTGTCTCAGTTCTTCTGTACAACATCATGCTTGTGAGTTCTGTGTTTTTGTTTATAACAGTACTTCTTTCATTTCCATTTTAGTAATGAATTATGTCAACAGACAATTTATTTATCTATTCTACTCTGAATGGACATTTAGATTATATCCAGTTTTGACGATGACAAATAAAAAGCTGCTATGAAAATTCTTTTGATGCACATATGTATGTGATTTTGTTGAACAGATACCTACTAGGGGAATCGCTCAACCCACTTTTTACCAAAATAGCAAATGAAAGAGAATGGAACTGAGTGGAATGGAATGGAATGAAATAGAACATAATACAATAAAGTAGAAATAAGAATACACCACATGTAGTAAGGTTAAGTATCGGGTTTTTTTTAAGATTTTATTTATTTATTTGAGAGAGAGGGAGCACAAGCAGGAGGACGGGCAGAGGGAGAGGAAGAAGCAGACTCCCCGCCCGAACAGGGAGCCCTACCTGGGGCTCAGTCCCAGGACCCTGGGATCATGACCTGATTTGAAGGCAGATGCTTAACTGACTGAGCCACCCAGGCACCCCAACTATTGTTTTTCGCAAAACTTTCGTTCAGTCATACATGTATGCTGAGAAATGATATAAAATATATTTCTATGGCTCACAATCAATACAATTTGTAAACACTAGATAGATGATCTCTAAAGTCTGTATTTCTAGACCAAATTGGCCATAAACAAAATTTTGCAGGGTGGTGGGAGTTTTTTCTTTGGGGAGAAGGGTAGAGATAGTTAAAATGAGGGAAAAAGGAAGTCTGCGCTTGGTGGTACCTGTGAACACAGTGGCCCAAGGTGAGTATTTCCGAAATGGGAGATGGGAGAAGGGCTCCCTTTCCAAAAATGAACTAGACACACATGTACCAGGAAACCAAATCTTTCACTGCATAATTCTAGAAAGGCTTTAAATTGAATACCTCTGGGAGAAGTAACACAGGGACACGTAATAGTTCCATGACATGGTAAGAGAGATTTTCCTGGGGATATTTTGAGAAGGCAAAAGAGGTAGAAGAAGGTACAAGGATGTATCTGGCAAACTTGCTCTGTTTCACAGTCTTGCTAGGACCCTACAGAATGGGACCCATGGACCCTGAGGCTTCCAGTGCTGGGCTGATGTTAACCAACACATACCTGGCTTCACTCCCTAGCACCTGGGCGTAAGCAAGTAGGCAGAATTCTGAGATCAGGGAATTCAAACACCCAAGCATATTTGTCTTAGTCCTTTGTTACTCAGCCTAACTTGGGTCCACCCAGTGGCACATATGCAAAGACAACATTCTCATCATTGACAGCCGGGACTGCCAATGTATTAATCATTCTTGTATGCTTTATGCTCATCCTGGTCCCTCTGCCTGGAAAGCCTCTCTCCTTCCTCTTGGGCTACTAAACTCATAGATGTTGCCCTGGCCAGCTCAGTGAACCTGCTTCTTACAATCTCAAGCTAAACCCTCTGCTCCTTTTCCTGTGCATATTACTGCTGTTGTACTAGTGAAATTGTACCTTAAAATCTTTCTCTTTCAATGCCGGTTTGCCCAACTAGCTTTTCCTCATGGGTAATAGTGGTGTTATCTTTGTATCTCTTAGCACCCAGCAATACTAGGCACATAAAAGGCACTTAATAAATAACTGATTAACATATATGGATTAGAGACAATGTCTGTGAAATTGGCTGATGGCTGTGTTCATCACATAAGATACAATTTATAAAACACAGAACCTAAACAGCATCAAGAAAAGTAACATGTAACATTACTGCCTAAAAACAAAAACAAAAACAAAACAAAACACTACGGAAGTGTCTCTCTTACTAAGAATTTATTCCTGTGAAAAGCCTTTTCTCTGTGCAATTGGCTTGTTTTTCTTTTCTAGCAATGAGAATTTTGTGATTCATCATGCTCACCTCTTTTGAGGCCCGGGAAAATTGAGTCAATTGTGCGGTGACTTTACAATTATGAAAAGATTTAAAAAGAGCAGCCAATTCTATGTATTTATTTCCTCTTGCCTTTATTTTTTGATCTGACCCTTATTTTTGTTTTGCCCTGATATCACTGTTCCATAAAATGAAATTTATATTTTTTATTTATATATATATTTTCTAAACACCTCAAAAATCTTTTAGGAAAAAGTAGGGAGTTTGTAGGTAAATAATAACATAAGACAAATGTTTTTAAGTATTTACAAAACTACTTTCTTACCTAATTTGGTGAACAAAAATGAAAATTCCATGATAACACTGTGCAAACTTTTTTCTCTATACTTATCCACTCCTGGAAACAAAAAAACACAACCGGTTTGGATCATTCTCCAGAGTAAGTGTCCACTCTTATTCACAGCTAGTTGGACTCTATTTCAGATGAAGGAGTCTGGTGTGGCTCAAAGACGCCCGCACTTTGCCCTTGGCTGCCCTATGACCATGCAACTGCTCAAAACATTCAGCCTCATTTGCAGGATCCCAGCCCAGAAGTCCTGCTCACTATAAACAACATGCCTGATGTCGAAAACACTAATGCACTGTGTCTGAGATATGAGTCTGCTGCTTCTAGCCATTCAGTCTTGTTAACACTGCCAGTTAACATTAGCCTCCAATTTTACTGGGAGAATGTCACAGAAGCCACAAATCTCTGACTAGTAGCAGGTGAAAAGCAGACCAGTTAACAGACATCAGCACCTCCTCACATGTATTTGTTTATAGCCTTAAAGCTCCCTTTGACCAGATCATGGAAAGTGGGAGTTTCCTACACATACACCATGACTGTCACTGGACAACCAAAGATTTATGCTGTATATCAAAGCGAATCTGTGATTCAATTCTTAAAATTCCAATTTAAGTGTAATTCCTTTGAATCATCTTCAATAAGGCTATTTAATTCGAAAGCAATTGTCTAACAGAATTACATCATCAGGATTAGTATAAATACTTAGGCAAATACACTCATATTTTGGCTTCAATTATCAATTACATTATCATTAGCAGAATGATCAGGTAGACCAAATGGAACAGAATATAAAAGTCTAGAAAAAAAAATGTAAGTATTTGGGCAATCTACCATTTGAGGAAAAAAAAAAAAAAAGGTTAGATTCCAAAACTTGCCAAATGCCAGACGGATGAAATATTTAAATATAGGAGAGGAATTCATAAAAATAGCAGAAAAAATTTTAGATAAATATTTAAACAACCTCCAAAGTATAAATGTGTGGGTTTTTTTTTAAAAAAAGAACGCAAAATTAGAAACCATAAAAAGATTTCATTATATCAAAATTTCACGCTGGCACATCAAAACAAGACTATAGACAATCCAAAGGCAGATGACAAACTGGGAAAACATTTTGTAAAATACATACTAGGACACCGAAACATTTCTACTTCAGCATCCAAGGCAATATGTGCCAATTACCTGGATTCTAAATGTTGATAAACAGAGTTTGTGAAAACCAATTTTGCAGCCCTTAGCCACTCGTCTACTTCAACAGGATCAAAGGGTTTAAGCTGGTGAGGCTTAACCTTCTCTAGCGAAGGCACAGAGAGGTCAGACAGTGGTTTTCACAGGGCTCTTGGGGATAGAGGGCATCAAAAGAAAGAATCCAGTCCCTGCAAGGACAAGGAACCAAGGCAACCACCCATGGGTTTGACCCAAACCCTAGGATTAAGAATGAATGAAGACTAAACTTGTCCTGGGACCTGGACTCTTGTAGGGGGTCAAGAAAACTTCAAGCACTAAAATTGGATAAAGTTGATACCATGTTAGTAGTGCCCCCAAGGGCCAAGCAGAATCAAAAGCTGGAGGAATGTCAAACCATCTTAGGGCTCAAATTTTCCACAAATAATTTTTCAAAAACAATGTTCCATATATAATCAAAGAAAACAAGGCTCATAAAGACATAAGATAACATGAACAAAACCCGGCACAAATAAGAAACAACAGAAAGGGACTCAGAGGGCTATACATTACCAGACCTGAGCTTTAAAACAAGTATGGTCACTATATTCCAGAAAATAAAATCTTGGAGTGAATCTGCAAACTCTAAAGAGTAGCAAGTTTAATAAAGAAACAGAAATTCTAGAACTGAAAGATAAGAAAAAAGTTTAAGAAAACAGACAGGATAGCACACCACAATGTGCTTGAGTTTAATATTCAAATGAAGGATTGGTTTAATATTCCAAAATCAATCAATGCAATTCATCATGTTAACAGAATAAAGGAGAAAAAGTGTATCATTTCACTAAATGAATTAAAAACATGTGATCAAATGCAATATCAATTCATGACAAAAACTTTCAGCAAACTAGGAGTAGTAAGTTTCCACAATCTGATAAATGTCATCTATTTAAAACCAACAACCAACATCAATTTCAATGATGAAATATTAAACTATATCCCCCTAAGACTGGGAAAAAGGCAGAAATGACTGCTCCATCATTTCTATTCAACATTGTCCTGCAGGTCCTATCCACTGTATGAAGACCAGAAGACAAAAGGCAAAAATATTGGAAAGGAAAATGTAGAACTGTTTCTATATTCAGGTAACATTATTATTTATATCCTCATAAATCTAGAAACAAATTAAATATAAGAAATGAACTTAGCAAGCTAAGGGGATACAATGTTGATATATATATATAATTTTTTTTAAAGATTTTATTTATTTATTTGAGAGAGAGCACAAGTGGAAGAGAGTGGAGGGGCAGAGGGAGAGGAGAAGCAGACTCCCCGCTGAGAAGGAGACCCCAAGATCATGACCTGAGAGCTGAAGGTAGATGCTTAACTGACTGAACCACCCAGGTGCCCCACAATGTTGATATATAAAAACAATTGTATATTTTGTACTCAGGGCAAACAAAAAAATGTACAAAAATAAGTCCATTTACAGTAGCATCAAAAAGCAGAAAATACTTAGGAATAAACTTAACAAAGAATATGCAAACCTCTACAATAAAATGCCTAAGACACAGCTAATAAATATTATTTTTATAAGTGAAATAAATGGAGATAAAGACCATGTTTATGCATTGGAAGGCAGTATAGTACTAGCATAGGGATAAACACAGATCAATGGGACAGAATAGAAAGTATGAAAGAGACCCATATTTATATAGTCAGTTGAAGTTTTATAAGATACCAAGGCTATTCAGTAAGGCAAGGATAACCTTGTCTACACCTGGTACTAGAAGAATTGGATATCCATATGGGAAAAGAATAAACATCACTCAAATATTAATACAAAATGATAAACCTACATCTAAAAACTAAAACTATAAAAATTCAATAAAGAAACAGAAAATTTTTGTGACCTAGGGGTAGGCAACAATTTCTTAGATAGGATATATAAAGCACATACTACAGAAAAAAAAATTGTTAAAGTGGACTTTATCAAAATGAACGAAATTCACTGCTTGAAAGACACCATTAAGAAAATGAAAAGACAGGCCACAGACTGGGAGAAAGTACTTGCAGGTATCTATATCTGATAAAGGACTTATATCCCAAGTATAAAAAGACCTTTCACAATTTAATAAGAAAAACAACTTAAAAAAAAAAGGCAAGCTATTTGAATAGACACTTCACAAAAGAAAATATACAAATGGTCAAAAAGCACATAAAAAGGAATATCAGTACCATTAGTGCTCAGGGAAATGCAAATTCAGTACACAACGAGCTATCACTATACACACATCGGAGTGACCAAAAATAAGACTGATGATACCGACCGTTGGTGAGGATGTAGAACAACTCTAAGTCTTATATACTGATGATGGGAACCTAAAATTGTATAATTGTATAACTGTTTTGGAAATTGGCATGTTGAAAAAAAATGTTAACATTTTTACATGTAGCATATGACCTAGCCATTCTTCACTATGCATCTACCCAAGATAAATAAAAACACAAGTCCACACAAAGGCTTGTACTTGAATGTTCACTGCAGAATTATTTGCAATCTCCAAAGGCTCAAAATGTCCAAGTGAATAAACAAAATATGCCACATCCATACTATGAAATACTACCCAGCAATGAAAAGGAGTGGATTACTGATATATGCAACAACATGGATGAATTTCAAAATCCTTGTGCTGAATTCAAGAAGCCAGACACAAAAGAATACATCCTGTATGATTCAATTTATATAGAATGCTAATTAATCCATAGTAAGAAAAAGCTGCCTGAGGCCAGGGGCTGAGGGTCGGATAGACTGCAAGGACACACAAGGAAAATTTGAAAGGTAATGGATATGTTCTATATCTTGACTGTGGTGTTAATTTCATAAGTGTAACTGTCAAAACTTATCAAATTGTATACTTTAAGTGGGTATAGTTTTATATTATGAATTGTACCTCAATGACGTTAAAAGAGAAAAAAAATTAGTAAAAGGAACATCACTTAGGTCACTTAGGTATACTTAGACCATACACAAATTTGTGTTTGCATGGAAAAAGCATTCTTATAAACTCTATGTACATAGCCAAGCAGTTACAATTTCACTGTACAATAAGCAACATATTGCAAATCCTTGAACATTTAGCAGAACATTATCTAGCAGTGTTTCCAGATAGGACTCATTATTTTTTCCATTCTTCCAATGTGAAAGAATATATCCTAGACACAGATTAAGCAAGGCATTAGAAGATTTTAGGTATGAATATAGTTTACTTTAAATGGGCATGATTTTTTTTAAAATGAATTTAATCAGCAGGGTTTTTCTTCCCACTGTTAGATAGCTTGACTTCTATTAAATCATTGTTAT
The DNA here is from genome assembly GCF_011800145.1 of Mirounga leonina. NCBI lineage: Eukaryota > Metazoa > Chordata > Mammalia > Carnivora > Phocidae > Mirounga > Mirounga leonina. The sequence goes on from NW_023270466.1 coordinate 1,132,727, forward strand.
TATCCAATTTGTTACAGCACTCCAAAGCATTCATTATCTATGGTTGAATTATAATTATTTAAAAAAAGCAGTCAGGGCATTTGTACTACATAATAAAATCAGTAAAATGTTAAACTTATGGAGAAAACATTCTCATTTTGTTTCAAAAGCAAACTGCTGAGGAAATTAAAACTGTTCATCTTAAAAGAAATTCAAAATCTCAATGCTTAACATGGACTGTTAGTAATTAGAGAGTGGGGATTTCTTCCATCTGGGAGGAAACAGCCCTCTGGGAGGGATTTGGGGCCACTTTCAAATAATTAGCTTTCCTCACGGAGGAGCATTTCTCAGAATCACTTGGTGGGCTTGCAACAGCTCAGATTGCTGGACCCATCTCTAGAGCTTCCCATGCAGGTCTGTAGCGGGCTTGGAGTATTTGCATTTCCAAGTCCCCAGGTAAGGGGGACCACACTTTGAGAACAAGGGTCATCCCAGAGGAAGAGGAGGGAGACTAGAATGAACAGATGATGAGTAAAACTTGGACACAAGTAAATGGGGGAAGGAATGATATCCTCATTGATTCAAGCTATTCACTAATCACTAAAATTGAGTTTGGGGAGGAACCAGGGACATTTTGAGTCACGGCCGACATCTGAGCTGTGCCATGTGGGACTGGTAGAGATAGGAGAAAAGAAGATGTTGGGTGAAGGAGATATCAGGGGCAAAGGATCAGGAACGACCTTGCATAGTATAGAAAGTCCTCCAGGAACAAGGAGGGATCTAATCAAATGGAAAGTAGGGAGAGATGGGACAGGAGGGTGGCGCCAGCTGGTGGGGCAAGTTCTCTTCCACGGCCAGGAAGGCACACTGCTCTTCGGAGTTAGAGGTTCTATGTTTGGCGTCATGCAGCCAGATGTGATTTTATAGGGGCTTTTCCAATGCTGGCCCTTTGCCCATGCTGGTGGGTCCTTAATGACAAGGTTCCCACTCCCCCATCCTTTATTCCACCACTCAAACCCTATTCTCACTTCAAAGACCAGCTCAAGCTCTCCTTCACCCCATGCTCCTTCCTAAAGACAAAACTCCACATTGAATGATCTCACCCCTGCTCTACACTCGGCTAGCCCTCACCCTTTTTTCCAATTTATATGTATTCTTCATCTCTTGAGCCAATCAGAAAACTCCCTCAGGGTAAGGACCAGCATCCCACAATGCCTAGTATGGTGTCAGTGGCAGAATAAGAATCCAAAATGAAAACAAAAAAAACAAAAACCACACGCACGAAAACCCCAAAACCTCACTGCTTGATTGGCAGGTTGCTAATATAATAAATAATCAACATTGTTTTTATCGTTTGTTTTCTTCTTGATGGTGGTACTCAAAAGATAGTTCCTGGATGAGCAGCATCAACACCTGGGACTGTGTTAAGAAATGCAGACTCAGCCATGCCCAGACTATGGGGGGAGGGTGGTCACCTGTATTTTAACAAGACTTTCAGGTGATTCGGAGGCACGCTCAGGTTTAAGAACCACGGCTTTCTACAGAGCTTGCATTCCAAAGTAAGTTCAGCCAGCTTATAAAGGCTTGTAGACAGTAGAGTGTATAATTTAAAATCTACTTTAAGTTATAAAATTCTATCTTATAATTATCCTTTATATAATTAAATAAGATATATACTATATTTATCTAATATATATTAGATAATATATAATAAGATGTATAATTATATTTTATACAATAAAATTATATTTTAAATTCTAAAGATAATTCAAATAGGAACAAAAGATAATGTGAAGAGAAAACAAGGATAGGAAAACTTACCAGAGCCAGCCCTGTTCTTGCTCAACAAATAGCCCCACCCCCGTCCTTTATATGTGTTAGCAGTGGGCTACTGAAGTGGCTCTAAAGCTTTCTAAAGCAGCACAATTATGCAATTCAGAGCCATGAGATGAAAGAGGAGAAGCACTTAGGAAAAGCACAACTATTTCCAGAAGTGAGACCTCCCCATGGGTGCCCCAGGGAGATGGCCATGTAATGCACAGTAGGATAGTCTCAAAAGCTTCCAGTAAATACAATGAGTTTCCCAGGGCTGTTTCTCAACAGAAGCTGCTGGTGGCCACAGACCAGATGATGTTCCACCGGGGTGACACTGCAAAGCTGGGAGACTAGCACCCCTTGGAGGTCTGAATTTAAACCAGGGACGGACTGCAGGGTCCCGAGGAGAAGAGATGCACTGGGAGCCTCAGCCACTCCTCCATCAGTACCTTCTTCCCTCAACTGGGCTTCTGACAGACTCTGAGCAGCAGTGACATGGAGCCCCCAGACTGCAGTGTGCTGGGGTGCAGCCATGTGCACCCGAAAGCCCAGGGGGTGTCTTATTTAGTCCTGAATTCTTCCCCTCTCAACTTAGTGAATGTGAAGCTACTGTGGTAATTAGACGGGCTGCCTTCACAACCTTTTTTTTTTTTTTATGTTATGTTAATCACCATACAGTACATCATTAGTTTCTGATGTAGTGTTCCATGATTCATTATTTGAGTATAACACCCAGTGCTCGTTACAACATGTGCCCTCCTTAATACCCATCACCCGGCTACCCCATCCCCCCGTCCCCCTCCCCTCTAAAACCCTCAGTTTGTTTCCCGGAGTACATAGTCTCTCATGGTTCATCTCTCCCTCTGATTTCCCCCCTTCAGTTTTCCCTTCCTTCCCCTAATGTCCTCCATGCTATTCCTTACGTTCCACAAATAAGTGAAACCATATGATAATTGTCTTTCTCTGTTGGACAGCTACATACAGAAGAATAAAACTGGACCATTCTCTTACACCATACACAAAGATAAACTCTAAATGGATGAAAGACTTCAATGTGAGACAGGAATCCATCAAAATCCTAGAGGAGAACATAGGCAGTAACCTCTTTGACATCAGCCACAGCAACTTCTTTCATGACATGTCTCCAAAGGCAAGGGAAACAAAAGCAAAAAGGAGCTTTTGGGACTTCATCAAGATAAAAAGCTTCTGCACAGCAAAGGAAACAGTCAACAAAACTAAGAGGCAACCCACAGAATGGGAGAAGATATTTGCAAATGACACTATAGACAAAGGGCTGGTATCCAAGATCTATGAAGAACTTCTCAAACTCAACACCCAAAAAACAAATAATCAAGTCAAAAAATGGGCAGAAGACATGAACAGACACTTCTCCAAAGAAGACATACAAATGGCTAACAGACACATGAAAAAATGTTCAGCATCATTAGCCATCAGGGAAATTCAAATCAAAACCATTCCCTTCACAACCTTTTGCTGAACAAAGGTCTCTAGAAAGAATCATTCTCTTACCCCAGAGAAGAGCTATCCTGCTTGTTTCCACCCTCCATCTAAACATTTGTCCCAGTGTCGAAATGCAGGATACCTAAAAACATAATCTTAAAATGACCTTTACTTAACAATAGCCACAAATAATTAAGAGGTTTGTTTTTATTATTTGCTCTACTGGAGGGAAATTTAAATTTGAGGACTTGGTATTCACACTTGAGATTGCGATGACAAATATATATTAAATGTGAAACATAAAAAAGCCCTGTCAGGGGCTCATAATTGATTTCTAACATTTTTCTACGGCCACATCATTTACAGACTCTCCTGAGAGAGCAGGCAAATAGAACACAATTTTATTTTATTTTGTTTTTGTGTTTATTTTTAAAAAATAATTTTCAAATTACTGAATGAATGAATGAATAAAAATCATTTGTCAAGAAAGTTTAAACATTATAAAAAGTACTACGTAAGCCCCTAAATCTCAAACGCAAGAGAAGAAGATCCATAGCTTTTTCCTTCCACAGAAATTATCCTGGAAAAAGAGGAATCAGGTGGAATCTAATGTCTTAGGCAGGAGGCAGCAAACTTTTCCTTTAAAAGTTCTAAAGAAACTAAATAGTAAATACGTTAGGCTTTGCGGGTCATAAGGTCTTTGTGGCATCTACTCACCCCTGCCACCGCAGTGAGGGTGTGGTCATAGGCAGTGTGTGAGCAAATGGGCATGGCTGTGTTCCAAAATCATTTTATTTACGAAACCAGATGGTCAGAGTTTATGACCCCATGGTTTGGGGAATCCCAGGACTGTCCTGATGCCTAGCAGGAAAATGTACCACAAGCACAAAGGAGTAAGTTTTCAAAAAAGCCAAATGACCCAAATTAGGAAACTCCTTCTTCACTAATCCCCTTGTGCCTTGTTAGAAGCTCATCCCTGCCTTTGAAACAACGGAGTGAGACTGCTGAGATCTGTTCTCAAGATATCATTGAGCACTGTCTGTCTAATGATGGAATGAAGCCAGGATAAGAGAGTTAGGGAAGCCACCACATTCTCCCTGTCCCTCAGACCAGAACCATCAGTCACGGTGGACACCCAAGGCCCCACCTCAAAACAGCTACCCTCAGATGGCAGACCAAAAGTAAAGGAGGTACCTGGTTTCTTGATGACATCACAGGACAAGAAAATCCATCCTAGACAACCTACCTGTAGATTTCATGTCACGTGAGAAAAAATAAAACCTTTTCTGAAAGTTTAAGCCACCATTATTGTGGGTCTCTGTAACCAGTCGCTAAATGGAATCCCTAACTGCTGCAAAGCCTCTTTGCTTTCTTCTTGTTACTCAGTCTCTTCAGAATGTCCTTCTTCCCTCTACCTTCTATTTCTCCACCCTTCAAAACACCACTCACTCTTCAAAACTCGGCACAAATGCTACCTTCTCCCAGATGTACTCTTGTTCCACAGCTCCCCAATCCTTGGCTTTTCCCCTTTTCCCTCCAGCAACACTGGAATTCCACAGTGCACACACAAGCCACGAGATTGTAAGCACATTATTTAATCTCTCCAAAACTGACTTCCTTCATCTGCAAGACGGGGTGGAGAGAGTTCTGGTTTATGTTATTATTGGGAGAAATAAAGGACATAATGTACGTGAAACAGTATAATGCCCGACACATCGAAAGTATTCAACAAATGATTAAAATGACCATCATGATTATCACTGCTATCATTAGTTGTGTCTTCGCTGGCTAGAGATTCTGTCTCCCTGATAGAATCAAAGTACTTTGATGGAGGAGCCAACTTCTCATTCTTTTAATTATCCCCATAACACCTAATCTACCGGTTGGATGGATGGATGACCGAATGATAAAATGGCAGTATTGTACCAGTCAACATGATGATGGCCAGACAAGTGTAAATGTATTTTCCAAAGGACTTGCCTCAGACAATGGAAAGGTTAGAAAGCAAACTTGACAAAGCCATATGGAAATTTTCTTCCCAATGATGGCCCACTCATTACAAACATTGTTTTGTCTGCTTACAGAGACTTTCATCACTTGCAAGCTGGTGGAAGTGGCAGCAAACCCATGCAACCCGGGCAAGCTCCTTTTGCAACAGGAGGGAAAATATACAAATCCGTATTTCATCGGGCAGCAGTAGCCACTGTGAGAAATCATCTCCTCTGTGCCTCTGGAACAGAGTAAGAGACAAGGCTAGTGCAGAGAGGAAAGGACACACATCTTCTAAATAAATTAAATGCACTGCATTTGCACAAAGCACATATACTACACAAGAGACCAGGAATCTCTTTTCAGTCCTTCTTTTCCTTATCTACCTCAGCCCAGCTCATCCACAACACAGAACCCACACCCCAAAGATTGGAAGCCAAAATGAAAAACATCAACAAAGAAACACAACAGAGTATTTTTAAACCCTTCTGGGTTTACTCCTATGCACTGTCTTGTTGACATTTGCTAACCACAGCTCAGCATCTTCTACTCCAGTCTCTGGCATGGAGCAGTCCTCAAATCTCCCTGGTGTCTGGCAGGGAGGGGCTCCGGCCATCGTTCTGTGGTTCCCTGATGGACTGCAATCCCACCATACAGCCAGTCCACATGAGAGGGTGACGCCTCAGCTGCTGGTGCTGGAAAGGGCCTTTGAACTGCCCCTTCCATGGATATTTCCAGTTTCTTGAGAAATTAGGTTACTATTGAGGTTGGATGAAAATCCACATCCTAGATGGGATTTTATTTGGAAGTGATTCAGATATTTTTCATTTTGGAGATCCTTCATAATATCAGGGAGGACAAGGTCTCTATCTGGAACATCTAGTTCTGATCACATCTTCTCTGAAAAGTTGTAATCTCAATTTCAACATGGTGCCCTTCTGGCCTTTGTTACTCTAAGAATGATCATTTTTCATGTCTTGTTGCTCACTCTACAATCTTATTTATGCATTCCATAGGTACAGCAGACATGATAAATTTACACTGTTGTCTCAATTCTGGTATAAATCAGAGATGCTCACCTAGAATCTAGAATCCTAGATGTCAATATAGCAAAAATATAATTATATCTCTTCTAAAGCCTGTCCCTATGTGCCTCATTCCAATAAACATCAATATAACCATCAAAAATAATTTAAGACCCAATTCAAATATTTACTAGGGTCTTTCTAGAAATATCAAAGAAGACTCAATCCCAATAAAAGGTCTTAAACTCCCACTTCCTTGTTTATTCCTTCTTTAAACTCCTGTTTGTTTCAAACTTCCTCACATGCTGGAGTGGCCCCTGAGATAGTATTTCCCACTCTCTAAGCTCCTCACCTAGTCCGCTCCCATCCCCCTGCCTTTCTGGATTTATTTCCTCCTTTCTCTAATTTTATGCCTTTCCAGTATAACATCTTGGTGGCCTATTTGGCCTCGTCCAATTCTGGAGCACTTTTCCCACAATATTCCAATCATCAACACAGATTTCTAGGATTCAAGAAACGACAAAGACCATAAGTAGTCCTCTTTATACAATCTGCTGTCCCTGTTACATGAAGTAGTTGCATCTGAGTTATATGCCCAATATAATAAGCCTCATGGAAAACATACTCTTATTTAAAACAGTGTGAAAAGGAACACCGGGGTGGCTCAGTCGGTTAATCATCTGTCTTTGGCTCAGGTCATGATCTCCCTGGCGGTGAACCCTGTGATGAGCTCCCTGCTCAGTGGGGAGTAGGCTTCTCCCTCTCCCTCTGCCCCTCCCCTCCCCTACTCGTGTGCTCTCTCACTCGCTCTCTCAAATAAAATTTTTTAAAAGATTTTATTTATTTATTTGACAGAGAGAAAGACAGCGAGAGAGGGAACACAAGCAGGGGGAGTGGGAGAGGGAGAGGCGGGCTTCCCGCGGAGCAGGGAGCCTGATGCGGGGCTCAACCCCAGGACCCTGGGACCATGACCTGAGCCGAAGGCAGACACTTAACGACTGAACCACCCAGGCACCCCTTAAATAAAAATTTTTTTTAAATCTTAAAACAGTGTGAAAAGCACACTGTATTATTAAGTAACTAAACTGTAAATAGTATACCTGTAAACCATAAAAATGAACTGTAAGTTACCCACTAATTCTTTTTTTTAAATTAACGTATAACATATTATTTGTTTCAGGGGTACAGGTCTGTGATTCATCAGTCTTACACAATTTACAGCACTCACCATAGTGCATACCCTCCCTATTGTCCATCACCCAGCCGCCCCATCCCTCCCACTGCCTTCCACTCCAGAAACCCTCAGTTTGTTTCCTAAGAGTCTCTTATGGTTTGTCTCCCTCTCTGGTTTCGTCTTGTTTCATTTTTTCCTCCCTTCCCCTATGATCCTCTGTCTCGTTTCTCAAATTCCTCATATCAGTGAGATCATATGATACTCGTCTTTCTCTGATTGACTTATTTCGTTCAGCATAATACCCTCTAGTTCTATCCACGTCATTGCAAATGGCAAGATTTCTTTTTTTTGATAGCTGCATAATATTCCATAGTATATATACACCACATCTTCTTTATCCATTCATCTGTTGATGTCCATCTAGGCTCTTTCCATAGTTTAGCTATTGTGGACACTGCTGCTATAAACATCAGGGTGCACGTGCCCCTTCGGATCACTACATTTGTATCTTTGGGGTAAATATTCAGTAGTGCAATTGCTGGGTCGTAGTTACCCACTAATTCTAATGGGTCAATGGCATCTATCTACAAACACAAAAGAAAAACACCTGTTTGTTGATGAGCTTGCCTTTCATTTATGTGATACATCAGGTCTTTGAGGATCCAGGTTTATACTCTCAGCTTTTCATTTTACTTATGATTATGGAATTCACAGCCCTCAATATTTTTATTCTGTGAATGCTGCACTTTTTATCTTGTGCTTAATGACAGCAACATTGTATATTAGGGGGAAAAAAATGCCTAAATAAGAGAACAGGAGTACCTGGAAAAAACATGGCTGTTGGCCAAGGTTCCTACCTGCATTAAATCCTTTGTTAATACACATAGTTACCAACTATCCAATTTAAAGGCATTTTCACTCCAATAGCCACAACTGTGCTACAGCAATGATTGTTGGGAAAAGCCTGAAATCCTCACCTGGCTTTAGGCAAAACCATTATTCAGAGACGCCTCAGCCTCTCCCATCCACCATGTTCCATTCCCATCTAATCAGCAAATGACCTTCCTACGAGAGCAAGGTTTTTCCCATTTGAGGTTTTTCAAAATTAAGTAACAATGAGACTAGCATGTTGATCATTCATGCAGTACATGGGCTGGCTACCTCATTTTCCGTCTCCACATCTCGAAGCACAGTCTTACCAAAGAATTTTTCAACAGATTCTAGAAGAAAAGAAATTTAGCATGTGAGACCTATTGGAGGAAACCAAACAGTGACTCAGCCCTCTAGTCAATGAGTAAAATCCCCTACAACCCCAAGGAGGCTGTAGGTAATCACACTCAATTCACAGAAAGGAAAGCACATACTGGGAAGTTGTGAGGAGTCTGTGGGTTTTGAACTTTCAATCACCAGGAAAACCAATCTGCTAACAAAGGCTCCAGAAAAGATGAAGGCCTTCCCCGGGCAGAGGACATTTTAGTTTGATTCTATTTTCCTAGTACAGAGTGATGAACGGGCAGGCACCAAATATAACCCCCTGCAGAAACAGCCCCTTTCACCTCACAGCTTCCCCTTTATTACTTCTTGACAGGCTAAGACTAAAAGACTATCAGGTGATGAAAACATCACGCCCACAGGCTGGATTCACTCATTTCATCTCAACGATTTTCAGCCATCATTTTTTTTTAACACTTGGAATATATGGAAAAGAACCATGTGGCGGGTGATGACATCAGATCCTTACATACTATCCATTGGAGCTTCCATGTGGAAGCCCACAATTCTGAAAAGACATAAGCTTGACCATTCTTCCTCTTTGACAAATTACTGACTTCAAAGTATCAAATCTTTATCCACCTCTTCCCACCCCCCCTTACTCCAATTAAAAAAAAAAATGTTTTCACTGGAAATGACTTGGATGAAAACATTAGAGATGGTAGCGTTAGGGAAAGTTGGATGAGCGGCATATGAGAAGTCTCTGTACTTTGCAACTTTTCAGGAAATATAAAATTATAGCAAAACAGAAAGGGTTTTAAAAAGGAATGGGTTAGGGGGGACATGGGTGGCTCAGTCAGTTGAGTGTCTGATCTTCAGCTCAGCTCAGGTCTTGATCCCAGGGCCCTGAGTTCAAGCCCTGCCCTGGGCTCCATGCTGGGCATGGATCCTACTTAAATCAATAGTAAAATAAAAGGGAATGGGTTAGATAATGACAACAGTGGTGAACACTGGTGACTACATCCGGAGCAAGGAAACCCAATTTTTCCGGGTTAACTGAAGCAATGAAGAGTGCAATTTTATCACCAAGAAAGAGAAAATAGTGACGTCATGCTGAAATGCAAACTGTTTCATTACTATTTCTTTTTCTTTTTTTTTAACTTTACTTATTTATTTGTCAGAGAGAGAGAGCACGACAGGGGGAGCGGCAGGCAGAGGGAGACGCAGGCTTCCCACCAAGCAGGGAACCTGATGCGGGGCTCAATCCCAGGACCCTGGAATCATGACCTAAGCCAAAAGGCAGACAGACACTTAATGACTGAGCCACGCAGGCGTCCCTCATTACTCTTTCTTATGTAAATGTCTTTACTGTTGAAAACCTATAAGAAACTGCACTGGATAACGTGCCCAGGATCCTACTAAGAGACGGGTTATAATATCCAGCAGTTAAATGAACACATCCACCCTTATGCAAGGCCTTTTTGAGGTACAGAGTAGAGAATACAGAATGTGCTTGCTGTGCGGAGATGCTAGTATTCTTTGCTGCTGGTATCCAAATACAGCAGAAGTCGTGGACAACACTGCAAAGTGAGATAAAGAGGAACTGCCAAAACACACATGCGTGCCCATCAGATGGCGCTCCCCCCTCCCAGGGGGCAGCCCCGATGTGCCTTAACCAGGATCACACTCCCACAGCCAGACCTGCAGGAGGGCAATACAGAAACCCAGCCCGGTGCTAAAAGACGAGAGAGAATGAGGAGTGGGTTTATTCCTCTGTCTATGGTATAACTACCTACAGGTACATAAGATCAGAGAAAATTTAAGTACTGTGGACACTCACCCTATATCTCTCCTTCACCCTCACTATGATGAATGGACCTCTATGCACAAAATTAGGATGCCAATAATTCTAAGCATTTTGACGAGCCCTAGAGAGAACAACCATTCTTGAGGTAGGCAGAACTCAAACCCCCTGCATTATTTTGATTGAATGAAACTGCATTTAACACAGTGCTTGGTACATAGGAAGTATCCAATAAGTGCTAATTTCCTCCCCCTAACTGGTCTCATACATATGGAATTATATATTAAAATCGAAATAGATATTTCTTTATGGTAGTGAATGTGATAAATGAGACAAGAAGAATCCTACATATCTAAAATCTAAAATAAAGAAAGAGAATGTAAATTAGGCAGCAGGTGGATGAAGAGCAACCAGCAGGGTCTAAGGGATAGTGCATTTGTATAAACGGGTGAAACAATTATACTGAAGCCTGATGACATAAAAGGCATTTTATATTGGCCTCTTCAGTCACATTTGATGAAGCCCCTCCAAGCATCAAGGAAGATCAGCCTAAAAAGTTCTAGGCTGCGTGGGATCGGGTGGGCTGCAGATAGAAGTGCTTACTAACTCTTCATCGCAGAAAAGCCACAAAGGCAATACAGAGAGTTCCTATATACCTCTTACTCTGTTTTGCCTATTAATACTACCATGGAATGTTTGTGACTAGTAAGGAACCAACACTGGCAAATTACTATTAAATAAACTCCCCACTTGATTCATTCTGAGTTTAATAGTTTTTCCACTAATGTCCTTTTTCCGTCCCAGGATCCCATCCAAGACATCACGTTATAGTCAGGCATCACGTCTCCTTAGGCTCATCTCACCTGTGATTAATTTCTCAGACTTTCCTTGTTCATGACCTTGACAATTTTAAGGAGTACTGGTCAGGTATTTTGTAGAATGTTCATTGATTTGGGTTTCTCTGATATTTTCCTCACAGTTAACTTGAGTTTCTGGGCTTTAGGGAAGAAGACTATAGAGGTGTAGTGCTCTTTATTTTTTTAAGATTTATTTATTTGAGGTGGGGGAGGGGCAGAGGGCGAGAATCTTGAAGCGGACTCCCACTAAGCACGAAGCCCAACCTGGGGTTTGATCTCATGACTCATGAGATCATGACCTGAGCTGAACCCAAGAGTCAGATACTTAACTGACTGAGCCACCCAGGCGCCCCACTGAAGTGCCCTTCTTATACACCCAGGGGCCACCTGCTATCAACATGACTTATCACTGATAACGCTGATCTTGACAACCTGGTCAAGGTAGTGCTTGCCAGGTTTTGCTACTGTAAGGTTACTTTTTTCCCCCGTTCCATACTCTGAAGTCACTAAGTATAGCCCAAACTTGAACTGGGGGAGGGGAGCTTAAGCTCCACCTGCATATTATATAAATTATTAATACCTAAATTATTTGGAATTCTTCTGTAAGAAAGATTTAATCTCTTCTCCCCCACTGATTTATTTATTCACTCATTTCTATCAGCATGGACTCATGGATATTTTATACTTTCAGTTCTAACTCTAGGTTATTGATTTTCATGTTCAAACCGCTCCAGCTATGGTCAGCTCTGGTGGGATGGCTCCTGCATTCCTTTAATGTGCCCACCTTTTTGTTTCTTGCACAATTCCTTATCCTCTGGTACTGCAGGATGTTCCCGACCCACCTTGTATATTCCCTCTGTGTCCCAGCCCTAAGAACAGTCATTTCTCCAAGGAGACCAGCTTCCTTTTATCAGAGAATGGTATCAGAAAGGAAGAGCCATGCACTGGTGTTCCCCATTGGTGGGGCACTCAGAGATCACACTGCAACTGGCTATGATAGGCCTGGCCTCCCCCAGAGGCCTGCTCTGGAGCTTGTATTTGGTCTGCCAGCATCTTCTTACTGAATATGGTTATCACATGCCAGGGACTTCACACTTCTGTGTGGCAGGACTTCAGTTTGAGGAATTTTTCTGCCATCGCCATGAGTAAGAGCCAAGGCGTATGGGCTCGCCTGAACACTGAACCATTCATTCTACCACTCAGAGGCAGATGAATTATTCGGTGATTTTTGAAAGAGGGAACTAAGTTTCCTCAACCCTGTCAGGGCTCTCTCTTGCCGACGTGTCTGACAGAAGAGCAGGGGCGGCAGTGACTGATGCCTTCAGGAGGGTCTGGGTGGGGACAGTGGGTCTCACTTAGGGGTGGAGGATGAGGAGGCCCACGCTGGCCATGCTTCTAGGTCATGTCAATCATGCATTGGTGCATTTGTTTGCTCCTTAGGTAACAAATACGTATTTACCTCATGTACAAGCTGTTTAGGCACTGGTAATACAGGAGTGGAAAAACAGGCACACAAAAACCAGACTTCCTTCCCTCATGGAGCTAACATACTCGCAGGGGAATAAAGATCACAAGCAGACACCAATATGTAAAGATCAGAAGGCTAGCAGTGCTAGAAAGACGCAGGGCAAGCTAGCTAGAGAGAGCCAGCAAGGAGGGAAGGGGGTCCAAGTGAGGACAACAGACTCTGAGTGAGGGGGAAGCTCAACAGTGGGCTTTGAACAGAGGAATAGTTCCTCTCCTTTCTCTCTTTTTAGGGACCACTCTGTCATGTTTAAAGTTGCCCACTGATAGGAGTCTTGGGCAGTAGGAAGGTAAAGGGCAAAGCAGGAAGGCCAGCCGGGTGGCTCCCACAGTCACCGAGGCCAGGAATGATGGACTCGACCGAGATGGGGACGGCGGCAGGATCAGGTTGGGGTGGAGAGATCAGGAGTTAGATCAGAGACATGATCGATTAGTAATGGTGAGGGAAGTATGAACGTCAGTGCCATCAAGTGCCATACTGACCCGGCCCCCCTCAGAACTACCTTAGAAACAGCAGCTACGATCAATGGGAACGCCTCTCCCACTCACACGACTCTGTACCTGGATTGGAGTGTAAGGCTAGGCCTGCACAACTAGAATGATCTAAGTCATGGGTAGGAAGTGGAGCTATGGCTTCTGTGGGTCCAGGGGAGCCCGCATGCCCTGCTCTCATTCATGTCCGTGTCAGCCTTATACTCGTGTGGGAGACAGGGCAGAAATGAGCTGTCCTTGGCCTGCCGCTGGCCTCTCAAGAACATGAAGATGCAGTACCTGCGGTACCTTCCATTTTGTACCTTTCCGTAAAGCCCCCCAAATGTGATATGAGATTAAAGCCAATTTGTGTCTTGAGTCTGAGACCAGCTTGTACCTACAACCACAGCTGTGTTGCTGCATAATAAAGATGGTATTTTAATCCCTCTCCGTCTGACTCCTGTCCTCCCATAATTGGGAAGGGAAGAAAGCAGCATTAATTATTGCCTCCCTGGATCTCTGGCATCCCAGTGGGAGTTTCCTTGAGGTGGTGATATGTGCTAATCAGCTTTATCGTAACTCAGAGGCCAAAAAGCTAACCACAGACTTGGAAATCTAACCCTGTTACATCAATTAAATCTTCACCGATTCTTGGAATGATGAGAATTCTCAAGCGCTTCTCCTCCAATGAAGAACAGATATTTCCCTAGACAGGAAGGGGTGAGCTGGTGTCCTGGGATGGCTGTCACTGAAAACTAAGCAGAATGGCCCCACTCGGCCTCTGGAGGGCCGTGCTCTCCCAGGGGACCCAGCACTCACGGTCACAGGAGCTGCTTTACCTCTTCATGAAGCATTTCCTGATACTGCATAAACGCAGCCCCTGGGAGCCACAGAAAGACCAACCCGGAGAGGGGTCTTTGCCAGGGTTCTGAGGGGCACACAGAGCAGCTGGGGTGAGCCTGTCACTTGCTCCCTCGAGCGGTGGCAACAGGAAGAGAAGTGACAGCAGAGTATCAAAAGCGATGCTGGTGGTGTTCAGTCATGATTCTCCAATAAGGAACTTTTGCAAGTTTTGAAAAGTATTTTTGAGCCCATGGAGTTAATAAGCACTTCTATGAACGTGATGCTAACATGCTAGCAGTCTGAGGGTCATGCATCTAGGTTCCCTTTCTTCACCCCTGCCTATCAGCGCCCTCAGTTTTTCAACTTTAATTGGGCCTGGCACATGCAACTTCCCTCTTTATTCCCGTTGACAGATCTGACCCCTTGGCATATTCACCACTTGGCCACCTACCAACAGCATAAGCACTGGGATGAGTCCTGGGGGGGGTCTCTCCTCTGCTTCAGCCCAACTAGCTTTCAGATCTGCAGCAACAAACACAGGGAGACAATTCAGTTGCTTGATGGGGGCACTGCTTTGTTCTTGTACGTGAGAGAATTGTCATTTGCAAGTTCACGTGTACACCTCCTCAATGTCATCGCAGCCCCGCCCACCTCACCAAATCTCTCTCTGGTCTAAGAGATGCCCCCGGAACAAAATGACCTCTTGGACCAAATTATTAATTATAATGAAGTGATCACAGTTCATCATTCCTTTCATATGTAGTGTCAGGACTCCCCAAATGACGTATTTTTTGCTAAATTCCTCAGACACATAATTTGGAAATAAGGAGCCACCTGAAATCTATGACTACATGACACTTACGTTCAAAGCAAACAGACAACCTAACACACAATTTAGGAAAAGACAACACAATGGACTTCACCCCTTCCTCTCTACTGTCTAAAAAATGCAATGCCAACTTTTGTTGTGCATAAGGAAACCTCTTTCCTTAGGCAAATTTGGAAGGTTTTAACTTCCACTCCCTGCATGTTTTTACAGGGGATGGACCCCATGCCAGTCACTGTGCTGGCAGACCCCAGACAGTGGCCCCATTTCATTAACCCACTGGACCAGTTAATGTGGCATCACACTGAGATAAGGAGGCCAACTGCTGGACCTCAGGCTCCTCCCGGCTCCTACCACCCACCATTCATCTCAGTCCAATGTCTCAGGCAGAGTAAGCCTGCTCACCGGGCCTGGGGACTAAAGCCATGTGCCCCTCAGCGTGCCACTCCCTGAGCACATTTCAGTTACATGTGCCCTGCATGGGCAGGGATGGAGAAAACAAAGCCCCAAAGGATGAGAAAAGGCAGAAGGAGCAGCTTTCTATTTCCATACAATTTTAAAACCTACAGATAGGCAGGGGAAAGGGATAAACAGAGAGAAAACACTTTACCATAGAAATAAACACCTAAAGTATTTGGACAAGAAGCAAAGAGGACTGCCACAAAAGCCATCTCCGCCCACAAAGAACTAATCAAAAAGTTACAAACAGGGGCGCCTGGGTGGCTCAGATGGTTAAGCGTCTGCCTTCGGCTCAGGTCATGGTCCCAGGGTCCTGGGATCGAGCCCCGCATCAGGTTCCCTGCTCGGCGGGAAGCCTGCTTCTCCCTCTCCCACTCTCCCTGCTTGTGTTCCCTCTCTTGCTGTGTCTCTCTCTGTCAAATAAATAAAATCTTTAAAAAAAAAAAAAAAAAAAAAAAGTTACAAACATCAAACAACTGTTCTAAGCCCTGGGATGCTTTCACTCAAATTACTCTGCTTGCTGACTGCCCAACTATTTCCCAAGATCTTTGCAAGAGAAAAAAGATCCAACCTGCTTCCAAAGTGTGGCAGGATTTTAGGTCAGGAAGCAAACTAGGTTATACTTTTGCAAGTTGGGGGCTGAGAAGTTATCATCCCCACCCCACCCCTGCCCCATTCATTTTGGAGGCACATGAATGGACCAAACAAAACAAAACAAAACAAAAACAAAACCCAAAACAAAACAACAGCACTTGATCTCTGAAAACATATTAAGCCAAAGTCAGTCTTATTTTCCTGTTAGAGATCTGCTATAGAGAGTTACACACTGGGGCGCCTGGGTGGTTCAGTCAGTTTAAGCGTCCGCCTTCAGCTCAGGTCATGATCCCAGGGTCCTGGGATCGAGTCCCATGTCGAGCTCCTTGCTCAGCAGGGAGCCTATTACTCCCTCTGCCTGCAGCTCCCCCCTGCTGTGCACTCTCTCTCTCTCTCTCTCTGACAAATAAATAAATAAAATCTTTTTAAAAAGAGAGAGAGAGAGAGTTATGCACCTTTAGCAAAAGCACGTGTGTACGCAGATACTGACTTGCTTGCACTGGGACAGCCTGTCTGTAGCAGGGATCGCTAACCAATGTGGGCAGCCTGCGTGTTGAAACAGCATCATCCACTAGAGGCCAGAATGAGACCGTCATGTTCAGTGCTCCCGAGGCCCCATTGAGATTCTAGGTGAGTACAGACTTAGGGAGAAATGAAGCACAAGACGTCAGTGAGTGACAGCCACAACCATGGGTGACAGGCCAGCACAATGCATTTCTGAATTCTCTTACAGAGTTTCCTTCCACATCTAAATCAGGGAGCAAAGGAGGCATTGACAGGACAACACCTGCTGGCAAGAGCTAACACGGTAGTAAGGACTCAGAAGGTAGCAGGAATGTGGACAGGTCTTTCCTGAACCGAAGGCCAGAAGGAAGGACAAGAGCAGGTAGGACCCCGGAGCTGGCAAGACAGAGTCCAAGATACAGCCATGTGGCCAGTATGGGTGGCAGTAAAGGAGAACAGAGAAATGGGCAGAGAAAATGCCTCTCTAGTTCTCAGACCCAGAGGTGGGCTGGGAACCAGCCCCAGCCTAGTACATTCACGGGGAACTGGTTAACTACACATACCACACGCGAGACGTGGAACATGGTACAGCCCTCAAAGACCGAGCCATACCTGTCCGTTGGTACAGAAAGACCTCTAAGATGTACTTAAGTAAGAAAATAGCAGACAGTATGCTCTTTAATGATGGCATTTGTGTATACCTGTTAAGGATGCACACGCACACATACGGACCCACACGGTTGCATGAAAGTCTTCCAAAGAGATTCATGCACACACAACTAAAAAGAAGTCTCCTGATCAGGGCTTTGCACATATGGTTGCCCCCATTCAGATCCTTCCCTAGAGCCTCCTCTCAATTCTTCAATCACATCTCAGTAGGACACCCCTGGCCACCATATTTAAAATCCCAATCCCTCCAGCACTCTCTATCCCCCTTGCTGCTTTATTTTCCTCCAAAACACCTATTGCTGGCTGCCACATTTCATGGTTTACTTATTTGTATGTGTTATTTTGTCTCACTCCCTAGATTGTAATCTTCATGAGGGGAGGGATGTTTTTGCCTGTTTTGTTCCCTGCTGTGTCTCCAGTGTCTGTTCATAACAGGGACTCAAAAAGTTTGTTACATGAATTCGTTAAGACAAGATGTTCCCTTTACTGATGTTCCCTGAAGTACAAAGAGCTAGAAGTTACTTAAGGGTTACCAAGGCAATGAGACAGGGATGAAGCTGCCTTGGACATGATCTCTGACTTCACACTAGAAGTGGGTCCAAGGAATCTGGGATTTTGTCCTTAAAGGCTTTCATTCTCTGGAATATGTTTGAGGCAAACTTCTAACAGGGGAATGTAGCTACTCAAAGACTTTTGATGGAAGGATGGTCCTCCTTTTTCTAGAAAGGTCATTTACTTCTGTCAGTGACACAGGTTTGGGAGAATCCTGGAGAAGCTGGGGAAGAAAGACACCTGCCTGGTAAGTCAAACCAGCCGACTATACCCCAACTTTGATGGGATGGCAACTGCCTTCATGTCTCTGTCTGGAATGAGGTTCTTCTCCACATAGCCTACTTCCTTCAGCCTCAAACTACAGCAGAAAGATTCAGCAGAATGCCAAGAAATGGCCCATCCAAGCTTCACAGCAGGGAGGAACGTATCTCCCTAGCATCATACCTTGCTGAAATAATTTTGAATCATCACAGCTTGGGTTTTCTCTTTGCAGAGGTCTTGCTAAGGGAGACACCTCCAAATACTAATCAGATTCGGTGGGGAGGTGATTCCTTAAGCAATCTAGCCCCATTTCACAATTTTTAAAAAAAGAGAATTGTGAGAAATGTTTTTGGAATAAAACTTGTGTTGTCATGTGGGCCAATATATAGCAGTTGGGCTAACTGTAAATATTAATGGGATTTTTTTTCTACTTCTTCATTCCTAACTACAAATTAGTTACCTCCCGAAGATCTAGCTCTACTTAGTATGTAGATAGGGAAAATTACTTGGTGCAATTTCATGCTTGGTTTGTGTTCTCTTCAGTTCTATTTATCAAGTGGTTTGCATTCTATTTTAAATGCTTTAGCTCCTAAATGCATGAATAAATATGGTAATATCTCTCTTCCCAGATTATCAGACCAGGGGCTATTTCAGGCATCCAAAAGCCAGCCCAGGACATAGATGAAGGAAGCTAAAATAACTCTGCATCATAGAACCATGCACTTTGCTCCTTAGGCTTTCATTCAAAGCCTTATTAACTCTTATTTAACACACAAGCTTAACAAGTATGTTTAGTTAATTTCTAGATCTAAAGCAGATTGGAAGGAATATAAGACTAGGAAAAGGACGTAATAGTAAGGCAGTTCAAATGACTCAGGGATAAGATGGTAATAATAAAAGGGCAAACAGAACCATAGGTATTCATGATGAAGATCAACTGTCAAGACAATATTTAACTATGACCAGCATACACTGAAATGGCAGAGAGCTTTCTAATGTATTTTAGAAAAATTTTAAACAGAAATCGCTGTAAAAGAAAGCAGTGTTTAAAAGAGAAAGATATTCTTATCTGGATTATTTCTTCAAAGGACCCAACTCTTAATTCTTTTTTTTTTTTAAGATTTTATTTATTTATTCATGAGAGAGAGAGAGAGAGAGAGAGAGAAGCAGGCTCCCAAGGAGCAGGGAGCCCGATGCGGGACTCGATCCCAGGACCCTGGGATCATGACCTGAGCCGAAGGCAGATGTTTAACCATCTGAGCCACCCAGGTGCCCCCAACTCTTAATTCTTTAAGCTAGCAAAATGGAAATGATTATATAGAGAGACCATATATTATTCATGTGTATATATTACAAATATAATATATAGATGTATTAGAGATGATAGATCATAGCAATCCACTAAAAATAAGGATAGCTTTCCATGAACTTTACATTTATTTACTCATTTATTCAATAAATAAATATTGGGCTCTTTTTTAAATTATTTTTTTAAGTAGGACCCACATGCAGCCCAACATGGAGCCTACACTCACGACCCTGAGATCAAGACCTGAGCTTAGGTCAAGAGTCAAGTGCTTAACTGACTTAGCCATCCAGGTGCCCCTTCAGCTCTTATGAAGTGCTAAGCATAGTGCTAGTTCCAAGTGAGCTGGACAGACCTGACCTTGCCCTGTAGACTCTTCTTACATTCTCTTTCATTTTATTTTAGATAAGTTCCTAGAAAGAAGAAAACAGGGTACCTTGAGAACAAAGAAATGAACAGACCTGATCTAGGCTGAGGGTGGTGGGGTGGGGAGCTACCCTGAGGCTTTAAGCTCAGCTCTGGAGTGGTCATCTCTTAAGTAAGTAAGTTGCTGGTGGTGGGGAGGCAAGTGCAAAGGCTTGGGGGTGGAAGAGCATGCACTGTGGCCAAGGGACTGAATGCACTGAGCATGCCCTGTAGTTGCAGTGAAGAGGGCAAGAGGCAGAGGTGGAGCCATCCTGAGCCCAGAGGATGTGTTAGTGCAGATCATCTTCACTCTAAGGACAATGGCAGTCCACTGCAGAGACACCTTTTAAGATGTTTGAAAAAAATCACTTTGATGGCAGTACGAGGAATAGATCAGAGTGACAGTCAGTGTATTTACGGGGAACAAGGTAGGAGGTTACTATAGTCCTACAGGGAGAGCGGAGGGTAAAAGTATGAGTGTGAAGAGGAATCGCTAGAATCAACAATATTCAGGAGGCAAAAACTCGCGGGATTTGGGATGGACCAAAATGGAACATAAGGAAGAGGGCGGCGTCAGGACTGCCCTCAGAGTTCTGACGTGGTGGGCAGTTGGGTGTGCAGGGGTTCCGGCCACTAATAGAAGACACTATAGAGGAGCAGGGGTATCATAGGATGGGGAAAAGGGACCCAAGATGTAGTTTTAGACTTGCCTACTATGGAGCTCCAGTGAAACATGCAGAGGGCCGTGTTGGTCAGGAGTGTGTATGCTTGTGTCCGGAGTCCAGAGACCAGGTCTGGGTGTAAGATAAAATGTTCAAGCCCTGTACCTCCAATGGTTATGGGACATATGAACTGAGGGGGACAACAGATTTTATTGGCAAAGTAGCTCCTAGGAAAGAACCAAAACTTCCCAAGGGAAAACTTTTGAGTGCTTTTGATACATTTGATTTCAGGAATTAAACCACTTGCTTGGGGCACCTGGGTGGCTCAGTCGTTAAGCGTCTGCCTTCGGCTCAGGTCATGATTCCAGGTCCTGGGATCGAGCCCCGCATCGGGCTCCCTGCTCGGCAGGAAGCCTGCTTCTCCCTCTCCCACTCCCCCTGCTTGTATTCCCTCTCTTGCTGTGTCTCTCTCTGTCAAATAAATAAATAAAATCTTAAAAAAAAAAAAAAAAACACTTGCACTTTCCAAAGACATTGGATAAAGCAAGAAAAATGGATTCCATGTCAGGAAGCTCAAACAAACCATGCGAACATATAACCTAACAGTGCACGATGGCTGTAATTTAACATAAGGATACGTCAACATGGCACAACATACAGATGCCTTCTTAGCAAACTATATTCAACCAAGAGTTCACAGTCATGTTCTAGGGGTGGCATTCAGGACAACTGGAAACCAGAAGAGATTACTGTAGGCTCCTTCATACAGGAGTTTAAAGCTGTGGTTGCATGGGCATACACATGAACCAGTTAAGAAATGTGGTGTTAATGACCTACAGGACTATAGAAAATCAGTCTGCAGAGAAAGTAGAGTGGAGGGGTTCAAAGCAAGAGTTCTTGGATGGGGCTGGAACCATGAGAGACGATGGACTCTGAGAAACAAACTGAGGGTTCTAGAGGGGAGGGGAGTGGGAGGATGGGTTAGCCTGGTGATGGGTATTGAGGAGGGCACGTTCTGCATGGAGCACTGGGTGTTATACGCAAACAACGAATCATGGAACACTACATCTAAAACTAATGATGTAATGTATGGGGATTAACATAAGAATAAATAAAAAAAAAAAGAGTTCTTGGATGGGGCTGGACGGCTCTGCCACTTACTAACCAGGTGACCCTGGACGAGATCCTCACCTCTCAAATCTCAGTGACCTCTTCTGTAAAATGGGTTGCTAGAAGGAATAAATGAAACATTGCATGAAACATGCATAGCACATAAAGTATGTGAGGAGGATGGGACTATTAAGATAGCCATGGGACTATTTTATAAAAGGGGTATAAACATATACCGAAAAGATCAGACCCTTCGAGGAGAAGTTGGGATTTATCAAATAGACATACTATCAATATTACTTTTACTAACCATATCTTACATGTACACAGCACTTTATAATGTTCGAAGTACTTCCATATACTTTATTCAATTAACTTTTACAATAATCCTTCAAATAGGCAGGATAAACTTCATACCCATTTTACAGGTGATGAAACTGACTCTCAGAGAGTTTTAAGTAACTCAACCAAAGGCACTCAGTCAACAAGTGGCAGGGCCATAATTCATACTCAAGTCTTTGACTTCAACTTCTGTATTCTGGCACTGGTTAAAGGTCACAAAACAAGTGAGGAACTCTTCGGAGAAGTCTGCTTTAGGAGACACCTCTACACAATTTTGCCCTGTAGCCAAATGTAATAGGAAAGATGGATGAGGGTTCTTGCTATCTTGGAAGAAAAGCCAAGAAATGGAAAGAGGCTGAATGCTGATGTCATTGTGTTGAATTGCTAGATGAAACCATAACAAATCTTCAAATAAGTAAACCAATACATTTTTTGTTACCTCACTAGTTTGAGCAGTGTCTCCATCACTTGCAACCAAAATAATCTGAATATATCCAATGCATTAGAAAACTCATTGCTCCTTCAAAAAAAATCCAAGTATCTTACCTCTTTGACTATACTCATGCTATTTCCACCGACTGGTATTCTTTTCCCTCCTTCCTTTCTTTCTTGTTCTTTTCTTTTCTTTCTTTCTTTCTTTTTTTTTTTTTAGAGAGGGAGAGAAGTGGGGGGATGGGCAGAGGAGAGGGAGAGAGAAAATCTTAAGCAGACTCCGAGCTGGGGGTGCGGGGTTCAATCTCACAACTCTGAGATCATGACCTGAGCCAAAATCAAGAGTCGGATGCTCAACTGACTGAGCCACTCAGGCACCCCTTTTCTTACCTGTTGAACTCTTATCCATCCTTCAAAGCCTCTCTTACCATCAACTAAATGGAAACTTTTCTGATTCCACCAGCATAATAACTTCTCCTTTTGCTCTCCAAGCATTTTATTTGCACTTCTTCTAGAGAACTTCATATTCTAGAGTAACTATCTCTTCTTCCCTTCTGTGTCCATTATAGCACCCCATATCTTGCCATGGTAGACCGTCAGTACATAATTAATTTTACCACATTGTATAAGCTAGAATATTAACTAATTTCTCAGAAGATTGCCAATATTGATACTTAGCTATTTAAAATGTTAATATTATGTGACAGAAGAGAAATCAAACCTTGGCTTCACATCTCCACGTTTATGAGATGAACACGCAGTATTAGACATTTCCTGATATCTCCCATAGCTGGTCATTCTGGATGTCATTTTGGGGGAAGCAGAACATAACCTCCCTAAAAGTATGAAATAAAAAGTTACAAGTCCATCACGTTTCATATGAAGCACATAGATTGGATTTTACAGATGTACTCTATAATCTGCACCGCTGTAAGTCATGCCACTCAGCTTCCCAGATCTTATAAGAATATTATAAGCATACTTTAATATGTATCGTCTACCATTTCAGGTGTTATCTCAAAATAGCTTTTGAGTGTTCTATTTTACTATTGTTTATAACCAATCATGTAACCTCATTCCAAAAAAAAACACCAAAAAAAAAAAAAAGACGAATTCTAGTAAGAATTTCTTTTGCACAAAGATCTAGCAAGGTGTTGTGAATTCCTAATCTGAGCTTATTCTATGAAATTAAAATGCATTAATCATTTTCTATCTACACAGCCCTCAAATTGGAGAGGCAGGTTCTATTTTCTAATGCTCAGTTATTAAAATGTATTTTACATGAAAGGCATAAAATGCTTATTTCCACACAAACTACTTGACAGCAAAATGAACAGAATCATCATGCTCATGAAAAATGCAGGCACCTGAGAGATATCTTCAGCCAAAAGTATGCTGTCACTTTGCTCTTTCCAAATAACTATTTTCCGAGATTATTTTTAATTGGCTAATGGGCTTTTGGTCTGCCAAAATAAAGCTAATATTTGCATAGTATCTTCACAGTTTATATTTTGATATTTATCCCTGGTATGGACTGTATGCTGGCGTCCCCCCCCAAAATTCATACGTTGAGACCCACCTGCCATGTGATGGTATCAGGAGGTGGGCCTTTGATAGGTCATTAGGGTTACATGAGGTCATGGGGGTCACTAAGGGTAGATGAGTTCATGGCGGTCATGATGGGATTCGCGCCCTTATAGGAGTCATGAGAGAGCTTGCTTCCCCTTTCTGCTTCTGCAGTGTTGAGGACATAGCAAGGAGATAGGAGCAGGCCCTCACTAGACACTGGATTTGCTGGTACCTTGATCTTGGACTTCCCAGTCTCCAGAACTGTGAGAGATAAATGTTTGTTGTTTAAACCCCCCAGTCGATGGAATTTTTGTTACAGCAGCCCAGAGGGACCAAGACAATCCCCATTTTATACTTATGGAAAATGAAGCTAAGAGGTAATACATTAATACATCAAGCACATGATGAATCCAGAAGCTTGTGTCTCCCAGTAGCCATGACATGAGATACAAGTGTCAACACATTTGTTGCTCATGAAACCCTCTCTCCAGCTTTGGTTACATACCATAGATGCCTTGAGGTTTCCAAAAGCTGATCTCTTCTGCGGTTTCCTGTTTGGCCCAGCCTTGTCCTTGGGGATGGGCGCTCTCCTCACCTTCCACAGCTGCACTGCTGTCACCCCCATCTCTCCACTCCTTGGTCTTTCTGTCCAGACTGGCGCTTCCGGACTTGCCCTTCCCTTCTGGAGATGTGATTACTGATTCTGATTCATACATTCTAGGCCTCTGGAAAGAAAACGAGGAGTTCCTCTTTTCTGAAGAGACACCCCTGATCTTGTTCAACATGCGTAAACAATAGAAATATGTCTCCAGCACACTGGTCCCTCGATCTGGTTTACATAGTTGCTCATCGCTCCAGGAGAGGTTATCACCACCATCTTGGAATGGGGAGGATCCTTTCACCAGTTTTAGAAATATTTCTGGAAATGGGGTGAGTTGAAGGCAGTGTCTCTCCCATTTGCTCGTGAGTTCCTTGTCTGGTGACCGCTCGGGGAACCTGTACTCACACCCACCATCCATCTTAGGGGGTGGCAGTTGGCCAAACCAAGTGCTGCCATGGGCACCATGTGCATCTGTGGGGGGCCCACAGAAGACACTGGCACCCAAACATGCATGAAATAGCGCATTCTCCAAGGGGCCCTCTGACACGTTCAGGGAGAGGCTGGCAGCCTGAGGGTCCAGATAACTTTTGGGATGTGTTAGATCAAATTGCTTCTGAGTTAGCACAGAAGGGCTGCTTTTTTTTTTTTTTTATTCTTATGTTATTCCCCATACATTACATCATTAGTTTTAGATAAAGTGTTCCATGATTGATTGTTTGTGCATAACACCCAGTGCTCCATGCAGAATGTGCCCTCCTCAATACCCACCCCCCTCCCCTCTAGAACCCTGTTTGTTTTTCAGAGTCCATCGTCTCTCATCGTTCGTCTACCCCTCCGATTTCCCCCGCTTCATTCTTCCCCTCCCGCTACATTCTTCTTTTTTTTTTCTTAACATATATTGCATTATTTGTTTCAGAGGTACAGATCTGAGATTCAATAGTCTTGCACAATTCACAGCGCTTACCAGAGCACATACCCTCCCCAGTGTCTATCACCCAGTCACCCCATCCCTCCCACCCCACCCCCCACTCCAGCAACACTGAGTTTGTTTCCTGCAATTAAGAATTCCTCATATCAGTGAGATCATATGATACATGTCTTTCTCTGTTTGACTTATTTCACTCAACATAATACCCTCCAGTTCCATCCACATCATTGCAAATGGCAAAATCTCATTCCTTTTGATGGCTGCATAATATTCCATTGTATATATATACCACTTCTTCTTTATCCATTCATCTGTCGATGGACATCTTGGCTCGTTCCACAGTTTGGCTATTGTGGACATTGCTGCTATAAACATTGGGGTGCACGTACCCTTTTGGATCCCTACTTTTGTATCTTTGGGGTAAATACCCAGTAGTGCAATTTCTGGATCATATGGTAGCTCTATTTTCAACTTTTTGAGGAACCTCCATACAGTTTTTCAGAGTGGCTGCACCAGCTTGCATTCCCACCAACAGTGTAGGAGGGTTCCCCTTTCTCCGCATCCCCGCCAACATCTGTCGTTTCCTGACTTGTTAATTTTAGCCATTCTAACTGGTGTGAGGTGGTATCTCATTGAGGTTTTGATTTGGATTTCCCTGATGCTGAGCGATATTGAGCACTTTTTCATGTGTCTGTTGGCCATTTGGATGTCTTCTTTGGAAAAATGTCTGTTCATGTCTTCTGCCCATTTCTTGATTGGATTCTTTGTTCTTTGGGTGTTGAGTTTGATGAGTTCTTTATAGATTTTGGATACTAGCCCTTTATCTGATATGTCATTTGCAAATATCTTCTCCCATTCTGTCGGTTGTCTTTTGGTTTTGTTGACTGTTTCCTTTGCTTTGCAAAAGCTTTTTATCTTGATGAAGTCCCAATAGTTCATTTTTGCCCTTGCTTCCCTTGCCTTTGGCGATGTTTCTAGGAAGAAGTTGCTTCGGCTGAGGTCAAAGAGGTTGCTGCCTGTGTTCTCCTTTAGGATGTTGATGGACTCCTGTCTCACATTGAGGTCTTTCAACCATTTGGAGTCTATTTTTGTGTGTGGTGTAAGGAAATGGTCCAGTTTCATTCTTCTGCATGTGGCTATCCAATTTTCCCAACACCATTTGTTGAAGAGACTGTCTTTGTTCCATTGGACATTCTTTCCTGCTTTGTCGAAGATGAGTTGACCACAGAGTTGAGGGTCCATTCCTGGGCTCTCTATTCTGTTCCATTGATCTATGTGTCTGTTTTTGTGCCAGTACCATGCTGTCTTGATGATGACAGCTTTGTAATAGAGCTGGAAGTCCGGAATTGTGATGCCGCCGGCTTTGCTTTTCTTTTTCAACATTCCTCTGGCTATGCGGGGTCTTTTCTGGTTCCATACAAATTTTAGGATGATTTGTTCCATTTCTTTGAAAAAAGTGGATGGTATTTTGATGGGGATTGCATTGAATGTGTAGATTGCTCTAGGTAGCATTGACATCTTCACAATATTTGTTCTTCCAATCCATGAGCATGGAACGTTTTTCCATTTCTTTGTGTCTTCCTCAATTTCTTTCATGAGTATTTTATAGTTTTCTGAGTACAGATCCTTTGTCTCTTTGGTTGGATTTATTCCTAGGTATCTTATGGTTTTGGGTGCAATTGTAAATGGGATCGACTCCTTAATTTCTCTTTCTTCTGTCTTGTTGTTGGTGTATAGGAATGCCACTAACTTCTCTGCATTGATTTTATATCCTGCCACTTTACTGAATTCCTGTATGAGTTCTAGCAGTTTTGGGGTGGAGTCTTTGGGTTTTCCACATAAAGTATCATATCATCTGCAAAGAGTGAGCGTTTGACTTCTTCTTTGCCAATTTGGATGCCTTTGATTTCTTTTTGTTGTCTGATTGCTGTGGCTAGGACTTCCAATACTATGTTGAATAGTATTACTATGTGATAGTGGACATCCCTGCCGCGTTCCTGACCTTAGGGGGAAAGCTCTCAGTTTTTCCCCATTGAGAATGATATTCGCTGTAGGTTTTTCATAGATGGCTTTTATGATATTGAGGTATGTACCCTCGATCCCTATACTCTGAAGAGTTTTGATCAAGAAAGGATGCTGTACTTTGTCAAAAGCTTTTTCTGCATCTATTGAGAGGATCATATGATTCTTGTTCTTTCTTTTGTTAATGTATTATATCACGTTGATTGATTTGCGGATGTTGAACCAACCTTGCAGCCCAGGGATAAATCCTACTTGGTCGTGGTGAATAACCCTTTAATGTACTGTTGGATCCTATTGGCTAGTATTTTGGTGAGAATTTTTGCATCCATGTTCATCAGGGATATTGGTCTGTAATTCTCCTTTTTGATGGGGTCTTTGTCTGGTTTTGGGATCAAGGTAATGCTGGCCTCATAAAATGAGTTTGGAAGTTTTCCTTCCGTTTCTATTTTTTGGAACAGTTTCAGAAGAATAGGTATTAATTCTTCTTGAAATGTTTGGTAGAATTCCCCTGGGAAGCCATCTGGCCCTGGGCTTTTGTTTTTGGGGAGATTTTTGATGACTGCTTTAATTTCCTTAGTGGTTATAGGTCTGTTCA
Source organism: Mirounga leonina (assembly GCF_011800145.1). Lineage (NCBI taxonomy): Eukaryota > Metazoa > Chordata > Mammalia > Carnivora > Phocidae > Mirounga > Mirounga leonina. The sequence goes on from NW_023270466.1 coordinate 1,160,718, forward strand.
GGTTTTCTATTTCATCCTGGTTCAGTTTTGGTAGTTGAGACATCTCTAGGAATGCATCCATTTCTTCCAGGTTATCTAATTTGCTGGCATAGAGTTGCTCATAATATGTTCTTATAATTGTTTGTATTTCTTTGGTGTTGGTTGTGATCTCTCCTCTTTCATTCATGATTTTGTTGATTTGGGTCATTTCTCTTCTCTTTTTGATAAGTCTGGCCAGGGGTTTATCAATCTTGTTAATTCTTTCAAAGAACCAGCTCCTAGTTTCATTGATCTGTTCTACTGTTCTTTAGTTTCTATTTCATTGATTTCTGCTCTGATCTTTATTATTTCTTTTCTCCTGCTGGGTTTAGGCTTTATTTGCTGTTCTTTCTCCAGCTCTTTTAGGTGGAGGGTTAGGTTGTGTACTTGAGACCTTTCTTGTTTCTTGAGAAAGGCTTGTATTGCTATATACTTTCCTCTTAGGACTGCCTTTGCTGCATCCCAAAGATTTTGAATAGTTGTGTTTTCATTTTCATTGGTTTCCATGTATTTTTTTAATTCTTCTTTAATTTCCTGGTTGACCCATTCATTCTTCAGTAGGATGCTCTTTAGCCTCCATGTATTTGAGTTCTTTCCAACTTTCCTCTTGTGATTGAGTTTTAGTTTCAAAGCATTGTGGTCTGAAAATAGGCAGGGAATGATCCCAATCTTTTGCTACCGGTTGAGACCTGATTTATGACCTAGGATGTGATCTATTCTGGAGAATGTTCCATGGGCACTAGAGAAGAATGTGTATTCCGTTGCTTTGGGGTGGAATGTTCTGAATATGTCTGTGAAGTCCATTTGGTCCAGGGTGTCATTTAAAGTCTTTATTTCTTTGTTGATCTTTTGCTTAGACGATCTGTCCATTTCAGTGAGGGGGGTGTTAAAGTCCCCCACTATTATTGTATTGTTGTCGATGTGTTTCTTTGCTTTTGTTATTACTTGCCTTATATAATTGGCTGCTCCCATATTAGGAGCATAGATATTTACAATTGTTAGATCTTCTTGTTGGATAGATCCTTTAAGTAGGATATAGTGTCCTTCCTCATCACCTTATTACAGTCTTTGGTTTAAAATCTAATTTGTCTGATATAAGGATTGCCACCCCAGCTTTCTTTTGGTGTCCATTAGCATGGTAAATGGTTTTCCACCCCCTCACTTTCAATCTGGGGGTGTCTTTGGGTCTAAAATGAGTCTCTTGCACACAGCATATCGATGGGTCTTGTTTTTTAATCCAGTCTGATAGCCTGTGTCTTTTGATTGGGGCATTTAGCCCATTTACATTCAGGGTAACTATTGAAAGATAGGAATTTAGTGCCATTGTATTGCCTGTAAGGTGACTGTTACCGTATATTGTCTGTGTTCCTTTCTGGTCTATGTTGCTTTTAGGCTCTCTCTTTGCTTAGAGGACCCCTTTCAAGATTTCCTGTAGGGCTGGTTTTGTGTTTGCAAATTCCTTTAGTTTTTGTTTGTCCTGGAAGCTTTTTATCTCTCCTTCAATTTTCAATGACAGCCTAGCTGGATAGAGTATTCTTGGCTGCATATTTTTCTCATTTAGTGCTCTGAAGATATCCTGCCAGTCCTTTCTGGCCTGCCAGGTCTCTGTGGATAGGTCTGTTGCCAATCTAATGTTTCTACCCTTGTAGGTTACATATCTCTTCTCCTGAGCTGTTTTCAGGATTTTCTCTTTGTCTATGAGACTCGTAAGTTTTACTATTAGATGTTGGGGTGTTGACCTATTTTTATTGATTTTGAGAGGGGTTCTCTGTGCTTCCTGGATTTTCATGCCTGTTTCCTTCCCAAATTAGGGAAGTTCTCTGCTATAATTTGCTCCATTATACCTTCTGCCCCTCTCTCTCTCTTTCTTCTTCTTCTGGGATCCCAATTATTCTAATGTTGTTTCGTCTTATGGTATCGCTTATCTCTCGAATTCTGCCCTCGTGATCCAGTAGTTGTTTATCTCTCTTTTTCTCAGCTTCTTTATTTTCCATCATTTCATCTTCTATATTACTGATTCTCTCTTCTGCCTCATTTATTCTAGCAGTTAGCGCCCCCATTTTTTATTGCACCTCATTAATAGCCTTTTTGATTTCGACTTGGTTGGATTTTAGTTCTTTTACTTCTCCAGAAAGGGTTTCTCTAATGACTTCCATATTTTTTTCAAGCCCAGCTAGTATCTTTAAAGTGATGATTCTGAACTCTAGATCTGACATCGTACTAATGTCCGTATTGAGTAGGTCCCTGGCAGTCGGTACTACCTCTTGTTCTTTTTGTTGAGGTGATTTTTTCCGTCTTGTCATTTTGTGCAGAGGAGAATAGATTAATGAGAGAACAAAATGCTAGCAGAGTAACAATGTCCCCAGAAAATATACTCTAAACAAATCAGAAAAGACCTAAAGCAGTGGGAAAAGAAAGGGAAAGAGAGAAAAAAGAAAAAGAAAAAAAAGAAAAAGATAAAAACAAAAACAAACAAAACAAAACAACAACAACAAAAAAACCCAGAATGTGATCAAATATGATCAGGCTGGTATATAGATCAGTGCCACACACTAGATTTGGGGTGTATTTTGGTCTTTTAACTTTAAAAGACTAAAGAATCATGGTAAAGAAGCCGTGAATTCTATGTGCAGTAGTCCCCTAGCGCTGGAGTTCTGCCATTCTCATTGATCGGTAAACTTGGTCTTGGCTGGCTGTTCTCGCTGATCTTCTGGGGAGGGGCCTGTTGCCGTGGTTCCCAAATGTCTTTGCCAGAGGCGGAATTGCCCCGCCCTTGCCCCCTCCGGGCTAAGTAATCTGCTCGGGTTTGCTCTCCGGGGCTTTTGTTCCCTGCGAGCTTTCCGTACAGCTTTGGAGGCGGAGCGTGAACATGGCGGCCTCCCAATCTCTGCCCCGGAGGAGCCGAGAACTCGGGCCCCGCTCCTCAGTGAGCCCCCAGAGAAAAGCCGTCAGTCACTCCCGTCTCCCTCGTCTCCGGCCGCACTCCGTGCTCGCCCGGCCTGTGACCGCGCGCTTCTATCTCTGGCACCCGACCCCGGGTGGAGTCTCCAAACCCAGTAGATCCCCGCAGTGCGCTCCCGCACAGCTCCTCCCAGGGGAGGAAGGTGAGTCTCCCCGGATCTGCCGCTTGTTGGGTCCCTGCTGGAGGAGCAGGGGCCCGACTGTGCCGCGGATCACGGTTTATGGCAACCCCGAGCTGAGAGCCCGCGCCTGGGCTCCGCCTCTGCAGCCGGCTTCCCTGCTCCCTTACCTGGGAGCTCTGCCACACTCAGGCACCCCCGGTCTTTCTGTGACCCCGAGGGTACTGAGACCACACTGTCCCGGAGGGTTCCACCCCCCGCTTAGCCACCAGAGTGACGTCCCTCAGCGGAGCAGACTTTTAAAAGTTCCGATTTTGTGCTCCGTGGCTTTATCACTTGCCAGAAGCGGCCGACAGAGGCCCCTCCCCCGCCATCTATCCTCCCGAATATCCCCTCGGATTCACTTCTCCGCATGTCCTACCTTCCAGAAAGTGGTCTCTTTCTGATGAGAGAGTTGTTGCTCTTCTTTTCTTTGATCTCCTGTTGAGTTTGTAGGTGTTCAGAATGGTTTGATCCCTATCCAGCTGAATTCCTGAGAGGAGACGAAATCCAGGTCTCCTACTCCTCTGCCATCTTGCTCCACCCCCCCCAAGGGCTGCTTTTAGTAGAACTCTGCGTGCTTCTGTTCTGACCACCTCTTGGCACTCTCCCCATTAAGAGTGCCCTCTATGGGGAGCCTGGGTGGCTCAGTCGTTAAGCGTCTGCCTTCAGCTCAGGTCATGGTCCCAGGGTCCTGGGATCGAGTTCCACACCTGGCTCCTTGCTCAGTAGGAAGCCTGCTTCTCCCTCTCCCACTCCCCCTGCTTGTGTTCCTGCTCTCACTGTGTCTCTCTCTGTCAAATAAATAAATAAAATCTTAAGAAAAAAATTGTTAAAAAAAAAGAGTGCCCTCTACTCTCTCTGTGATTGCATGTTTCCATTCATTTTTGTGTTTAATATCAGTTTGGGGGACCCCAAAGTGAACCCCACATTGTCTGATTCCTTCCTCCTTCCATTGGAGTTGTGACTAGGGGTCATACTCGGACCCCCAGGCAGTTTCTGGATGCGGTCTTCACCTCCGGAACTGTCAGCCTTGAATTGTGCTGTGACACCCTTTGTGTTCTGGTCCTCTGCACTCCTTCCTGACTTTAGCCTGCAAGGGTGCATCTGCAGGGGAGGGGGTACCACTTAGCACCATGGTTCTGGACACTAGTATGCTGTCATTTGTGGGACACAAGCAATTTCTGAGAACCCTTTATACTTCCTGCCTAGAACACACCTTCTAGGTGTCCATTTACTTTCTCCAGGTTCATCCAAATGCTCCTCCTCTGAGCTATCAGTCAGTGGAGTCCAGAAGTAACTATTTTTGGGTGGGCTCTGTCTGGTTTCCTCTAAAACCTTACTTCCTTCAGAAGTGTGGCTGAGTTGTGGCCTCTCAGGAAATGTCTCATTCTCACTGGGGGTCTGAATACAACTCTTTCCTGCTCTGGAATACTTCTGTTGAGCAGAACCTTCCTGCTGAAGACTGTCAGGAGGGCACTTGGCAGCTCTTCCCTCCCCCTCATTCCTGACTGTAGTCTCTTGCCACTCACGAGACTGATTGCCAGGAAAATCCTTTCTCAAGAAGGATCTTGGAAATTCTGAAGACAAGTCCACTTCTGACCAGTGATTTGGGGGGCTTAAAGAGAATCTGTGAATGTCTGTTTGTGTGCTGGACCCGTCTGCTCTGAGCAGGGCTGGGGAATCAGAGGACCTCACATAGGCATTTGTCTTAACTTCCTAGAGCTTTTGAACTTTGGTAAGCGTTAGACTGAGGGAATCCAAGAGAAGCTGTGGGACTCTTCAACCAATCCTCTTCTGGAGGGTTGGACAGGAAATTCTGAGCCCAATTTATAACACGTCGCAACTTCTTTGTCTCAGGGACCAAGGCATCAGCCAGCAGCTGGAGATTCAGTTCTGTTGGGTGGCTCTCTCTCCTGGGCCCCTCGTGGGCCCTCTGGTCCTGATTCTGCTCTGCTTCTCCAGGAACCACTTTGGAAATTTCCTGGAGCAGAGGTTTCTTTCCAATTGCTAAACAACACAGTGACATCTGCAGGCCTCTCAGCCCAAAGGTTTGATTTTCTGAGGGATTCACTGTCCACTGTCCATGCTGTCCACACTTGTTGGCTGCTATTTCTGGAAGTGTCACCTTTGATGATCCCAAGGGTTTCATAGTAAACCACACGCTTGGCTCGTAAGTGCTTTAGGTCACGGGTTCGAGGACTGTCTGCCTCATTCCACCAAGAATGTCCAGTCAGTGTAGGGGGAATGGGGTCCATCTGCAAATAAAAAGACAGAGACAATTCAAAAAATAAAACTCATGGATGATTCTTCTATCTACAATGTGGCCCTACTGTATTCACTAACATCCCACAACCCAACTAACATTTTTATAAAAAGTTGAGGGCAGCTTTGTAACTCTAAGAGTAAGGCAACTAATGTATTAAGAGAAAGTAAGAAAAATTTCACCACTAGTATTTTATCATATTCAGTCATGCTAGGGGTCTTAGTCACTGAATGAGAAAGGTTAGTTTTGTCTTTTGAGGGGATATATGCTAATTAAGTGAATATAAAATAGAAGATGATTTTTAAATACAAGTAGCCTGGTAGATTTCACTGTTATTCTACTGCTTAATTTTTTTTTTTTTTACCAAGTATATAAGTTCTTTTGATTTGTATAAATAGTGTAGGGATTTAAAAAGAACAAAAGAAAAAAAAGTCTAAAAGGGGAGGAAGGAGGAAGAAGATAAGACAGATAAAGAACATGAATTCACACCCACTCAGTACAACCATCTCATACCAACTTATCCTTTTTACATACCTGGCCAACCCAGGCTGGGACAGGGAGACAAAGGATGATGAAGATGGACAGAAAGACTCCAGATCAAGCAAAAAAAGTCATCAAGTCATCTCAAGGTCACCTATCAATCAAATGTGCTCCTCACCAAAACTGGACTCCTGACAAGCCCGCACTTAAGAAAAAATTAAACCACTGGAGCTCTGTATTCCTAATGTAAGGCAAATTTTGTAAAACAAAACTTTGTCTTCCTCTCTTCTCTGCCGCATTTGCCAGTCTCCCCTGAGGCAGCCCCAGCAATCTGAAAATTACTGATATAAAAAAAATACTCTTCAAAAAAATACTATGCATGGGGTTCTTCAGCATCTTTGTCATACGTGGTCAGGCCAGGAAACTTCCGAATGAATGGATAAAGCAATGAACGCAAGCATGGCAGACACTAATAATTTAGACATGTAACAGCCTGAATGCATGGCCACGTTCCACACGGTCCCTCCTTTCATCTTCACAGTGATCCTGAGAGCGCTTCAGGTGTGGTAAGTGAGGTTCAAGGACGTCAGTCTAGACACAGACTCATGCCTGCCAAGCAAAGACCAGAAGGCACAACTTCTGGTCCCATCCAAGATGCTCTGTGGTTAAGAACTCCCCACTCTGAGGAAAGGACCACCCTTTCCCGCAAGAGCTCCATGAGAACCAGAACATTTTGAAGGGGCTCTTGATGCTTAAAAAAAAAAAATCACTTTTAATATAAACATCACCAAGGACTGTGTAAAGTAGACATCTCTGAATTTTTCACCATCCTAGTTCCCAGGCTGGACATGACTCTGAATTGAGGAAAGAGTGTCTGTCCCAGACGTTATTTTTTTTTTCAAGTGCCTTGTCAATATGGTCCCAATTTCAAAATATTACTTCAAATATTTGGTACCTACTCCATGCTCTGATCTAGAACCAAGGTTCTTAATTCAGCTGACTTTTACTAAGGATCTACTATCTGGTATGCATAGGAGGAACAAGGCATGGAGCTTAAATACTTAGAGTCTCGAGCGATGAGTAAACAAATATCTGAAGTCTGGCTGTTTCCTTGAACATGCTGGTGTTTCTATATTGGCCCCATGCCAATCAATACACTGAACCTGCCCCCCCCTTTTTTTCTATAAAAAAATCTAAGCCTATCAACTACTCATAAGTTTGTATTAGCCTTTCTGGTTTCCTAGAAGTGATGGGCTACATAACCCAGAGGTACAACTTCATAAACCCCTATTTAACATGAAGTACCCTGAGTCCCAATCAATAGGGGTTTCTCTTTACCTCTCCACCATTCCCCATGCAGAACATCATCCCAGCTAATCACAGTTCAGGAGGCTGGGGTGCCACTGGAGAGGAATATCAACAGACTTCTGAAGAGGTAATATCTCAGCTGAGAGCTGAAGGCTATACCAAGTTAGCCCAGCCAAGAGAAGGGAGGGAAGAATGTTCCAAGCAGCCAGAACATAATGTGGGGAGGTTTCCAGATAAGAGGAAATTTAGCCAGAAGACTCTTGGCCCAAGCAGAAGGCTGCAAAACCCCCGAAGGGGGGTGAGTCAGAGTTACTACAAGTAGTTAAAGAATCTTTATGTGAGAATAGCCTGGATAATAAACAAATGACCCTGGAATTCATAAAATACATATTCACATAAAAACAACTTCTGAGCTCAGAGAAGTATTTTGACATTCCGAATTTTCTTAATCATTATCCTAAAAGTATAATGACTGCCATGTTTTTGGAAGAAAAAAATTCAGATTGGAACCAGGACCTTATATTCAAAAAGCCATGTTCCATTGACCTAGACTTCACCTCTACTCTCCCCTTCTCCAACCCTATTAAGTGTCTGCAGGCTGATCTGACTCTCTGCCCAGTAGGAAATCAATCTCATAAATAAATGCATTCCCAGGTGTTACTAAATGACAAATTATAGTGCCATACAAATAATGCTGATACTAAATAATACTAAATGGACACTTTCTCTTAAACATGTATTTATGCACTTTGACAAATAATTCCTGAAGATACCATGTCTATCCTGGAAGTAACAGATAGTTGCATCATGGAATTTTCTAGAGGAAAGGGACCCATCCATCTTAGGAGGCAAGGGAACCTCCATACTGTTTTCCATAGTGGCTGCACAAATTTACATTCCCACCAGCAGGGCACAAAGGTTCTCTTTTCTTCACACCTTTCCCATCTTTTGTTTTTCAATAATAGCCATCTGAACAGGTGTGAGACTTTATCTCCTTGTGGTTTTGATTTGCATTTCCCTGATGATGAGTGGCGTTGAGCATCTTTTCATATATTGGTCATTGTATGTCTTCTTTGAAGAGATGTCTATTCAGATCTTCTGCCCATTTTTAAGCAGGTTATTGTTATTTTATTTTTTGCTATTGACTTGTATAAGTTCCTTACATATTTTGGGTGTTAACTTCAATCAGATGCATGGTCTGCAAATATTTTCTCCCATTCCATAGATTACCTTTTCTTTCTTTCTTTCTTTCTTTTTTTTTTTTGCTTCCTCTCAAAAAAATAAAACTAGAAGTACTATAGGTTCCAGCAATCCAACTTCTGGATCTAAATCCAAAGGAAATGAAATCAGTATCTTGAAAAAATATCTGTGCACTCATGTTCAGTGCAGTATTATTCACAATAGCCAGGATATGGAAACAGCCTAGGTGTTGATGGATAAATGGATAAGAAAATATGATATATATATGAGTATTATTCAGCCATATTATCAAGAAGGTAATCCTGCCATGTGCAACATGGATGAACCCAGAGGACATGAGGTTGAGTGAAATAAGCCAGACACAGAAAGACAAAGACCATATGATACCACTTATGCATAGAATCTAAAAAACTTAAATTCACAGAAACAAGAGAGTAGTGGTGATTGCCAAGGGCTGGAGGTGGGAAAATGGAGAGATGTCGGTCAAGGGGTAGAAATTTCAGTTATAAGAAAATAAGTTCTGGAGAGCTAAGGTAAAGCACGGTGACTGTTGTTAATAATACTGAATTGTATACTTGAAATTTGCTAAGAAAGTAGATCTTAAGTATTCTTACCACACACACACAAAATAGTAACTGTGAAGTGAAAAAAAGAAGGTGATCATAAATAACAAAGAAATATTTTCCCGCCCAGTGCCCTACACTCTGCAATTTATCGAGCTCCAGGGTTTCAGGGAAGATCAGAGAGCAAGGTAGCAGGCTAGGGTGAGGCCAAGGGTTTGGCAGGACCGCAAACCCTTCATACACTTCAACTAGAGCAGTTCCATTGCCTCTAAAATAGAAGACTGCCTTTGTGGAAAGGGTTTGGCTGCTCAGAATGTTGGAAATCCACATTCTACAACATTCTTATTTTACAGACGGGGAGAATGAAGGATGGAGTAATGAAGTAACATGGTCAAGTTCAGCCGGACCTTATTTTTGTCATGATGCAGATGAGAGCATCATTAGGGCCACAGTGGGATAAAGAGGACTTGGCTCTTGCCAAGGCCAATGGTGCCCGTCACTTGTTAGAGGTGGACACTCAGATCTGGAGACAGGAGGACCACAGCTGTGCCCACAGGCAGTAGTGGCCGAGTTTCAAGGGAACCTGTGGATTCTGGGAGCCCAGTGCTCCTTCCACAGTTTTTTGACCGTAAGCAATGATGGCATGAAGGCCACTGACAGGAAATTATATGCCAATTATATCAGAAATCCAGAAACCAGTAACTTAAATGGAAATAAAAAAAAAAAAAAACCCTTTGGGTGTGTGTGATATCTATCTATCTATCTCTGTATCTATATCATGGTCAGTCCAGGCGATCTATGGACAACCTTGTAATCACAATAATAATCATTGCTAACACATGACGCTTAAGGCTTTGAAAATAGAGGCCCGGAGAGGCTAAGTAACTTGCCCAAGGTCACACAGCTCATAGGTGGGAGGGCCAGAGTTCTTGCTCTTAACTCTTGGATTATACTACCCCCCACTTAATTACTTAGTTGGCTCTGCATTGATATAACCAATGAATAGCCCAAACTGACAGGTGATTAATGCAAATACAAACAGACTGGCCTGCCCATGGAAAAGAAAACGTCTGAGGCTAAACAGAAAAAACCAAATGTTTTAAAATCACGACTGGCTATGACTTCAGGGCTGGCAGTGCCCGTCTATGCAGATAACAGATGTCTAGTTAATAGGTCTGTTTCTCATTCCTTGGTAAACACCAAGCTTTCTTTCTAGACCTCAGAGCTTCATTGTTTCGATATGATTTCCAGCAATCCACTGAAATCTTCCAAGAATTCAGCCTACAGCCCTCTACGGACTGCAGTCTGCACGTGCCACCTACAGGCATAAGAGGATGCTGGTTTTCTCCAGGGCAGCCAACAGGATTGCTTCACTGACTGCCATCCCTAAAGCCCCAGGACGCAGAGCAGAAGGAAGTCGAGGCACAGGCAGGGAGGGGACAGTTAGCCCAAAAACTGGCAACATTAGGAGAGCCAGCAGAGAGGAATAAAGGAAATGGCAACCAAATGGGAGAGAAGAAAACAAAAATGTTAACCATATTAAATTAACAGCTGGGAAAAGTAGGAGAGAGTGTCAGTTACAGACTGGAAACGGAGCTTGGCTTTCACCTCAAGCCAAACCACGTGCTCCCTGATAAATGATTAGAACGCACAAGAGAATCTTCTAGGAAGATAAAGCTGGAAACACAACCCAAACTTTAAGGGCACTATCTACTCCACAGCAAACCTTCTCCCCACAAATCCATCAGAACCCACTGCTGTTTCTGGTGCTTACACAATACCTTCTTAGTTTAAGATAAAACAAAATAACCTGCAATTCCATCTCAGGCCTGACTATGGTGGAAGGAGCTCATAGAGAAAACACTTCTATTCCCAGCCTGTATTTTCATGTGAAGTTTCAGGATTCTCTAAGCCAGGACCCAAGTGAAACAACAGTAAAGGAGGGGCTCTCCCCTGGCCTCAGCACTTTGCTATTATTTACATGCTTTCTCTCTCTCAGCGTGGTGCTCATTGACTGGCTAAAGAATAACACAACCACAATCAAACTTTCACTTTTCAGCTTTCACTTAGAAAAAAATTCTACCTTCCCTTTGGCCACTACATCATTCTAAACGCTCCAGCAGGCAGTGTGGTATGTGGAAAACTGTAGATTTGGGATTCTGGCAAACAATCTAAAGTTTAAATCCTAGCTCCATAAATCAGTGTCTCTTAGTCCTAGTTTCTTCATTCATTAAAAAAAAAAAAGCAGAGAAACAGTTACCTCCCTATCTCATGGTACAGAAATTAATGGTGGATATTTACCCCAGGTGCCTGGTCCAGAAAAGGTAATTATAAAGTTCAGTTATATTTCCTGCTCCTCTTAATTTATAGAATCACTCATTCTTTTTGTTCTTTATTCATTTGTCAAACTTTCCTGGGAGCCTTCTGGAGGACAGATACAGCACTTCCTCAAATGGATGTGGTTGTCTCTGCCCCCATAGAATTATAATAAAGGGGGGGTGGGGACAGCAATGAAACAGCTCACTGTTAAATGAGTGGATAGATTTGCTTGAAGTAATGAGGGGGTGGGGTTTGAATAAAGCTCCATTAGGTCCAAAGAAAATGAACTTAAATTCAGGGTACTGAGTGTGAGCTCATAAGCCACACCCCTAGTGGGTTTAATTCTGGACTCCACCCATGGACAAGTTTCTGAAATTCTCTGTGCCTCCCTTTTGTTGCAGGTTTCTTGTCTCAGTGGAAGAATGAATGTCAGACCAAAAGATGAAGTGAAGTGAAAGTTTTGTTTTTTTTAAGAGGGAGAAGGGTTAGAGGGAGAAGCAGACTCCCCGCAGAGCAGGGAGCCCGATGCGGGACTCGATCCCGGGACTCCGGGATCATGACCTGAGCCGAAGGCAATCGCTTAACCAACTGAGCCACCCAGGCGCCCTGAAGTGAAAGTTTATTAAGTGAAGGTAAGAACAGAAAGGAAAGAGAAGGAAAGGAGCTCTCTAGAGTGAGAGGAGGCCCAAATGGATTTCCCCATGAGGGTTTTTATAGAGGGCCAATCTTTTATAGAAAATTGACCAGGGAACTTGGTAAATATCTTGTCTATAACATTAACAGCAAACAAGGTGGATTTGTTATGTTCCCTTCTCTCTGGTTAATATCTTGTCTATAACATTTCTCCACATCTGGGATTTCTGTGAGCCAGGTTACTAAACCCTGACATATCCCCTACCTGTCTCTTCCTACCTAGCCCTGCCTGTCCTTACTCTCATCTTTGCTAAACTGGAGATAATAATTCCCCACTGGGTTACTGAGAAAAGTAAAACAACACCGCTCCCTAGAGTTCCCCACTTCTCCTCTGTGGCACTCACTCTGTAAATCCACTGGTTTCCTGAGATGCCTAGATTTCCACGTAGCCTCCAGGCATCTCGAACTGCCCCAAAGAAGCATTTCAGAGGTGGTCCAGTAGTCATTATCAATAACCAAAAATAAAAGCTGACACCCAACCCCCCAGCCCCAGGACCAGACCAGCTGAAATGTGTGGACCAGCTAGTCACCTGTGGCAGCTTTTAAGGGTTTAGCTCAGACCTAAAGTTTGACAACAGAAAACCCAGCACTTCTTGAAGCTATGGCCCTCTCCTAAGGGAAGCTGACTGGAATGAGCTGGGGCTCATTGATTAGAATTACCAGGCTCAACCCAGACGTAGCCGATCTCACAATTTTCATTCCCACCTTGCCGCCCTGAGAACCTGACCTCCGCCATCTGGTTCAGCTGAGGCAGCAGCCCTTGAAAAGAAAGGCAGGATTGAAAGGGACAGGAAGTCCAAGGTCTGGGAATCTCCTGGGTGTGGCCTGTTACAGGCACAAATGCATAAGCCACAGGCCTGAGGGTCCTCGTGCATCACAGGAGGACCGTGCAAAGATAAATGGCTAAGGCAAGTAGAAATCCCCGATTCTCGCAGCCAGGGGGGTCAGTCTATCCCAAGCATTTGAATTGAAGGTGAAATGTTACATAAAGGTACCAGGAAAGCATGTATTCCTCTTCTCCCCCAACCACCCCTCCCAACAAAAACAAAAAACTCTTAAAGCTTATTTTAAATAAGAATGGGCACAAAAATACTCAAATCGGTAACAATAGTAGTAATAATAATAATAAGGTACTTCTTAGCCTGACTGTCCTGGACCAGAATCTCCTTCTCGGTAGGGTGGTGGGCGCTGGGGTAGACAGGGGGAACCTGACACTGTCCTAAGGAAGCAGCACCCTGCGCGGCCTGGGTCGCCATGGAAACCGCGGCGGCGGCGGCAGGTGGGAGGGTCGGGCAGGGGCTGCCAGGAACCACAGAGGGAAGAAGGCTACTGACTTCTGGGTCCCCTTGACCCTCAAGAGCTGGGCCTCTTCCCGGGACCCGGAAACAAAGTTGCTTCCCAACTCTGAATGTCTAAATCTGCCAGACGATCCGAACCAGCGGATTAGAAACCAGAATCACACTGGTTAGAAACCCAGACCCCGGGTATCCATCCACTGCTGGCCTGCTAAGTCAAAATCTCCGCAGCGAGGACCGGAATCTGGGTTTAACCAGGTGCTAAATAGGGTGGGGAGGCTGGGAAACACTGGGTTCGCCTGTTCTTTTTCTCAACACCCCCCCCCCAACACACACACACACACCACCTCGTAGTGGTAAAAGAATCTGCACCCAATTTCCTCACCAGCGGCTCAAGCTTGGGGGAGTCCTTGGAGCTGAAAATGCAGAGCCCATTGAGTTCCTTGAACTAAGCTGTTTGGAAGCGTCGCTGCTCTTTGTGGGTTTCCCACTTGGGGGCAGCCTCGTCCTTTGCTCCTGTTCGTTCCGCACAACAGGGTCCCACGTGTTTATTCCAGTTTATTTCTGCTGCAGTCTCGTTTATATAAACTGTTCTAGAAAGCGAGTTTGGAGGCAGAGAGAAATGTCTCCTTAGGAGGAATGGGGCAGTAGCAGAGCCTAGGGCTCGAAATGTGTGAAGCTCTTCAGTTGCTGGTTTACATGTAGGGTTCAGAACGAAGAATCTACGCTTATAAAGCAATGTTCTCGTTGAAAATAATGCACGTAGCCTGGACGACAGATTTCTCAACTCCTTGAGCCCTTTTATTGGACAATCGAATGGGACCTCAGGAGTGATGCAGCCAGCCAGCCCAGGGCCTGGACTCTGGGCAACCATGGGCCTCACCTGCCCGCTTTCAGGAAGCGGCATGGTGGTGAAATGGGAGAAGGGCTCGCTTCTGCACAAACGGGGATCCGCATAGTATAATCCTCCCTGAGGCCAAAAACGGGACCTGTAATATTTGCAGAAGTCTGGGGAGGCTCAGCTCAATAGAGTGGGATAATCTATTGGCCTCTCGTAGCCTGTGCATTACCATACCATAACCTGTTTATGGATCTGACTTCTGTGTTCTGTGCGTCGCATATAAAGGCAGATTATTCTAAATTAGCTTGGAATGTACTTCCTCCAATTCAGACTTCCAAATCAGAACTATTGGTACATGAGTGCGAGGGGGCTGGGATGATTAAGGCCAACTGGGAAGACCACGAACGTCCCTTGGGATAATGAAAGGGGCTTTCCTGCTCTAGTGTATTATGGTTTCTCAAGATAAAGCTACAACAATGCAGCATTTCTTATTTCCCATGGTACCTTTTTTCTAAGAGTGACTTGCAGAGCAACTGTGCTTGCAGAACACGCTTTGGGAAACACAACTAGGGGAACTGTGTGACCTCCCCACAAAGTTTGTGTAAGGTGGGATGGTAAAGAGCTGTTGGACACTTCCGATTTTTCAGCATGGCAATGGCAAAATAGATTAGGGCTGCCTTCCAGGAGAGAGATGGGAGCAGTCATTTGAAAGAGAGGGAATAAAGAATTAAATTGCTGGGGGACACACTAATGGGTATGTTTCAGGCGCCTGATATTTTTTATTCCTTGCAACCAGTCTCTGAGATATCAGTCTATCCCCATTTTAGAGACAAACTGACACTCACAAGTTACTCCAAAACCATATCCAACCTCAAATAGGCAGGAAGTGATAGGGCTGATATTCGGAGTCAGATCTTCCTTAGTACGTGGCAGAACCTAGCCTAACCATGGGAGCCCGCCAGACTTGAGCGGAACAACGGGTTTTATTTCCATGGTCAGCTGAGTAATTAATGGTGAAAAGTAGGAGCAGAGAGCAGTCAGCTCTCAAAAAAGTTGACCCAATGTCAACTTTTGATGGTGTGCAGGAGGTAATTCTTCTTCAAAATATATATGGTTAGGAAAAATTAGAAAATTCGCTGGAATAACATCAAAACAGTGACCTCATGACTAACAGAATTTTCATAGAGTCAGAGTGGAGAGTCAAGTTTGAATTTCTTAGTTTCATTGAGTGGGAGAAGGTAATGCCATTAGGCTTAGCAATGGAAGAACCAGGATTTTTTATTATAAATTTTTGTTTTGCTTTTTCAAAATTTATTTTTAGGGAGGGACAGGGAGATAGAGAATGCACGGGGGGTTGGGAGGGGCAGAGGGGAAGGAGAGAGAGAATCCCAAGCCAATTCCTAGCCCCCAGCATGGAGCCTGGCTTGATCTCAGGACCTATGAGATTAAGACCCAAGTGGAAATCAAGAGTCCGACGCTTAACTGACCGAGCCACCCAGGCGCCCCTTGTTTCGCTTTTTCAATCTTGTTTTGGTGGAAAGAGAATAAGTTAGCCTTGGCTAGAATGAACCCAAACCCAAAGAACCTGTGGGATATTTAGGTGGGCCAAACACAGGTGTGAAATTGGATCCTGATTCTGGATTATACTAATTTGGATCCCAGATGCTACTGAAAATTATTGGCCCAATAGTATCAGCTGCAGAGAAAATGTTTGGGGGAGGGGACAGACATGTTTCAGGATACCTGAGGAAAGAGAGATTTTGAAGGTGACACAGATGGGCCTTTGAACTTTTTCTCCATTTCCGATCTTTTCTGCCATGCTCTACACAGACACAAAGCAAAAGCTATTTTATCTGCAAAATAGAGAATCTACATGGCAGAAATACAGAGGGATCTCTTCATGCGAAGGCTCAGTTTCTGGAAAGCATTATGACTTTTTAGAAGCCTAAGAAATTTGTCTCATGTTTCAGGTTCACAGTCAAAGGCTGAATCCCTGAAGTGAATGAATCAGTTAAAAATAACATAAAAGTCTGCCCGTTGAGCCTGCTCTTAAATGTTTGCCATCCTGTGTGTTCCGGCAGGGCTCCTATGGAAGGTCTATTTAAGCACAACAGAGCTGCTTTCTGGAGCTCGGGAGGCTGCCAGGTGAGCTGGTATGGCGTTCCTGCTGGAGGGCTCCTCCTATCCTCAGGCTCATCCCAAATGTCTTTCAGTCCGCAGAGTTAACCAGATTCAAAGCACACACGTCCGGGAGAGAGCGCGAGTTAGCCAGCAGTCCATGTCACTGTGTGAAACCGAGTAAGAAGTGCAGCTGAAACAGGAGGATCAAAGATCAGAAGCTGGCCAAGGCTCACACACTCCGCTGAAAGAAAGGGCCTGGGGCTTGCTGCTTTCATGTGTGCTTACGATGATTAACTAGCACGTATCAGAAAAGACCTGTCAACTCTTAGGCTTCAATAACTCTTTGATAACACGCAGGATCCCATGTTCAAAAAAAAGTTTATTCCCAAAGTCATTTGTATGTCAGCTGTTTGAACCTGAAAATGCTTGATTCTCAGGATGGGTCCTCTAAATTCTTTACCCTTTAGGCATTCATTCATTCTGTGGTAACCAGCGGATATTTAATAAGCTCCTACTATGTGCCCGGTAGAGTGTGCAACCTATAGCAGTGAACAAGCAGACAAAAATTCTAGCTATCATGGAGCTTATATTCTCTATGGGAGGGGACAGACAATAAATAAATAAGAAATATATAAGAAAAGCATGTTGTATATGAAATGGTGACCAATACAAAAGAGAAAAGGCAAGCGGGGATGGGGATAAGAAGTGTTAGGGCATGTGGCCTCATTGAAAAGGGGACCTTCAAGCATGGACCTCAGCAATTGGAGAAGTTAATTGTGCAGTATGTGGAGGATTGGTATCCAGGGCTGAGGGGAAAGCAAGTGCAAAGGCCCTGTGGTGCATGTGAGGTGCACGTGGAGCATGATGGCATGTTTGAAGAGCAGAAAGAAGGCAGTGTGGCTGGAGAGGACTGAGCAGGTAGGAGAGTGATAGGAGGTGAGGTCAGAGAAGCAGTAGGGAGCCCGGCTTTACAGAGCCTTATATTCCTTAGACTTTTTCTCTGAGATATGAGGCTGTTGGAGGGTTTTGAGAAGAATGGTATGATCTGACTTCTTAAAATATTGAGATATAATTCACATACCATTAAATTCACCCATTCAAAGTATACAGTTCAGTGGTTTTAGTCTATTCAGAGTTGGGCAACCCTCAGCACTATATAATTACAAAACATTTTCATCCAACCAAAAGAAGCTCTGTACCTATTAGCAGTCACTCCCCATCCTCCCCTCCCCCAAGTCCCTAGAAGTGACTAAGCTGTTTTCATCTCTATGAATTTGCCAGTTCTGGACATCTCACAAAATTAAATCATGTAATGTATGGACTCTTGTGTCTGGTTTTTCTTTCACTTGGCATATTTTCAGGATTCATTCACAGTGTACCATGCATCAGTACCTTGGTCTTTTTTGTATCTGAATGATGTGACTTTATATGGCTATACCACATCTGTTTCTTCATTCCTCAATTGATGAACATTTGAGTACTTTCCACTTTAGAGCTGTTACAAATAATACTATTATAAATACTCATGTGCAGATGTATAGATTTTTTATGTGTGAACATGTTTTTAATTCTCTTGGGTATGAACCTAGGAGTGCAATTGCTGGGTTATATGGTAACTGTATGTTTAACTTTTTGAGGAACTTGCCAAACTTTTTCAGAGCAGTGTACTTCAGCAATGCATAAGGGTTTTGATTTCTCCATATTCTCACCTGTTTTCTGTTTTTTTTTTTAATAGCCATCCTAGTAGGTGTGAGGTGGTATTGCATTTTGTTTTTGATTTTCATTTCCTAGAGACTAATGATGCTGAGCATCTTTTCATGTGCTTATTAGATATTTGTACTTCTTCTTTGGAAAAATATTCATATCTGTTAACCTAAAATCGGGTTATTTGTGTTTTTATTGTTGAGATAAAACGCTTCTTCATATATTTTAGATACTAGATTATCACTTGTATGATTTGAAAATATTTTCTCCCATTGTATGGATTGTCTCTTTTACTTTCCGGATGGTGTCCTTTGAAGCATAAAAGTGTTTAATTTTGATGAGTTCCAATTTATTCATTTTTTATTTTGTTGGTAATGCATTTAGTGTTATATTTAAAAACCAATGCCTAATTCAAGGTCACTAAGGTTTATGCCTATGTTTTCTTTTTAGAGTTTTATGGTTTTGGCTCTTATATCTAGGTTTTTGATCCATTTTGAGTTATTTTTAATTTTTTTTTTTTTTTTTACATGCTGTGAGGAATGGGTCCAACTTCATTATTTTGTATGTGGACATCCAGTGGTCCTAGAACCATTTGTCAAAGACTGTTCTTTTCCCCTTTGAATTGTCTGGGTACGCTTTTTGAAAATCTGTTGCCCATAAATGTATGGGTTTACCTCTGGAGCCTCGATTATATTCCGTAGATCAAACTGTCTTTATGCCAGTGCACACTGTCTTGATTACTGTAGCTTTTTGTATTAAGTTTTGAAATCCAGAAGTGTGAGAATCCAACTTTGTTCTTTGTTTTGAAGATTGTTTTGGCCATTCTGAGTCACTTGCATTTTCATATGAAATTTTAGGAACACTTGCCAATTTCTGCAAAACAGGCAGTTGAGATTTTGATAGAGGTTGCCTTGAATATGGAAATCAATTTGGGGAGTATTGCCATCTTAATACTAAATCTTCTAATCCAAGAATATGCGATGTCTTTCCATTTACTTAGGTCTTAGTTAATTTCTTTCAATGATGTTTTGTTATTTACAGCATACAGACTTGACTTTTTTTTTTTTTTAAGATTTTTTATTTATTTATTTGAGAGAAAGAATGAGATAGAGCATGAGACGGGGAAGGGTCAGAGGGAGAAGCAGACTCCCTGCTGAGCAGGGAGCCCGATGCGGGACTCGATCCCGGGACTCCAGGATCATGACCTGAGCCGAAGGCAGTTGCTTAACCAACTGAGCCACCCAGGCGCCCCAGACTTGACTTCTTTTGTTAAATTTATTACTGGGTATTTTACTCTTGTGTATTGTAGGTGGAACTGTTTTCTTGATTTCATTTTTGGATTGTTCATTGCTGGTATGTAGAAATACAATAAATTTTTTGTATATTGAGCCTGTATCCTATAACCTTGTTGAACTCATTTATTAGCTCTAATAGTTTTTTATGTATTTGATAGGATTTTCTGTATACAAGGTCACATCATATGAAAATGGAGATAATTTTAATTCTTTCTTTCCAGTTTATATGCCTATTATTTTATTTCCTTGCTCAATTGCCCTGGCTAGACCCTCCAGTACAATGTTGAATAGAAATGGCAGGAGAGAAGACATTCTTGTTTCTGATCTTTGGGGGGAAATCTTTCAGTTTTTGCTGATTCAGTATGAAGTTAACTGTGGGTTTTTCTTAGAAGCTCTTGACAAAGCTAAGAAGAAATTATTTTCCTAGTGGTTGTGTGTTTCTGTCATAAAAAGATGTTGCATTTTGTCAGATGCTTTATTAAAATGATAACATGATTTTTTCATCCTGTATTTTGTTAATATGTTGTATTACATTGATTTTTTTCATATGTTAAATCAACATTGCATTCCTGGGATCAATCCTACTTGGTCACAGTGTATAACCCCTACTTTATGTTGCTGGAGTCAGTTTATTTATATTTCATTGAGGATTTGTGCATCTATATTCCTAGGTGATATTGATCTAGTTTTCTTGTGATATCTTTATCTGTTTTTATATCAGGGTAATGAGTTGAGAAGTGTGCCTCCCTCAGACATTTTTTGCAAGAGTTTTTAAGGATTGGTGTTAACTCATTTTACTGTTTGAAAGAATTCACCAGTGAAAACATCTGGGCCTGGACTTTTCTTTGGGGGAAGTTTTTGATTACTAATTCAATCTCTTTATTTGTCATAGGCATATTCACATCTTCTGTTTCTTCTTGATTCAGTTTTGGCACTTTGTGTCTTTCTAGAAACTTATCCAGGCCAAAAATCATGTTTTATTGTTTTAAGATAATCTACATTATCTAGTCTGATGGCATATAATTGTTCACAGTGTTCCCTTCTAGTCCTTTTTATGTTTTTAAGGTTAGAAGTAGTTATCTTTCATACCTGATTTTAGTAATTTGAGTTTTTCTGTTTTTTTATGTATGTATAGCTAAAAAACATGACTTTTGTTTATCTTTTCAAAGAAGCAGGTTTTGGTTTTGTTGGTTTTCTCTATTATCTATCCATTTATTTCTGCTCTAATATTTATTATGTCCTCAATTCTGCCTGCTTTGGGTTTAGTTCTACTTTTTCTAGTTTAAGGTGAGAGGTTATTGATTTGAGATCTTTTTAAATATAGGCATTTATAACTCTAAATTTCCCTCTGAGCACTGCTTTTGTTGCATCCATAAGCTTTGATACGTTGTGTTTTTGTTTATAGTCATCCCAATGTTTTTTCTCATTTTTTACTCCCCCCACCTTTTTTAATATAATAAAACCATTGCTAGCATGTTTCGAGTTTCGTATTAGTTGGTTTCATCTATTTATATTTTTCCAGAATTTAAATATTAGTATACATATCTATTATTATGGATCTAATTTTTCAAACTATTTGGAATAATTTAAAGAAGAGCAATGCCTATCCCTCTTTCCACATTGAATAGCACTGTAGTAATGGCAAGGTGTGTGTTCACCTACTCATTCTCTAGGTATCCTATGCCACCATTCATACCAGAATGTAGTTCTACCAGGGACTTGAATGAAGCCAGGGCCGGGGGGGGGGAGGGGAATAAATGAATTGGTTTAGGCAATAATCTCATCCTTGACATCCATTGAAAGTAAATTAATAAGATCACAATTTTAAGTAATCTCATGATTTGTTAGCAATCCAAAGAAGAAAGTTGCTGAAATGCCCACCATTTTCTGAATATGGGATGGTGTATGTTTCATAGTCCATTATTAAGCTAACAGAACCTTGACCTTCCTCCCTGAACATGGCGTCCCCTGGGTAATTTGCACTGTTGCTTATTTATCATTGAAGAAGAGCTACAGTAAGAAGTCATGTAAGAAATAACTGATAATTAAGTAGGTCACAAGCAGCTGGCCAAAAATCATGTTTTATTGTTTTAAGAGCACTCCTTACTAGTAATTGATCTGTTAAGATTTTCTCTTCCGTCATGATTCAGTCTTGGTAGGTTGTAGACTTCTAGGAATCTATCTGTTTCTTTTAGGTTGTCCAATATGGTGGTGTATAATTGTTCACATGGATCTCTTTTGGTTCATCCCAATTTGAGAGTCTCCAGGATTCTGGGTTCTGGATGCTTGTTTCCTTCCCCAGGTTAAGAAAGTTTCCAGCCATTATTTCTTCATGTAAGTTTTTGGCCCTTTTCTCTCTCTCTCCTGCTGGGAACCCTGTAATGCAAATGTTTGTCTGTTTCATGTTGTCCTACAAGTTCCTTAGCCTACCTTCACTCTTCTTCATTCTTTTTCATTTTTCTGCTCTGATTGGGTGATTTCCACTGCTGCCTGCTAGAGTTCGTGGAATTTTTCTTCTGCTTCATCTCCTCTGCTGTCAAACCCCTCTATTGTATTTTTCAGTTCAGTTGTTCTTCATCTCTGTAACTGTTCTTCGGTTCTTTCTTATATTTTTATATCTCTTTGTTGAACTTCTCAGTTCATCCATTCTTCTCCTGAGCTTGGTGAGCATCTTTATGGCCATTATTTTGAATTCTTTATAGGCAAATAATTAGATTTTATCTTTTTCATTTGGGACATAATCCTCTGTTCTTCATTTTCCTTGACTCTGTGTTGGTTTCTATGCATTATATAAAATAGCCACCTTTTCCAGTCTTGAGGGAGTGGCCTTGTGTTGGAGATGAACCTTAGTGTTCAACCCTTGCCTAGCTCTTGGTTGTCTCTCAAAACGTTTTGACTGTCCAAGCAGCGTACTTTATTCTTAGTGGCTCCCAGTAGTTGATGGTGTGCCAAGGCCTGTCAGCGTCCCAAAAGGGAGCATCTCATTCAGCACCTATATTCAGGCTGCTTGGAAGCCAGACCCTCAGGCAGAAACTTTTCAAGTATACAAATATACTTCTTTCAGGGGAAGAATGGGAAATGGGTGTTTCTCTGTGCTCCCTCAGCCCTGAGCCCTGGGGCAACAGCCAGTTAAGAACTGTTTCTTTGCTGCTGTCCCGTTGAATCTGTGAACCCAAGCCCTGCTGCCTGCCAGAGCCAGGCGATCAAAGGGTGCCCCCTGGGGGGCAGCTTCAAAAGCTGTGCCAGCAGACCTGTGCACAAGCTTTTTTCTGGGAGATACGAGCAACCTGGAGTGAGGCAGAGGGAGAGCCTGAAGGCAACACCCACTCTCCCTCAGGCAACAGCTATGCTGATAAACTAATAGGCCTCTTTCACACAAAGACTTGGGTGGCTCAGTTTGCCGCTGCTCTGCTGTGCTCTGGGGTGTAGCTGGTTACGAACCCTCTCTCCATTAGTTATAGTCCCTATGAGGCCCATAAACATAAGCCTACAGCTTATGTGTCCATGACCAGCAACTGCAAAAGGCTGCATGATTTCTTTTTTGAAATTATAAGCACCTTGTGATTTCTTCTTTGACCCACTGGTTATTTAAAAGTATGTGTTTCGTTTCCACATAATTGTGACTTTCTCGTATTTCCTTCAATAATTGATTTCTAATTGTGATTGAAGAACAAATTTTGTATAAATTTTGTTGTCTTAAATTTATTGAGACTTGTTTTATGGACTAACATATGATCTATCCTGAAGGATGATCCGCATGTATTTTTTTAGAAAAATATATTCTGCTGTCATTGGATAGAGGCTTCGCTAAATGTCTTATGGTCTAATTAGTTGATAGTGGTATTCACGTATTTATTTCCTTGTTGATCTGTTAGTGGTTTAGCCATTATTAAAGGTAGGGATATTGAGGTCCCCAATTACTATCTTTGAAATGCCTATTTCTCTTTCAGATCTGACCATTTTTCTTCATGTGTTTTGGGGCTTTATTGGTAAATATGTGTCTTTTGTAAATGCTATATCTTCTGATGGATTGAGTCTCTTATCCTTATAAAATGTTGTTTCTATTAACAATTAGTGTAGCCACTGATATTAGACAAGATAGACGAGACAAAAATTGTTAATAGAGGCTGCCAGCAGGAGAGGGAACTGTGTGCACACAGAGGACCGAGAAACAGGCCATGGCTGTGAGGAAGACTAATTCCCATAATGTTTGGCTTTAAAAACCAGAGGGGAGCCCGGGTGGCTCATTTGGTTTGGCATCTGCCTTTGGCTTGCATCGGGATCCCAGGGTCCTGGAATCGAGCCCCATGTCGGGGGTCCTTGCTCAGTGGGGAGCCTGCTTCTCCCTCTGCTGCTCCCCCTGCTTGTGCTCTCTTGCTCTGTCAAATAAATAAATAAAATCTTTAAGATACATACATACATACATACATACATACATACCAGAGGCGCTGAATTCCATGAGGTTGGGGCAGAATTCCATGAGTTTGTATAACCAGTGGGACATGGAACTTGGAGCTTTAAAAGTCAGGAAGAGTGACTCAGACACAACAGTAGTGTGTCAGCAACACACATAAGATACTTGCCTGAAGGGTCAGGTTCTGGTAAACAGGGGACACTGTACCTACTTTGTTGAGGGTTTTTATCATGAATGGATGTCAAATGCTTTTTCTGCATCTATTGAGAGGATCATATGGTTCTTATCCTTTCTTTTATTCATGTAGTATGTCATGTTGATTGATTTGTGAATATTGAACCACCCTTGCAACCCAGGAATAAATCCCACTTGATCGTGGTGAATGATTCTTTTAATGTACTGTTAGATTCAGTTTGCTAGTATTTTATTGAGAATTTTTACATCCATGTTCGTCAGGGATATTGGCCTATAGTTTTCTTTTTAGTGGAATCTTTATCAGGTTTTGGTATCGGGGTAAATGCTGGCCTCATAGAATGAATTTGGAATTTTTCCTTCCTTTCCTTTTTTTTTGGAGGGGGGAATAGTTTGAGAAGAATAGGTATTAATTCTTCTTTAAATGGTGAAACTTGCCTGTGAAGCCATCTGGTCCTGGATTTCTGTTTATTGGAAGATTTTTTATTACGGATTCAGTTTCTTTGCTGGTTATGTGTCTGTTCAAGTTTTCTATTTCTTCCTTTTTCAGTTTTGGTAGTTTATATGTTTCTAGGAATTTATCCATTTCTTCTAGGTTGTTCAATTTGTTGACATATAGTTTTTCATAATATTCTCTTATAATTATCTGTATTTCTGTTGTGTTGGTTGTTATTTCTCCTCTCTCATTTGTGATTTTGTTTCCTTTCTGTTTTCTTTTTGTTACATCTGGCTAGGGGTTTATCAATTTTATTAGTTTTTTCAAAGAACTAGCTCCTGGTTTCACTGATCTGTTCTATTTTTTTTTTTTAAGTTTCTGTATCATTTATTTCTACTGTAATCTTTATTTCCTTCCTTAGACTTCAGAAGACTTTTGACTTCATCTGTTGTTCTTTTTCTAGCTCCTTTAGGTGTAAGATTACTAATCTATTTTCAATTTATTGAAGTGTAGTGGGCATATAATATTAGTTTTGGTTGTACAACAATGATTCAACAGTTAAATACATTATGAAGTGATCACCATGATTAATCAAGCTACTTTCTATCATCATACAAAATAGTTACACATTATTAACTATATTCCCTATACTGTATGTTTTTTTCCTCATGTTTTATTTATTTTGTAACTGGAAGTTTGTACCTTTTAATCCCCTTCATCTGTTTCACCCATTGCCCCACCACCTTTCCCTATGGCAGCCACCAGGTTGTTCTCTGTATCTATGAGTCTGTTTCCCTTTTGTTTGTTTTTTCATTTGTTTTGTTTTTTAGGTTACACATATAAGTGAAATTATATGGTATTCATTCGTCTCTTTCCATCCGACTTATTTCATATAGCATAATACTGTGTCTCGCTATGTTGTTGCAAATGGCAAGATTTCATTCTTTTTTATGGATGAGTAATATTCCAGTGAGGGGGGCATCTTCTTTATTCATTCATCTAATGATGGACACTTAGGTTGCTTCCATATGTTGGCTATTGTAAATAATGCTGCAGTGTACATAGCGGGACATATATCTTTTCAACTTAGTGTTTTGTTTTGTTCAGATAAATACCCAGAGTAGGAATCATGGAATCATATGGTAATTCTATTTATTAAAAGATTGTATTTATTTATTTCTTTATTTGAGAGAGAGAGAGAACACATGTGAGTGGGGGGAGATGCAGCAGGGGAGGGAGAGGGACAAGCAGACTCCACTTGAGTGCAGAACCTGATGCCAGGCTCAATCTCAGACCCTAAGATCATGACCTGAGCAGAAATCAACAGTCGGACACTTAACCGACTGAGCCACCCAGGTGCCCCATGGTAATTCTATTTTTAAATTTTTGAGGAACCTCCATACTGTTTTCCATAATGGCTGTACCATTTTGCATTCCTACCTATAGTACATGAGGGTATCCTTTTCTCCACATCCTCACCAACATTTGTTATTTATTGTCTTTTTGATACTAGCTATTCTGACTGCTGTAAGATGATATCTCATTGTGGTTTTGATTTGAATTTCCCTAATGATTAGTGATATTGAACATCTTTATGTTTCTGTTGGCTATCTGTATGTCTTCTTTGGAGGATGTCTGTTCTAGTACTCTGCCCATTTTCTAAGTGGACTTATTTTTATATTAAGTTGTATGAGTTCTTTATTTTGGACATTAAGCCCTTATCAGTTATAGCATTTGCTAATATTTTCTCCCATTCCATACATTGTCTTTTCCTTTTATGGATGGTTTTCTTCACCGTGCAAAAGCTTTTTAGTTTGATGTAGTCTTGTTTGTTTATTTTCTTTTAGTTGTCCTTGCCTGAAGAGACAAATTCAAAAACATATTGCTAAGACTGATATCCAAGAGTTTACTCTCTCTCTGTTTTCTTGGAGGAGTTTTATGGTTTCCAGTCTTACATTTAAGTCTTTAACCCGTTTTGAGTTTATTTTTGTGTATGGTGTAAGAAAGTGATCCAGTTTCATTCTTTTGCTTATAGTTGTCCAGTTTTCCCCACACCATTTGTTGAAAAAAGACTATCTTTTCCCCATTGTATGTTCCTGCCTCCTTGTTGAAAATTAACTGACCATATGAGCATGGTTTTATTTCTGGAATCTATTCTGTTCCATTGATTTATCTGTTTATTTTTTTGCCACTATCATACTCTTTTGATTACTATACCTTTAAGTATAGTTTGAAACCAGGGAGCATGATACCTCAAGCTTTATTTTTCTTTCTCAAGATTGCTTTGGCTACTTTGGGGTTTTTTTTTTGTGTGTGTGGTTCTCTACAAATTTTAGATTTTTTTGTTCTTGTTCTGTGAAAAATGACATTAGTATTTTGATAGGGATTACACTGAATCCATAGATTGCTTTGGGTAGTATGGGCATTTTAACAATATTAATCTTTCCAATCCATGAGCACAGTATATCTTCACATTATTTGCATCATCTCTCATTTCTTTCATCAGTGTTGTATATTTTCCAAAGTACTGGTCTTTCATCTCCTTGGTATTTTATTCTTTTTCATATAGCTATAATAATTACTATATTAATCTATTATTAGTGCTTAGGTGCAACAGATTTTTATGTATTAAATCTGTATCCTGCATCTTTACTGAATTCTGTTAGTTCTAATGGTTTTTTTGGTGGCATCTTTAGGGTTTTCTAATATAGTATGTCATCTGAAAATAATCACATTTTAACTTTTCCAATTTGGATGCCTTTTCTTTTTTTCTTTTTTCTTTTTTTTGGGGGGGTGCACCTGATTGTTGTGGGTAAGACTTCCAGTACTTATGTAAATAAAAGTGGCAAGAGTGAGCCTTGTCTTGTTCCTGATCTTAGAAAAGCTTTGAGCTTTTCACCATTGCGTATGATGCTTGCTGTGGGTTTGTCATTATGGCTTTTATTATGTTGCAGTATATTCCCTCTAGGTCATGTTGAGAGTTTTTATCATAAATGGATATCAAATTTTATCATGATTTTTCTGCATCTATTGAGATGATTATATTATTTTTTATCCTTTTTTTTTGTTGGTGTATCACGTTGATTGATTTGTGGATATTGAACTCTCCTTTCATGCCTGGAATAAATCCCAGTTGGTCATAATGTATGATCCTTTTAATGTATTGCTGAATTAGGTTTGTGGATATTGAACTCTCCTTTCATCCCTGGAATAAATCCCACTTGGTCATAATGTATGATCCTTTTAATGTATTGCTGAATTAGGTTTGCTAATATTTTGTTGAATTTTGTATCAGTGTTCATCAGGGCTATTTTTCTTTAGTTTTTTTTTTTTTTTTTTTTTTTTTTTTTGTAGTGTCTGTGTCTATTTTTGGCATCAGGGTAATACTGGCTTCAAAGAATGAATTTGGAAGAATTCCTGGCTCTTCAATTTCTGGAACAGTTTCAGAAGGATAGTTATTAATTCATCTTTAAATGTTTGGTAGAATTTATCTGTGAAGCCATCTGCTTCTAGGCTCTTATTTGTTGGGAATTTTTTTATTACTGGCTCAATTTCATGACTGGTAATTTATTCAATTTTCTATTTCTTTTTGATTCAGTCCTGGAAGATTGTATGTTTCCAGTAATTTGTCCATTTCCTCTAGGTGATCCTATTTGTTGGCATATATTTGTTTCCTAGTAGTCTCATGATCTTTTGTATTTCTGGGTTGTCAGTGTAACTTCTCCTCTTTCATTTCTGATTTTATTTTATATTTTATTTTTTTAATGAGCCTGGATAAAGGTTTATTATTGTATCTTTTCCAAATATCAGCTGTTAGTTTCATTGGTTTTTTTTCCCCATTGTTATTTAGATCTTATTTCATTTATTTCCACTCTCATGTTTATGATTTCCTTCCTTCTACTAATGTTGGGCTTGATTTGGTCTTTTTTTCTAGTTCCTTTAGGTGTAAATTTAGATTTTTTTTTAAATATGTTTTTTTGTTTCTTGAGGTGGACCTTTATCACCATAAACTTCTTAAAACTGCTTTTGCTGCATCCATTACATACTGGACTATTTGTTTTCCCTTAAATTTGTCTCAAGGTATTTTTTTTTATTTCCTATGTTTTCATCATTGACTCATTGATGGTTTAATAGCATGTTGTTTAGCCTCCAAGTGCTTGTGCTTTTTTTCTTTTTTTCTTTTTTTTTTTTCAGTTACTTTGCCTTCTGGTTTTTGTTTTTCAGATTTTTTTTTATTCTTATGTTAATCCCCATACATTACATCATTAGTTTTAGATGAAGTGTTCCATGATTCGTTGTTTGTGCATAACACCCAGTGCTCCATGCAGAACGTGCCCTCCTCAATACCCACCACCAGGCTAACCCATCCTCCCACCCCCCTCCCCTCTAGAACCCTGTTTGTTTTTCAGAGTCCATCGTCTCTCATGGTTCGTCTACCCCTCCGATTTCCCCCGCTTCATTCTTCCCCTCCCGCTACCTTCTTCTTTTTTTTTTTCTTAACATATATTGCATTATTTGTTTCAGAGGTACAGATCTGAGATTCAACAGTCTTGCACAATTCACAGCGCTTACCAGAGCACATACCCTCCCCAATGTCTATCACCCAGTCCCGCCATCCCTCCCACCCCACCCCCCACTCCAACAACACTCAGTTTGTTTCCTGCCATTAAGAATTCCTCATATCAGTGAGATCATATGATACATGTCTTTCTCTGTTTGACTTATTTCACTCAACATAATACCCTCCAGTTCCATCCACGTCGTTGCAAATGGCAAGATCTCATTCCTTTTGTGCTTTTTTTCTTATAATTGAGTTTTAGTCTTATATTGTGGTTGGAAAAGATACACTCTAGGATTCCAGTCTTTCTAAATTTATTGAGACTGGTTTTGTGGCCTAACATGGTATCTATCCTGGAGAATGTCCCATGTGCACTTAAAAAGAATGTGTATTCTGTTGTTTTGGATAGAATGTTCTGTATATATCTATGTTGTCTAAGGTGTTGTTCAAATATACTGTTTCCTTATTGATTTTCTGGCTGAATCTATCCATTGACCTATATGGGATAAGTTCCTGACTATTATTATATTACTGTCCATTTTATCTTTGTGCTTGTTAATATTTGTTTTATGTATTTAGGTGCTCCAATGTTGCATGAATAGATATTTACACTTATATCTTCTTGTTTGATCCGTTTTACCATTATGTAATCCCTTCTTTTTCTTTTGTTATAATCTTTGCCTAAAAGTCTCTTTTGTCTGATGTAAGTGCCATTACCTCAGCTTTTTTTCCCACACTTCTATTAGCATGGAGTATCTTTTTCCATCTTTTCACTTTCAGGCCATATGTATGTATCTTTAGGTCTGAATTGAATCTCCTGGAGGCAGCATACAGATGGGTCTTGTTTTGTTTGTTTTCATTTTATCACCCTATGTCTTTTGATTAGAGCATTTACACTATTTACATTTAAAGAAATTGTTGATAGGTATGTACTTATTGCCATTTTGTTAATTATTTTTTGGTGTTTCTGTCATTTTTCTCTGTTCCTTTTTTCTTCTTTTGCTCTTTTTCCTTGTGATTAATGATTTTTCTTTAGTGTTCAGATTATCTTTCCTTTTATTTATCCTGTGTCTATTACAAGTTTTTAGTTTATGGTTACATGAGGTTCATAGACAACATCCTAAATATATCATACTCTGGTTTCTCTTCAGATCGCATAAATCTTTCGCCTTTTTACTAAATATATCGTAGTGTATATTAAGTTAATGGTCACTTAAGTTTGGACACATTCTAAAATATTTATTTTTACTTTCCCCTCTGCCCCCGCACATTTTATGTATATGTTGTCATATTTTACATCTTTTTATTTGTGAGTCCTCTTAACTTTTTAGATATATTTTACTACTTTTAACTTTCATACTAGCTTTATAAGTGTTTAATGAATTACCTCTACTGTATGTTTGCTTTTATTCATGAAATTTTTCTTTCATAGTTTTGTCCTAATTATAACCATTTCTTTTCCACTTAAAGGAGTCCCTTTCACATTCCTTTAAGGCCAGTTTAGTGGTGATGAACTCCTTTAATATTTGTTTGGAGAATTGTTTATCTCTTCTTCAATTCCAAATAATAAACTTGTTGGATAGTGTATTCTTTGTTGTAGATTTTTTTTTCCTTTCAGCACTTTGAGTATATCATACCATTCCCTTGTGGCCTGTCAGGTTTCTGCCAAAAAAATCAGCTGATAGCTTTATGGGGTTTCCCTTATTTATAACTAGACACTTGTTGCTTCCTAAAGTTCTGTCTTCATCTTTCATCTTTGACATTTTAATTTTTATGTGTCAGGGTGTGCACCTCCTCAGGTTGATCTTGTTTGGAACTCTCTGTGCTTTCTGAATTTGGATGTCTGTTTCCTTCCCTATTAGGGGAGTTTTCAACTATTATTTCTTCAAATACATTTTCTGCCCCTTTCTCTCTTCTCCTTCTGGAACCTTGAAATGTGATGGTTTGTTGACTTAATGTTGCCCAAGAAGTCCCTTAAACCTACCCTCATTTTTTAAAATTCTTTTTTCCTTTTGCTGTTCAGCTTTAGTACTTTCCGTTACCTTATCTTCCAGATCATTGATCCGTTCTTCTGCATCCTCTAATCTGTTGATTTCCTCTGGTGTATTTTTCATTTCAGTTATTCTTCAACTTTGGTTCTTTTTTTCTATTTTCTCCTTGTTTAAGTTCTCACTGAGTTGATACACACTTCCCTCCATTCTGGTGAGCATCTCTCTGACCATTACTTTGAGCTCTTTATCAGGCAGATTGTTTATCTCTGTCTTATTTAGTTCTTTTTGTGAGTTTTTATCTCATTCTATGTTTGGAGGGTATTTCTTTGTCTTCTCATTTTGCGTGACTTTCTGTGTTTCTTTCTATGTATTAGGCAGAACAACTAATTCTCCTAAACTTGAAGGGATGGTCCTGTGGATTGTCAACCCCTGTGTAAATTCTGTGTGCCTGTTGACTTTGGCTGGCTATCTGGAGTTATGGCTATTGTGTGCTGATATTTCCTTGGCACTCCATGCTGGAGCCATCTTGGTGGATGGTTAGAGCTGAAATGGGCACAAACTGGGGCAATCCCAGACCTTGCTGTGCAGAGGATGCCCTGGCAGGACAGCTGAAGCAACAGTGGGCATGGGCTAGAGTGGTGCTGTAGTTCTCTATTCTGAAAGTACTCTGGCAGGATAGCTGAAGCCTTATTGTGTGCAACTTGGGCAGCCCCAGGGATCTCTGTGCAAAGGGCATCCTGGCAGGATGACCGAAGCTGAAGTGGGTGCAAATTGGAGTGTTCCAGGGAGCTCCACACATGGGCACATTGTCAGGTCAGCTGGAACAGAGGCCAGAATGGACCAGATGGTTCTGGAGCAGTTTGCACAGGGCATGCTCTTGTAGGGCAGCTAGAGCCAAGGTAGAGCCCAGTGCAGTGGTTTGGGGTGCTCTGCACAGCAGTACCCTCATGGGGTGGCTAGAGCAAAGGCAGCTGCAGTCCAGGGTGTTCTGGGGGACATCTGCACAGCAGACATCCTGGCAGTACAGCCTTTGTTTTGATGTGTATTTTGTCTGGTATAAGTATTGCTACCTCAGCTTTCTTTTCATTTCCATTTGCGTGGAATATCTTTTCCACCCCTTTGCTTTCAGTGTATATGTCTCTAGATCTGAAATGAGCCTCTTGTAGGTAGCATATATAGGAGTCTTATTTTTTGTTTTTTGTTTTTCTTGAATCCATTCAGATACCTTGTCTTTTGTTTGGAGCATTTAGTCCATTTATATTTAAAGTAATTATTGATCTGTACTTATTGCCCATGTAATTTGGTGACTCTCTTTAGTGTTATGTTTGTATCCCTTTGTTTTTTGTATATCTATTATACATATTTGTTTTTTGATACCATGAAGTTCATATATAATATCCTATGTATATAGCCATCTATTTTTTTTTTTAAAGATTTTATTTATTTATTTGACAGAGAAAGACACAGCGAGAGAGGGAACACAAATGGGGAGTGGGAGAGGGAGAAGCAGGCTCCCCACCGAGCAGGGAGCCCGATGCAGGACTCGATCCCGGGACTCCAGGATCATGACCTGAGCTGAAGGCAGTCGCTTAACCAACTGAGCCACCCAGGCGCCCCTTTAGCCATCTATTTTATGTTGATGATTACTTAAGTTCAAGTGTGTTGTAAAAGCACAACATTTTTACTCCCTGCCACTCCTTTTTAAGTTTTTGACATCCTAATTTTTTGACATATTTTACTACTTACTATTTTGTGTATCCCTTTAATAATTATTTTTGTCTTTTAACCTTTATATTAGCTATATAGGTAATGTATATACTACCTTTACTATATGTTTACCTTTTCCAGGTTTTTTAATTTTCTTATTTCTAGTAATAGCCTTTTCTTTTCCATTTAAAGAAGTTCCTTTAACGTTTCTTGTAAGGTCAGTTTGGTATTGATGAACTTTTTTTAGCTTTTGCTTCTCAGGGAAACTCCTCCTCTCTCCTTGAGTTCTGAGTGATAACCTTGCCAGTAGAGCATCCTTGGTTGTAAGTTTTTTCCTTTTAGCACTTTGAATATATTATGCCACTCCCTTCTGGCCTGTAAAGATTCTGCTGAAAAATCAATTGGTAGTCTTATGGGTGTTTCCTTGTATGTAACTAGTTGTTTTTCTCTTGCTGCTTTTTTCTCTCCTTATCTTTAACTGTTGTTTATAATATGTCTTGGTATGGGTCTCTTGGTTCATCTTATTGGAGACTCCCTGTGTGATTCCTGGACTTGGATGTCTGTTTCCTTCACAAGGTTAGGAAAGATTTCAGCCATTATTCCTTCAAATAGGTTTTCTGTCCCTTTCTCTCTCTCTCTTCTTTCTGAAATCCCCATAATGTGAATGTTAGCACATTTGATATTGTCCTGGAGGTCCTTAAAACTATCCTCATTTGTCCATTCTGTCTTCTTTTTGCTGTTCTGATTGGCTAATTTCCACTGCCCTGTTTTCCAGATTGCTGATTTGTCCTCTGCCTCATCTAATCTGGAGTTCATTCCCTCTAGTGTATTTTTTACCTCAGTTACTATATTCTTCAGTTCTAATGATTCTCTTTTATAATTTCTATCTCTTTGTTGAAGTTCTCACTGTGTTCACCCATTCTTCTCCCTAAGTTTGGCAAGCATTTTTATGACCATTACTTTGAACTCATTATTGGTACGTTGCTTATCTCTGTTTCATTTCATTTTTCCCATGAGGTTTGTCTTGTTCTTTAGTTTGGAATATATTCTTCAGTTTCCTCATTTTTCATAAGTCTCTTTCTAGTTATTGGGTAGATCAGTTATGTCTCCTTGTCTTGAAGGAGTGGTTTTATGCAGAATGTGTTGTGTGGGGCCCTGTACCTCAAGCCCCCCTCATCACTAGAGCCAGGTGCTGCAGGGATGATGCCTGTGTGAGCTGCATGGGCAGGGTCACAATTGGTGTGGAGTTGCTGGTATGCAGGACTCCCTCCCTGTGTGGCTGTGTGCCAGGTTTGGCCACAACTGATAAGGATGTGCTGGTGAACAGTTCTGGTCCCCTGTTTGTCCAGCTGTGAGGCCTAGCTGTGACTGCTTTGGGCATGCTGGTGGGTGAGGCAAACCTGAGGTGCAGCTTGCTGCGAAGTTTAGCTACAGCTGTTACAGGTGGTCTGGTGTGCCAGGTTGACCCCCCCCCCCGCCCGGTGGGGAGCAATTGGGAGAGACTTCCACCCTAGCCATGAGCACTTTCTGGGAGTGGCCAAGCAGGAAGTCATTTGGAAGGGTCTCTGTCTTGGTTGAGGGTACCCACTGAGGGGATCTACCAGGTGTGGCATTGCTGGAAGCCACTCATGAGGGGATCCAGCCAGGTGGACAGGTTGGATGAGGTGAGTCCACAGGGGAATGCTGGAGCAAGGTGAGAAGTAATAGCATGGTAGATGGAGAGTGTCAGAAGTATTGCACAACAGTGCTAGGCCCCACCTAGGTAGGGAAGGGAAGGGAAGGGGAGAAAAGTGAAAAAAAAAAATGGTGCCCACTGGTTCTTCTACCCAAGGAGACCATTCCAACAGATCTCTGTCCTGCAGCATATGCCCTAAAATTAGTCAGTGGATCTCCTTTACATGTAACCTATGGTCTTGTCAAACTGCTGCTTTTGTGCTGGGATTCAGAGCAAATGAGATTGTGCACACACCTTTTAATAATGGAGTCTCAATTTCCTACTGCTTTCTGGCTCTCCCATACATCATCCCCTTTGGTTTTCAAAGCCAGAGGTTATGGGGCTCATTTTCCTTGCTCAGGCCCCTCAGACTGTGGAGCCCAACATGGGGTTCAGTACCCCAGTTCATCAGGGAGGGCCTCTACAGTTGTGATATCCCTCCTTCATGTGGATCACTACTCCCAAGGGTGTGAGTCCTGATTAAACCATGTTTCTACTCCTGCCCATCTGGATGTGGATTTCTCTTTATATCCTTGGTTTTGTATGATCTTTTCTTCTATCCTTGAGTTCATTCTCAGAGATAGTTTTTGTTTATGTAGTTGTAGATTTTGATATATCTGTGGGAAGAGGTGAGCCCAGGATATTCCTACTCTGCCATCTTGATCCAGCCCCCCCACCTTTTAATTAGAGTGTTTTAGTCCACTTACACTTAATATAATTACTGATAACACTCTTGTCTGCTCTTTTCCTATTTCTTTTCTATGTCTTTTATAATTTCTGTTTTTTTCTTACTCCTTTATTGCCATATTTTATCCTGAATACATATTTTCTAGTGTACCAATTTAGTTGCTTTGTAATTTCTTTTCCTATATGCCTTTTGAGTTATTTTCTTAGTGGTTGCCCAGGGTGTGACAATTAACATCTTAGTTATAGTAATCTGGTTCACATTAATAGCAAAATATGAATAAACAGTATATTTATATTTAATATTTGCCTATTTGTGATTATCAGTTTTCTCATTTACGTTGGAGTAACCATCTAGTGTATTTTCATTTCAGTATGAGGGATTCCGTTTAATATTTCTTTCAGGGCCATTT
This sequence comes from Mirounga leonina, assembly GCF_011800145.1. Classification (NCBI taxonomy): domain Eukaryota; kingdom Metazoa; phylum Chordata; class Mammalia; order Carnivora; family Phocidae; genus Mirounga; species Mirounga leonina. The sequence goes on from NW_023270466.1 coordinate 1,196,049, forward strand.
TGTTGGTAACAAATTCTGTTTTGGAATTAATTTCTTCATTTTTGAAGGTAGTTTTGCTGAATATAGAATACAGAATTCTTGGTTGATAGTATTTTTCTTTCAATACTTTGAATATGTTATCCCACTGCATTGTGGCTTCCAAGTGTTTTAATGAGAAATCAGCTATTAATCTTCTTAAGAATCCCTAAGCCTCATGAGTCACTTCCTCTTGTTGCTTTTAAGACTCTTTTTGTTTTTGTCTTTCATGGTTTGATTATGGTATATCTAATATATTTAAATGTGGATTTCTCTGAGTTTATCCTACTTGGGCTTGGTGGAACTTTTTGGATGATTAATGTTTTTCATCAAATTTAGGATGTTTTCAATTATTTCTTCAAGTAGTCTTTCTGCCTTTTTTTTTTCTCTTCTTTCCTTCTGGGACTCCCATTAGGTTATGTTGATATGCCTGATGATGTCTCACAGATCTCTTAGACTATGTTCATGATTCTTCATTCTTTTTATTCCTCTTCCTCAGACTGGATAATCTCAATCAGCCTGTCTTCAAGTTCGCTATTTCTTGCTGCTAGTTCAGATCTGCTGTTGAGCCCTTCTAGTGAATTTGTCATTTCAGTTATTGTACTTTTTGAACCCAAAGTTCCTTTTTTTTTTTTCAGTTTCTATCTCTACTGGTATTATTTGATGAGACAGCATTCCTATACTCCTAGTTTTTTTAGACATGATTTAGACATTTAAAATAGCTGCTTTAAAGTCTTTATCTAGCAAGTCCAATATCTGGCTTCCCTCAGGGTCAGCTTTTATTCATTCCTTTTCCCCCCTTGCTTATGGGCCATATTTCTTTCTCTGCTCTTACAATGTTTTGTTGAAAACTGTACATTTCAAGTAATGTGGAATCTCTGGAATTCAGTTTCTCCTCCCTCAGGGTTTATTTTTGCTTTTGTTGTTTATTTAGTGACTTTTCTGAACTAATTATGTTAAGTTTGTATTCATGTATAGTCTTTGCTTGCTTAGGTTAATGCTCAGCTAATGATTGGGAAGAGATTTGTGTAAATGTTGGGAAACAATAAGTTTCCCAGTTTTTGCCAATGGGTAGGGGGTGTGTGCATGTGTGTATTGGGGCATGTTGTAAACATTCAGCCAGGCAATTGAAAACTCTGCGTTAATGTTTACTTCTTGCTTTCCAAGAGCCTAAAGTGGTCTTTTTAAGTCTCTTTGAAACATGGGTGCAGCCCTATATATGCGTGTAACTTTCTAGATTACTAGCAATTTTTCAAAACTTTTTGAGGGCCTTTTGGGCATCTCATTCCCCAGATTTTCCTTTTAAGCTTTTTAATATGCCTATTTCTTGCCACAGTAGTTATCCACTGTTTTGGGCAACCTTGAAGTTAAACAATTGAGTCTAAATGTGTTAGACAAGTGTTCCTGGAAAAGAGGCTTTTCTCCCTCAGGGAAAACTCAGAGTGGGGGCAAATCAAAACAGCATTTCAAGTGGAGTCTTCCAGAGAACCACTAGATAGGTCACATAATGACAATTCTTTGAGAATAAGGCTTGGAAGGAGCTCTACCCATGTTCTGCCCTCCTGTGGCTTCTAGGCTGCTGGTTTTCATCATAATTTAAAGCTGTTTCAAGGCTACCATAGAACCAGAAAAAGAAAGATGGGAGTAAGGGGAGTTAAAATGCCACATGCCTTCTTATTCTTATCTAAATTCCATTGTTTTTGTTGAATAAATGCTCCCCAAATTGCTGCAAATCTTTGGTTACTTCCCAGAGTTCTGGAAGAGTTGATTCTGACAATTTTTGCCATTTTTTTGTTGGTTTTATGGGGGAGAGAATTTTAAGAGGTCACTATTCCACCATTGTCACCTGACCATTTAGAAGTTTCTTTTTAGTTTTTCTTTGAAGAATGGACAGCAAGCAGGCAAGAGTGGAAGCAGGGAGACCAGTTAGGTTACTGCAATAATTCAGATTATGTGATGGTTTGGGTTAGTGTGGTAGCAGTGCAGATGGTTTGTAATGATTGGACTGTAGACATATTTGAAGGTAGCAGGTTTTGCTAATGAATTGAATATGGCATGTGAGAGGTAGACTCTGAGGTAGAGTCCGAGCAACTAGAAGGATGGACTGCCAAATAGGGAAGACTTGAGAAGAGCGGTATTTTCCTTAAGTTGTTGGTGTATACTGTTAATTATAAAACTTGACCACTGGGCCCAACATTGCATTTTCAGGAAATAATATTTTGAATTGCCACTTTGAAGGCAAGGAGCTCACCTGTCTCAGAAGTGGAACCAAGGTCTTCTTAAGCTCCAGTCTGTGCAAATCTGCCCTCCTGGATTGAGGGACAGCTCAGATGGGATGTGGAGCTGTGGATGGAAAGTAATGGATGGATTCTCAAGTAGTTGCTCAGGTAAATCAACCAAAGAAGGTCATTAGAACAAAGGTAGAACCAGGGCTGAAGTCCTTGATGGGGAATCAGGAGCCCATTCAAACCAATCCACAGACACCCACATAAATAAGAGAGCAGGAGCCAGATTATAAGTGAGTGAGAAACAGGATATAAGTTTCTTGATGATTGCTTCTTTCATGATTTTACCCCTGGATATGTGGGATATAGGCATGTTGCCCCAGTGGTACAGGGTCAGGAGAAGTACAAGCTACCTGATGCCTTTTTCTTCCATAACACTTACTTCAGGATAGTGTCCTTACTATTTTCCTTATGTATGTTCTTGACCAGACAGTGGGCTTTTGAGGGGAGACACTGTGCACTAGTCTTCTCTGTCCCCAGGGCCTGGTAGAATGCCCGGAACATAATAGGACTAATAAATGTTTGTCAAATAATTGAATGGTGGCTACCCTGTGTTGTGCAACAGAGGCTAAGGAGAGCATGAAAAACAGGCAGAAATCTGAGGGCCTGGGTGAGGGTTCGGGAGAAGGTCAGGGAAACAAGGACCTTTTGCTGAGGTCTCTTCCTGGAGTGGATTACACGGAGTCAGAACAGCCACAGCTTCATGGCTTTACTCTTCCTACCACTTTTCAAAAAAGATAACAAATTTTGGGATTTTCTTAAAGTGCTTCTTTTGGAAACCAACAGAAATAGTGTTTTTTGTTTTGTTTTGTTTTTTCCCCTTTCCCTTTCCTTCTTTTTTCTGCCTGGGTTCTATTTCAGCCATAGATACTAATGAAGCATCTCTGTACATATGGGGGGAAAACACCTCAACTTTCTGAGAAAAATGGAGAGTCAGAATCTTCTGGGTTGGGTCTGGGAGAGAAACATGGAGTGAAGAGCAGGTTGGAGCCAGGGCAGTAACAGGAAGGAGAGGGATGGTATGTGGGAAGCTGCAATGGCTGGATAGGTCTTCCAGTTGCAGATTGAGGGTCAGGTGGAGTATGTGCGTAGGGGGGAGGTACAGAGCAATCTTGGGCCATCCATTTTTTAGATCCATCCCCTGAGTCACAGCTATAGACCTTAACTTGCTTCTGGCGCTAGAACTGAGGAGCAGAGAACAGGAGGAGTAATCCTATTCTCTGTTCAGATGGCTTCAGAGCCATCTGAAGGAGGGGAGGGAAGCCCAAGCTAGGGCAACAACATAGGGTAAGGACACTCCAAAGACCCCTATTCCATTCCACCATGCTGCTGAGAGTGTGGTCAGGATTGTTCCTGGAAAGCTAATGCTAGTCTCAGAGATTCAATCAATAATGAATCCTAGGAGAGACATTGTATATAGGTCTCTCTGCTTCCAACAAGGAGCGTGGTAAAAGATATTCTTGAGAAGAGGAAAGCAGCCTTGGGTATAAGGTACTATAGAGAAGGAGGGAATTTAGGGGGATTAAAAACTCTATAGTCAAATTTAGCTTCTGTATCTTTGTTGTGTGAGTTGGTTCCCATGAGTTGGAGAAGTTACCTAGAAAATCTTAGAAAGTGTAGGCATTGCCACCTTTAAGTATTTCTCCCTGTAAGGACTTTTAGGAAGGTCCAGCTGGCCCCGAAACTTCCTTTCTCTTCCTTGGGGTAATTTCTTTGGGCTGTGCTAAAATTTCCTCAAACAGAATGTTCTTTGCTTCCCTGTTTTTGATCTTTATAAAAGGAAAAGGCCAGGCATTTCTATCACTTGTTCTCTAAAGTTCACTTAATTGGGGTCTTTTATTACAAAAGACTTTCTACATTCTTTCCAATTAAAATCATTGATTAGGAAAAGAATCCCAACCCATGACAGTAAGCTTGAAAAAGAAAGTTACAAAGAACAAAATCAAAATTACCCATATTATTACTCAAAAATAACCCTACTACACAGGAATATCCAATATTAACTTTAGATTTTTGTTTTTTCAGAATTGGAAGAATGCTAAATCCTTCAATGTGGGGCAAAGGGCCTGAGCAGAGGGTCTTTCAGAGTGTTCTACTTTATGGTTTCTCACAATAAAAATATACCCATCTGCCTTTATTCTAGGCTTTCTGCCTCCTTCATCTGCATACCCCTAGCCTTCCCCATGGTAGCACTAACCTCTCATTTTGGGATATCCTTTCCCTGACTGCATGACTTCTCTCCCTTCTATTCTTGCATACCACCTAGTTGGCTCCAAGCATCCAGTTCTTCTGATACACAGCTTTACATGCAGTCCTGTCCCTGACCAGCTGCTGGCCGTCCCAGAGACCTTTTGGCACCATCCACTGCTTTGGCCCAACAACATTAAATGTCAGTCTTCTTTTCAGTCACATTCCTTTTTGGCTTCTCTAAACAGCATGGCTATTAGATCTCTGGGCTCCAGCCCACAGGTCCTGCCAGAGGATTAAGTTTCCAGAAGTTTGGCCTGTAATATCCAGATCAAATTTAAATTGGGTGCTGGAGTCCTCATGGGCTGCCCCTGCTCCTTCCCCAAAAGTAGATCTCTAACCTTGGTTAAATATTTTTGCAGACAGGCTAATTCTAGCTTGAAGGAAAGAGTCTCTGTTCTTCCAGGGGAGAATTCCATAAATAGTACCATCATCTGTTCCAAAGATCAGAGGAAGGCACACGTTCTATATTCTTCTCAGACATTCCTTTCCATATAAGCAGGACTGGGCTTCCTTTGATCTCTGCCTCTTTGCTTGATGAAGGTTTCCCTTTATTTGCAATTTGGCTTCTAGCAAATGAATTTCCCAGTTTTTCCTGACCGTATATCTTTTGAAGAAGGATTACCTCCTATCTGTCAAAAGCTGACACTGCAGGCTTTCTTCTGCTATTTGATGGCTGACTGCTCTCTACTCCCACTTTTCACCATTACTCAGGTGACCATAAAAATGGAACCTGTTGTTCTCCCCACCCACTTGCTGGCTGCCCTGGTGCTGGGTCTGGGTCTGCCATGTACTAAGGATGATCTGGCTCCAAGTAGCCCGTTCACTTCCTGCCTACATGAGCTTGCATGTGATATTTGAGTAATTCATGTGTATCAGTTTCTTTTGTTTATAACACAAAACAAAATACCAGAAAGGACAGAGTTGCACAGAAATAGAAATCCAGAGATCTGTAGATGGACCTTTGCTAGTATGTAGCAGAATAATGATCAGCACATATACGTGAGGAAGCTACTTGATAACCAAGAAAGAATTACCCAAAATAATTAGGAGAAATAGTGTCTGGCACTCACATAGAGTAGGGAATAGTGCCTGTCCCCATCAGCAGTGGTGAAAAGCTCATAATTCTTGGGGCTTTCATTAGAATACACAGAAGATTTTTGCCTCAGAAGTGGGGAATTGTTAGCCCTATAATAAATTCTGCTCCCCTCATTCCTAACAAATCTTAAAAGCAAGACCCAAAGGCTCAAACTATTTCTAAGCAACCTAGATGTACCTCAGAACAAGCAAAAGAACATTTATACGAATATAAAAGTATCCAGCACCCAACAAAGTAAAATTCACAGTTATCCAATTAAAGATTACCATTTAAAAAGTTAACATGCATATAAAGAAGCAGGAAAATATGACACATAATGAGAAGAAAATGAAACCCAGAACTGGCAAAGGTGTTGTAATTAAAAGCTAGAAACATGGGGTGCCTGGGTGGCTCAGTCAATTAAGCATCTACCTTCAGCTCAGGTCATGATCCCAGGGTCCTGGGATGGAGCCCCACATCAGGCTCCCTGCTCAGCAGGGGAGTCTGCTTCTCCCTCTCCCTCTGCCTGCCGCTCCGCCTGCTTGTGCTCTCTCTGCCAAATAAATAAAATCTTTTTTAAAAAAGCTAAGAACATTAAACATGTTCTATGTGTTCAAAGGTTAAGTAGAGATATGAAAGATAAATTTAAAATTTTTTCTAGGTGTACCTGGGTGGCTCAGTCAGTTAAGTAAGCATCTGACTCTTGATTTTCTCTCAGGTCGTGATCTCAGGGTCATGAGATTGAGCCCTGCATCAGGCTCCACACTCAGCTGGGAGCCTGCTTGGTATTCTGTCTCTCTCTCCCACTCTGCTCCTCCCTCCCACTTGTGTGGTCTTTCTCTCTCTAAAATAAATAAGTAAATCTTTAAAATAATAAAATTTCTAGAGATGAAAACTACATTGAGATAAAAAATAGATATACCCTTGATAGGACTAATAGCACATCATACGTTATAGAACAGAAATTAGTGAATTCAAAGACCTAACAATAAAAACTCTCCAAAAGGAAACACAGAGAGAAAAAAAGAATTTAAATAAAAGAACATAAGTGGGCTACTATATTTGCTACTGGAGTCCCCAAGAAGAGAAAGGAAGACAGGAAAAGTGGACCTCAGAGATAGATGTAAAACCCAAATCTATAAAATATCTAGAAGAAAACAGAGGACCAGATCGTTCTGTCCTTCAGTTAGGTGAAGACCTCTTTAATATAACACCAAAAGTGTGAGCCATAAAAGAAAAAAATCAATAGAATGTGCTTCATCAAAATTTAAAACTTATACTCTTCAAAAGGTACTGTTAGAACAAAAAGACAAGCTACAAACTGGGATAAAGTATTTGCAAAGTGTATATGGTAAGTAATTCTACCTAGACTATATGAAGAACTCTCAAAATTCGATAGTAAGAAAACAACCTAGTAAAAACTGGATGAAAAAGTTGAATGCACAGTTCACCAGAAAAGATATGTGAATGGCAAGCGAACACGCAAAAATATCCCCAACATCATTAATTATTAGGAAAATGAGAAATGTCTTTTTTTTTTGAGAGAGAGAGAGCGAGAGCATGAGAGGGGGGAGGGTCAGAGGGAGAAGCAGACTCCCCGCCGAGCAGGGAGCCCGATGCGGGACTCGATCCCGGGACGCCAGGATCATGACCTGAGCCGAAGGCAGTCGCTCAACCAACTGAGCCACCCAGGCGCCCAGGAAAATGAGAAATGAAGAGACACCTATGTGGCTCAGTTGGTTGGGCATCCAACTCTTGATTTCAGTTCAGGTCACGATCTCAGAGTCGTGGGATCAAGCCCTGAGTTGGGGTCCCTGCTGAATGTGGAGCCTGCTTGGGATTCTCTGTCTCCCTCTGCTCCCCGCCCCCTGCTTATGTGCATACTCTTTCTTTCTCCCTGTCTAAACAACAACAAAAATCATTTAAGAAAATGAAAAATGAAATCACTGTGAGACATCACTGGCCGCTATTGAATGACTAAAATTGGAAGGACTGACTATACCAGCTAGTGTCTAGGATATTGAGGAATTGGAACTTTTACATGTTGCTATTTCTTTTTTTCTCTTCCTCCTCCTCCCTCTCTTTTTCCCCCCTTTCCCCATCCCCTTTCCTTTTTTTTTTTTTTATGGGCTGAGTTTATTTCACTTCTGATTATAAACAAATGAAGTGTATATACACATCTGTCCAAGAAATTTTGCACAATGTGGATTTTACAATAGGTATCATGCACAAGATTAAAATAAGATGCAAAAGTGGAACTTTTGAAAGAGGACCCATCAGAGAACTGAGGTCATGGGGCCAACCACCACCCTGGAATGCAGAGGGGGCGAATCTAGAGTCACAGCTAAAATCTGTGTGCCTGGAACAAAAGCAACGAGAGCAATAAACTGGTAGGAATGGTGATTTTGACAACTTGCCAGAGCCTCAGTGTGGGAAAGATGAGCATGAGGAACTCCAGGTTTTGCTCAGGGGGAGCTCTCACACTTTTGTGTGGCTTTACTTCCAGGAATGCCATCAGGTCCTTATGATGAGGAACCTAGAAAGGTCTCTAGGGATGGGAGGGGAAGAGTCACCATTATGAAATACATCAGAAGCATTCTTTATAGCAAAGGCTTACTCTAGTGGGAAAGAAATACTTTATCAGAGCCTTTTCCCAGGTGGTGAAAAGCATTCCTCCCACTTCAGCCCCCTCTAGCCTTCCTGTCCCATTGAAGGAAGAAAAGAGCTAAGGAAGGTCACAGCCCAGGGGCAGAGGCCCACAAAGAAACCTGAGATTTAACCACAATATTAGAGAATGTTTTTCCTCCGTTATACCATACCACCACACAAACAGGAGCCCAGTATAATAATAGTGAATTACAGCAGTAAGAGAGATGCCGTCTCTCTTTGAAGAGAGGTACTTAATGAAACCCGCTATAAACAGGGGAGGTGAAAACAAGGACACTTGAAGAACTGGAATCTTCTGGCACCTACAGCTACAGCAAACATCAAGTCCAGGCCAAGTGTCAGGCAGATTACCATAAAAACTCACGCTAAATATCTACCTGCAACAGTTCTTGTCATCTGATATGTTATAGCTGACTTTCAACAAAAATTTAAGGCATGAAAAAATGCAATAAAAAAACATACTCCGAGGTGTCTAAAGCATAGTCCAAAGCAGGCATTAGAATCAGACTAACACACATGTTAGAATAATTGGTAATTTAACTGCCTCACGTGATGGGGCTCCGTGGTCAGCAGGGAGTCTGCTTGAGATTCTCTCTCGCCCTTTCCCCCTGCCACTGCCCCCCACTCATGCATGTGCTTGTGCTCTCACTCTCTAAAATCAATAAAATCTTTTTTAAAAAATGATTCTGTAGTGCAGGCTAGTAGGAGTTGATATCCTATGACCCAGAGAGAAAATTATAAATCTCTTTTAATGTTTCGTTGCAGCGGATTTTTCTATTTGGCCATTGTGTTACTTAGGTTTTAGTCTTTGCTTCCTATCTTGCCTTTTTTCTTTTGTAAAAATGTATTTTGCTTCTCTTATTTTTCACTTTTCTTTCTGGTTCATAGTACTGCATCAAGCCCTTCTGACTTCTCTCTCTACCTTCCCTGATTTTCTCTACCCCCACCTCCAACTCCATCACCTTTCCCTTTACTGTGCAGGATAGTTTAGATCTGACCCAGTTTCTCCCCCAAACTTTGGGCAAACAGAAACTAAGAGTTCCAGCAGCTGGACAGCCTCTTCCTTAGGATACAATTTACACTCCCATCTGTAGCTTGACTGTCCATTTTATAAGATAATCCCTGCCCCCAAAACAATTGATCCAAGCATTTCTTCCTTAGGAATACAGTTTGCTTCCTGAAAGGAATTTTGATGTATTACTTTTTCTCCATTTTGTACATTAATATTCCACAGGAATCCATAATCTTGGAGAGTCTCCCTTCTTCTTGACATATTCCATACCAAAATTGCGAGAGTACCATGGTTTTGGACCATGTGGCTGTGGACACATTCTTAGCACTTTAACTTTGAGCAGAATTAAAACTATTTTGGATGCATATGCATCCAATGTGACTTTACAGGTGACAAAATGTTTGGTTTATAGGTGGAGATAGAAGAAAAAGAGATGTTTATTTTTTAAAAGCAAATTCTGATTCTTTATTGTATCTTTTTTTGAAACTTCCAAATCCAATTTTGTTATTTTTGTTATTTTTTTTCCAAAGATGCTGTTGCTTTGATAGAACAGAATGCTCTAGATAACTGACAAGATTACCATGAGTCTGCAATGCCCTGGAGATTCAGGACGTATACCCCAACTGCTAACACATCTAAAGCAGTTACTATGTGTCCAGCACTCTTCTAAAGGATTTACAAATAAGAACTCACTTAAACCTCACAACAACTCTGAGAGAAGTGCTATAAATCATGTCATTTTTAAAGGGTGAGGAGATCAAGACAGAAAGATGGAACCACCTGCCCAAGGTCACACCTTAGAACAGCAAAGCTGGGATTAGAGCCCAGGCCATTTGTCTCAGAGCCCAAGCTCGTCATCATCCTACTACAATGGTTTCTTCTCCAGGTATACCAGATGCTTTTAGTACTGCCTGCTAGGGACCATTTTCATACTCTGGCCTTTTGTCATTATTACAAAAGCACTAAACCATCACCATCCTCATTACAGTTATTTTTATTAAAAATGCAATTTTTTTTTACTTAACATATTATTTTTTTTAGGTTTTTATTTAAATTCCAGTTAGTTAACATACACGATAGTATTAGTTTCAGGTGTACAATATAGTGATTCAATACCCAGTGCTCATCACAGCAAGTATGCTCCTTAATCCACCCACCTCCCCTCTGGTAACCATTAGTTTGTTCTCTATAGTTAATTCTTGGTTTGCCTCCTTCTTTTTTTTCCCCCCTTTGCTTCTTTGCTTGTTTGGTTTTTTTTTTTTTTCCCTTAAATTCCACATATGAGTGAAATCATACAGTATTTGTCTTTCTCTGACTTATTTCACTTAGGATTATGCTCTCTAACTCCATCCATGTCCTTGCAAATGGCAAGATTTCATTTTTTTATGGCTGAGTAATATTCCAGTCTCTGTGTGTGTGTGTGTGTGTGTGTGTACCACATCTTCATCCATTCATCAGTAAGTGGGCACTTGGGCTGGTTTCCGTAGGTTGGCAATTGTAGATAATGTTGCTACAAACATCAGGGTGCATGTGCCTCTTTGAATCAGTATTTTTGTATTCTTTGGGTCAATACCTAGTCGTGCAATTGCTGGATCTTAGGGTAGTTCTATTTTTAACTTTTTGAGGAACCTCCATACTGGTTTTCCACAGTGGCTGCGCCAGTTTGCATTCCCACTTTGTAGAGGGTTCCCCTTTCTCTACTTCCTTGCCAACACCTGTTGTTTCTTTGTTGTTGATTTTCGCCATTCTGACAGGTATGAGGTGATATCTTATTGTAGTTATGATTTGCATTTCCCTGATGATCAGTGATGTTGAGCATCTTTTCATGTGTCTGTTGGTCATCTGTATGTCTTCCTTGAAAAAATATCTATTCATGTCTTCTGCCCAATTTTTAATTGGATTATTCATTTTGGGGGTGTTGAGTTTTACAAGTTCTTTATATATTTTGCATACTAACCCTTTATCAAATATGTCATTTGAAAATATCTTCTCCCATTCTATAGATTGCCTTTTAGTTTTGTGGATTGTTTCCTTCACTGTGCAGAAGCTTTTTATTTGGATAAAATAGTTTATTTTTGTTTTTGTTTCCCTTGCCTCAGGAGACCTATCTAGTAAAAAGTTGCTATAGCTGATGTCAAAAGAGGTTACTGCCTGTGTTCTCCTCTAGAATTTTTATGATTTCAACCAGGTTTTTAAACCATTTTGAATTTATTTTTGTGTATGGTGTAAGAAAGTGGTCCAGTTTCATTCTTTTGCATGTTGATGTCCAATTTTCCCAACACCGTTTGTGTTGAAGAGACTGTCTTTTTGCCATTGGATATTCTTTCCTGCCTTGTTGAAGATTAGTTGACATATAGTTGTGGGTCCATTTCTGGGTTTTCTGTTCTGTTGCTCTATGTGTCTGTTTTTGTGCCAGTACCATACTGTCTTGATGATGACAGCTTTGTAATAGAGCTGGAAGTCCGGGATTGTGATGCCGCCAGCTTTGCTTTTCTTTTTCAACATTGCCTTTGGCCATTCAGGGTCTTTTGTAGTTCCATACAGATTTTAGGATTGTCTTTTCTAGCTCTGTGAAAAATGCTGTTAGTATTTTGATAGGGATTGCATTTAAATGTGTAGATTGCTTTGGGTAGTATAGATATTTTAACAATATTTGTTCTTCCAATCTATGAGCTTGGAATGTTTTTCCATTTCTTTGTGTGGTCAGTTTCTTTCATCAGTGTTTTATAGTTTTCGGAGCATGGGTCTTTCACTTCTTTGGTTAGGTTTATTACTAGGTATCTTATATTTTAGATGCAATTGTAAATGGGATTGATTCCTTGATTTCTCTTTCTACTGCTTCATTATTAGTGCATAGAAATGCAATAGATTTCTGTACATTGATTTTGTATCCTGTGACTTTACTGAATTTGTTTATCAGTTCTAGCAGTTTTTTGGTAGAGTCTTTCAGATTTTCTCATATAATATCATGTCATCTGCAAATAGTGAAATTTCAACTTCCTCCTCGCTGATTTGGATGCCTTTTATTTCCTTTTGTTGTCCGAATGCTGTGGCTAGGACTTCCAGTACTGTGTTAAATAACAGTGGTGAAAGTGGACACCATTGTGTTGTTCCTAACCATAGGGAAAAAACTCTATTTTCCCCCATTGAGGATATTAGCTGTGGGTTTTTCATAGATGGCCTTTATTATGTTGAGGTATATTTCCTCTATCCCTACTTTGTTGAGGGTTTTTATCATGAATAGATATTGTACTTTGTCAAATGCTTTTCTACATCTATTGAAATGATCATATGGTTCTTATCCTTTCTTTTACTAATATGTTGTATCACATTGATTTATTTGTGAATATGGAACCACCCTTGCAACGCAGGAATAAATCTCACTTGATCATGGTGAATGATTTTTATAATGTATTATTGGATTTGGTTTGTATTTTATTGAGAATTTTTGCATCCATGTTCATCAGGGATATACTAAGTAAAAACTTATTAAAATAGTTTAACCAATAAAAAGACAAAATTTTACTAGAAATTCATCTCTTTATGTTACAAGTGAGATTATTCTTTATTTTTTATCCATGGAGAAATACTTCTATTGCTAAAGCACATCTGGGTTCAGTATCATCCTATTTCTCATTTTGATAGAATTAAATGCTAAGAAAACTTGCTGACAAGTAGATGGAAATGGAAGGATGTGGTTATAGCAGAACCACTCAGTTCATGAACCCTTTATAAAATGTTACAAAAACAACATAGGGAACTATAAACAAATGTAATTTTTATAACAACTTTATTGAGATATAATTCACACACCATTAAATCACCAATTTAAAGTATATGATTCATTGGGTTTTAGTCTATTCACAGTTGTATAACTCTCCCCATCACCACTACATAATTCCAGAACATTTTCATCACCTAAAAACTGTACCTGTTAGCAGTTACTCCCCCTTCTCCCTGCCCCTAGTCCTGAGAAACAAGTAATCTACTGTCTCTATAGATTAGCCTGTTCTGGACATTTCATATCAATGGAATTATATAATATATGCAACCTTTATTTCTGGTGTCTTTCACTTGGCATAATGTTTTCAAAGTCCATTTATGTTGTACCATGTATCAGTACTTCATTCATTTTATGGATAGATCACTTTTGATATCTAATTTATGAGTGGGTGGATATTTGCATTTCCATCTTGTGCTATTATGAAAAATGCTGCTGTGAACATCTGTGTACCAAGTTTTGTGTGAATATGTGTTTTCTGTTCTTGTGGGCATATATACCTGAGAGAGGAATTGCTGGCTCATTTACTAACTTTATGCTTAACTTTTTTTTGGTAGAACCAACAAATAGTTTTCCAGGGTAGCTATACAATTTTATGTTCCCACCAGCACTGTGTGAGGGATCCAATTTCTCTACATCTTCACTACACCTGTTATGGCCTTTTTTTATTATAGCCATTTTCATGGGTATGAAGTGTTATCTCACTGTGGTTTTGATTTGCATTTCTTTAATGTCTAACGATGTTAAGCATCTTTTCATGTATTTGCCATTTGTATAACTTCTTTGGAGAAATGACTATTGTCATCTTTTGCCCATTTAAAAAATTGAGTTGTCTCCTTTTTTTTTTTGAGAGAGAGCGGGGGCGAAGGGGGGGCAGGAGCAGCGGGAGAGAGAGAATCTTAAGCAGGCTCCACACCCAACGTGGAGCCTGATGCTGGGCTTGATATCACAAGCCTGGGATCATGAGCTGAGCTGAAATCTAGAGTTGGACGCTTAACTGACTGAGCCACTCAGGCGCCCTGGGTTGTCTTTCTGTTATTGAGTTGTTAAGTGTTATTTATTATGAAATAAAACCCTAACCACATACATGATTTGTAATTATTTTTTCCCATTTGTTGTGTTTCTTTTCACTTTTTTGATGTTGTCAACTGAAGCACACAAGTTTTTAACCTATTACTATCCAGTTTACCTAGTCACTAGCACTTTTGCTGCCATATATAAGAAATCATTGCCTAATCAGAGGTCACCATTATATACTTCCGTGTTTCTTTTGGGAGTTTTCTAGTTTTAGCTCTTAGACTTAAATCTTGGATATTTTAAATTAATTTTTATATGTGGTGTAAGGTTATGGTTCCAAATCATTATTTTGAATGTAGATATTCATTTGTTACGAAGATTATCCTTTTCCCATTGAATTGTCTTGGCACTGTTGTCAAAACTTAATTGTCCACTAATGTATAACTTTATTTCTGGACTCACAATTCTATTCCATGGATCTGACTACCTTTATGCCAGTACCACACGATCTTGATTAACATAGCTCTGTATTAAGTTTGGAAATCAGGAAATATGCATCATCCAACTTTGCTGTTCTTTTTCAAGATTATTTTGGCTGGAAATCAGGAAGTATTGCCATCTTAATAGTACTAAATCTTCTGGGGTTCCTTTTGATTTTTTTAGGTCTTCTTTAATTTTTTCCACATAATGATTTATTGTTTATAGTGTATAAGACTTGTACTTGTTCTGTTAAATTTATTGCCAATTATTTTATTCTTTCTAATATTGTAAATTGAATTATTTTTTATTTCATTTTTGGATTATTTATAAATAGCATATAAAAGTGTGATTGATTTTTTGTATATTGATCTTATATCCTATAGCTTTAAATTTGTTAGGTTAATAGAGTTTTTATGAATTCCTTAGGATCTTCTATATTACAACTTCACTTTCTTCCCAATCTGGATGCTTTTTCTTTTTCTTGCCTAATTGTCCTGGCTAGAACTTACAGTACAATGTTGAATAGAGGTGGTGAGAGAGACCTTCTTGTCTTGTTCTAGTCTTGGGGGAAATCAGGTGGGTTTGTTTGGGTTTTTTGTTTTTGTTTTTGTTTTTGTTTTTACATGCTCATTGGACAGTAGCACAACCCCAGGAAAAGAATGGTTGAAATAATTCAGTTTTTGAGCATGAAGTGTGATGTTAGCTGTGGATTTTTTTCATAGACGATCTTTATCAAGTTGAGCATTCTTTTAATTTACTAGTTTATTGAGTATTTATGATTATGAAATATCCTCTCTATTGAGTTGAATGCAGTTTCTATACTTTATTGTGCTAATATCATGTATTACATTTATTGATTTTCATTTGTTAAACAACTGTCTTTCATGGGATAAATCCCACTTGGTCATGGTGTATAACTCTTCCTATATGTTTGCTAGACTCAGTTTGCTTGTAATATTTTTTAAGGATATTTCATTAAACCATAAGATATATTGGTCTGTTCTTTTCCTGCCTTGCAATGTCTTTGTCTAGTTTTGAAGTCAAGGTAATACTAACCTCAGAATGAATTGGAAAGTGTTATATGCCCTTCTGTGTTTTGAAAGATTTTTTTGAAGTATTGGTGTTTTTTCTTTTTTAAAACTTTGGTGGAGTTCATCAATATAGCTATCAGGTTCTGCACTTTTTATTGTGGGAAAGTCTTTTATTACCAATTCAGTATTTTTACTTGTACAGATCTATTGAGATTTTCCATTTTTAAAAAAGTTAGTTTGGGTAGTTTGTGTCTTTCTTGAAATTTGTCCATTTCATCTATGCTAGTTAAATTGTTGGCATACAGTTGTTCATAGTATTCTTTTAAATTCCTTTTTATTTCTGTAAGGTGACATCCTCTACTGCGTTCCTGATTTTAGTGATTTGAAGTTTCTTTTTATTTTGGTTAGTCTAACTAAAAGTTTTTCATTTTTGTCATCATTTTGGAAAAAAAACAACTTTTGGTTCCATTGATTTTTCTCCATCATTTTTTCCTATTCTCTATTACATTTATTTCTATTCTGATCTTGATTTTTTCCCCTACCTGTCTTTATTTGAAGTTTATTTTACTTTTCTTTTTCATGGTTTCTTATGGAGGATGGTTATTTATTAGAGATCTTTTTTAAAAAGGGCACTTACAAGCACTAATTTCCACCTCAGCACTGTTTTAACTGCATGGTATAAGTTTTGGTATGTTGTGTTTTCATTTTCATTCATTTCAGAATATCTTTTTACTTTTTCTCATGATTTTTTCTTTACCGTTGGTTACTTAGGGATATGTTATATTAATTTCTCCAGGTTTATTGAGGTTTAATTGACAAATAAAATTTAAGACATTTCAAGTATACATTGATTTTTTGGCTATATGTATACATTGTGAAAGGATGCCCCCCCCATCATGTTAATCAGCATATCCATCACCTCACACTTTTACTCTAATTTTTTGTTTGTTTGTTTTCTGTTTTGTTTTTGGTGGGAACATTTAAGTTCTACACTCTTAGCAAATCACAATTATACAACACAGGTTTATCAACTGTAATCAGCATATTGATCTTTAGATCTCAGAACTTATTCATTATATACTGAAAGTTTGTCCCTATTTTCTCCACCCCTCAGATGATGGCAGTCATTTTCCTACTGTTTCTATAAATTTGACTTTTTGGTTTTTTTTTTTAATGTTTCACATATAAGTAATACCAGGCAGGAAGTATTTGTCTTTATCTGGTTTATTTCACTTAACATAATGCCCTCCACGTTCATCCATGTTGTTGCAGGAGATAGCATTTCCTTCTTCGAAAAGACTGAAAAATATTCCATTGTGTATATATGCCACATTTCCTTGAGCTCTTTATCCATCGATGGACACTTACATTGTTTCCATGCATTGGCTACTGTGAATAATGCTGCAGTTAAATTGGGAGTACAAATATCTCTTAAAGAAAATGGTTTCCCTTTAAGAAATGGGATTTCTAAATCATATGGTAGTTCTATTTTTAATTTCTTGGTGAACCTCCATGCTGTTTTGCATAGTGGCTGTACCAGTTTATATTCCTACCAACAGTGCACAAGGGTTCCCTTTTTTCTACATCCTCACCAGCACTTGCTATCTCTTGTCTTTTTGGTAATAACCATCCTAACAGGTGTGCAGTGATATTTCATTTTGGTTTTGATTCTCATTTCCCTGATAATTAGTGATGTTGAGCATCTTTCCATGTTGGCAATTTCTATGTCATCTTTGGAAAAAATGTCTAGTCCTTCGCCCATTTTTAAATTGGATGATTTGGCTTTCTTACTTATTTGCTTTTGAGTTATAAAATTTCCTTTTATGTTTTGGATCTTATCCCTTTATTGAATATGTGGTTTGCAAATATTTTCTCCCATTCCATAGGTTGCCTTTTCATTTTCTTGATGGTTTTCTTTCTTAGGAGAAGCTTTTTAGTTTGAAGTAGTCCCATTTATTTTTACTTTTGTTGCCTTTGCTTTTGTGTCAAGTTCAAAAAATATAATTGTGAAGACCAGTATTAGAAGCCTCTCCCAATGTTTTCTTATAGATGCTTTGCACTTTTAGGTCTTCTGTTCAAGTTTTTAATCCACTTTGAGTTGATTTTTGTGTGTGATATAAGGTGGGGGTCCAGTTTCATTTGTTTGCATGTGGCTGTCCCATTTTCCCAGCACCATTTATTGAAGAGACTATCCTTTCCCTGTTGTAAATTAATTAAGCATATATGCGTGAGTTTATTTCTGGGCCCTATCCTGTTCCTGTTGATCTATATGTCTATTTTTATGCCTATAGTATACTATTTTCATTATTATGGTTTTGTAACATAGTTTGAAATTAGATGCGTGATGCCTATAGCTTTGTTCTTTCTCAATGTTGCTTTGGTTATTTTGGAATCTTTTGTGATTCCGTACCAATCTTGGAATTATTTTTTCTATTTCTATGAAAAATACCATTGGAATTTTGACAGGATTTCACTGAATCTGTAGATCACTTTGGGTAGTATGGACATTTTAATATTAATTTTTCCAATCTATGAACATGGAATATCTTTCCATTTATTTCTGTCTTCTTCAATTTCTTTTATTAATGCTAATGGTTTTTAGTGTATAGATCTTTTACCTCCTTGGATAAATGTATTTCTAATTATTTTATTCTTTTTGGTGCTTTTTTATATGGGATTTTTCTTAGTTTCTCTTTATTTTACTGAAGTATAGTTGACACACATGTTACATAGTTTCAGGTGTACAACATAGTGATTGGACAATGCTATACATTATGCTTTGTTCACCACAAGTGTAACTACCTTCTGTCATCATGCAATGCTATTACAATACCATTGACTATATTCCCTATGTTGTATCTTTCATCCCCATGACTTATACATTCCATAACTGAAAGCCTGTACCTCCCACTCCCCATTACCTATTTTGCCCATCCTCGACCCCTCCCTCCCGGGAACTATCAGTTTCTTCTCTGTATTTATGGATCTATTTCTGCTTTTTTGTTTTGTTTTGTTTTTTAGATTCCATTCCACATACACGTGAAATCATAAAGTATTTATCTTTCTCTGACTTATTTCACTTAGCATACTACCCTGTAGGTTCATCCATGTTGTTGCAAATGGGAAGACCAAATTCTTTTTTATGGCTGAGTTATATGCCTGTGTGTGTGTGTGTTTATATATATACCACTTCTTTATCCATTCATCTATCAGTAGACACTCAGGTTGCTTCCATATCTTGGCTATTGTAAATATTGTTGCAGCAAACATAGGGGTGCATATGTCTCTTAGAATTAGTGCTTTTATTTTCCCTTTTTTATTTTTATTTTTTATTTTTTTATTCTTTTGTTACTCCCCATACATTACATCATTAGTTTTAGATGTAGTGTTCCATGATTCATTGTTTGTGCATAACACCCAGTGCTCCATACAGAATGTGCCCTCCTCAATACCCATCACCAGGCTAACCCATCCCCCACCCCCCTCCCCTCTAGAACCCTCAGTTTGTTTTTCAGAGTCCATTGTCTCTCATGGTTCGTCTACCCCTCCGATTTCCCCCCCTTCATTCTTCCCCTCCTGCTACCTTCTTCTTCTTTTTTTCTTAACATATATTGCATTATTTGTTTCAGAGGTACAGATCTGAGATTCAACAGTCTTGCACAATTCACAGCGCTTACCAGAGCACATGCCCTCCCCAGTGTCTATCACCCAGTCACCCCATCCCTCCCACCCCACCCCCCACTCCAGCAAGCCTCAGTTTCTTTCCTGTAATTAAGAATTCCTCGTATCAGTGAGGTCATATGATACATGTCTTTCTCTGATTTATTTCGCTCAACATAATACCCTCTAGTTCCATCCACGTCATTGCAAATGGCAAGATCTCATTCCTTTTGATGGCTGCGTAATATTCCATTGTATATATATACCACTTCTTCTTTATCCATTCATCTGTCGATGGACATCTTGGCTCTTTCCACAGTTTGGCTATTGTGGACATTGCTGCTATAAACATCGGGGTGCATGTACCCCTTCGGATCCCTAGTTTTGTATCTTTGGGGTAAATACCCAATAGTGCAATTGCTGGATCATATGGTAGCTCTATTTTCAACTTTTGAGGAACCTCCATACTGTTTTCCAGAGTGGCTGCACCAGCTTGCATTCCCACCAACAGTGTAGGAGGGTTCCCTTTCTCCGCATCCCCACCAACATCTGTCGTTTCCTGACTTGTTAATTTGAGCCATTCTGAATGGTGTGAGGTGGTATCTCATTGAGGTTTTGATTTGGATTTCCCTGATGCCGAGCGATATTGAGCACTTTTTCATGTGTCTGTTGGCCATTTGGATGTCTTCTTCGGAAAAATGTCTGTTCATGTCTTCTGCCCATTTCTTGATTGGATTCTTTGTTCTTTGGGTGTTGAGTTTGATGAGTTCTTTATAGATTTTGGATACTAGCCCTTTATCTGATATGTCATTTGCAAATATCTTCTCCCATTCTGTCGGTTGTCTTTTGGTTTTGTTGACTGTTTCCTTTGCTGTGCAAAAGCTTTTTATCTTGATGAAGTCCCAATAGTTCGTTTCTGCCCTTGCTTCCTTTGTCTTTGGCGATGTATCTAGGAAGAAGTTGCTTCGGCTGAGGTCAAAGAGGCTGCTGCCTGTGTTCTCCTTTAGGATTTGGATGGACTCCTGTCTCACATTGAGGTCTTTCAACCATTTGGAGTCTATTTTTGTGTGTGGTGTAAGGAAATGGTCCAGTTTCATTCTTCTGCATGTGGCTATCCAATTTTCCCAACACCATTTGTTGAAGAGACTGTCTTTGTTCCATTGGACATTCTTTCCTGCTTTGTCAAAGATGAGTTGACCATAGAGTTGAGGGTCCATTTCTGGGCTCTCTATTCTGTTCCATTGATCTAGGTGTCTGTTTTTGTGCCAGTACCATACTGTCTTGATGATGACAGCTTTGTAATAGAGCTGGAAGTCCGGAATTGTAATGCCACCAGCTTTGCTTTTCTTTTTCAACATTCCTCTGGCTATGTGGGGTCTTTTCTGGTTCCATACAAATTTTAGGATTATTTGTCCCATTTCTTTGAAAAAAGTGGATGGTATTTTGATAGGGATTGCATTGAATGTGTAGATTGCTCTAGGTAGCATTGACATCTTCACAATATTTGTTCTTCCAATCCATGAGCATGGAACGTTTTTCCATTTCTTTGTGTCTTCCTCAATTTCTTTCATGAGTATTTTATAGTTTTCTGAGTACAGATCATTTGCCTCATTGGTTAGATTTATTCCTAGGTATCTCATGGTTTGGGGTACAATTGTAAATGGGATCGACTCCTTCATTTCTCTTTCTTCTGTCTTGTTGTTGGTGTATAGGAATGCCACTGACTTCTGTGCATTGATTTTATATCCTGCCACTTTACTGAATTCCTGTATGAGTTCTAGCAGTTTTGGGGTGGAGTCTTTGGGGTTTTCCACATAAAGTATCATATCATCTGCAAAGAGTGAGAGTTTGACTTCTTCTTTGCCGATTTGGATGCCTTTTATTTTTGTTGTCTGATTGCTGTGGCTAGGACTTCCAATACTATGTTGAATAGCAGTGGTGATAGTGGACATCCCTGCCGCGTTCCTGACCTTAGGGGGAAAGCTCTCAGTTTTTCCCCACTGAGAATGATCTTCGCTGTAGGTTTTTCATAGATAGCTTTTATGATATTGAGGTATGTACCCTCTATGCCTATACTCTGAAGAGTTTTGATCAAGAAAGGATGCTGTACTTTGTCAAATGCTTTTTCTGCATCTGTTGAGAGGATCATATCATTCTTGTTCTTTCTTTTGTTAATGTATTGTATCACATTGATTGATTTGTGGATGTTGAACCAACCTTGCAGCCCAGGGATAAATCCCACTTGGTCGTGGTGAATAATCCTTTTAATGTATTGTTGGATCCTATTGGCTAGTATTTTGGTGAGAATTTTTGCATCCATGTTCATCAGGGATATTGGTCTGTAATTCTCCTTTTTGATGGGGTCTTTGTCTGGTTTTGGGATCAAGGTAATGCTGGCCTCATAAAATGAGTTTGGAAGTTTTCCTTCTGTTTCTATTTTTTGGAACAGTTTCAGAAGAATAGGTATTCATTCTTCTTGAAATGTTTGGTAGAATTCCCCTGGGAAGCCATCTGGCCCTGGGCTTTTGTTTGTTGGGAGATTTTTGATGACTGCTTTAATTTCCTTGGTGTTTATAGGTCTGTTCAGGTTTTCTATTTCTTCCTGGTTCAGTTTTGGTAGTTGATACATCTCTATGAATGCATCCATTTCTTCCAGGTTATCTAATTTGCTGGCATAGAGTTGCTCATAATATGTTCTTCTAATTGTTTGTATTTTTTTGGTGTTGGTTGTGATCTCTCCTCTTTCATTCATGACTTTGTTGATTTGGGTCATTTCTCTTTTCCTTTTGATAAGTCTGGCCAGGGGTTTACCAATCTTGTTAATTCTTTCAAAGAACCAGCTCCTAGTTTCGTTGATCTGTTCTACTGTTCTTTTAGTTTCTATTTCATTGATTTCTGCTCTGATCTTTATGATTTCTCTTCTCCTGCTGGGTTTAGGCTTTATTTGCTGTTCTTTCTCCAGCCTCTTTAGGTGGAGGGTTAGGTTGTGTACTTGAGACCTTTCTTGTTTCTTGACAAAGGCTTGTATTGCTATATACTTTCCTCTTAGGACTGCCTTTGCTGCATCCCAAAGATTTTGAATAGTTGTGTTTTCATTTTCATTGGTTTCCATGTATTTTTTTAAATCTTCTTTAATTTCCTGGTTGACCCATTCATTCTTCAGTAGGATGCTCTTTAGCCTCCATGTATTTGAGTTCTTTCCGACTTTCCTCTTGTGATTGAGTTCTAGTTTCAAAGCACTGTGGTCTGAAAATAGGCAGGGAATGATCCCAATCTTTTGGTACCGGTTGAGACCTGATTTATGACCTAGGATGTGATCTATTCTGGAGAATGTTCCATGGGGACTAGAGAAGAATGTGTATTCCGTTGCTTTGGGGTGGAATGTTCTGAATATGTCTGTGAAGTCCATTTGGTCCAGTGTGTCATTTAAAGTCTTTATTTCCTTGTTGATCTTTTGCTTAGACGATCTGTCCATTTCAGTGAGGGGGGTGTGAAAGTCCCCCACTATTATTGTAGTGTTGTCGATGTGTTTCTTTGCTTTTGTTATTACTTGCCTTATATAATTGGCTGCTCCCATGTTAGGGGCATAGATATTTACAATTGTTAGATCTTCTTGTTGGATAGACCCTTTAAGTAGGATATAATGTCCTTCCTCATCTCTTATTACAGTCTTTGGTTTAAAATCTAATTTGTCTGATATAAGGATTGCCACACCAGCTTTCTTTTGGTGTCCATTAGCATGGTAAATGGTTTTCCACCCCCTCACTTTCAATCTGGGGGTGTCTTTGGTTCTAAAATGAGTCTCTTGCAGACAGCATATCGATGGGTCTTGTTTTTTAATCCAATCTGATAGCCTTTGTCTTTTGATTGGGGCATTTAGCCCATTTACATTCAGGGTAACTATTGAAAGATAGGAATTTAGTGCCATTGTATTGCCTGTAAGGTGACTATTACCGTATATTGTCTGTGTTCCTTTCTGGTCTATGTTGCTTTTAGGGTCTCTCTTTGCTTAGAGGACCCCTTTCAAGATTTCTTGTAGGGCTGGTTTTGTGTTTGCAAATTCCTTTAGTTTTTGTTTGTCCTGGAAGCTTTTTATCTCTCCTTCAATTTTCAATGACAGCCTAGCTGGATAGAGTATTCTTGGCTGCATATTTTTCTCATTTAGTGCTCTGAGTATATCCTGCCAGTCCTTTCTGGCTCGCCAGGTCTCTGTGGATAGGTCTGTTGCCAATCTAATGTTTCTACCCTTGTAGGTTACATATCTCTTCTCCCGAGCTGCTTTCAGGATTTTCTCTTTGTCTCTGAGACTCGTAAGTTTTACTATTAGATGTCGGGGTGTTGACCTATTTTTATTGATTCTGAGAGGGGTTTCCTGTGCTTCCTGGATTTTGATGCCTGTTTCCTTCCCCAAATTAGGGAAGTTCTCTGCTATAATTTGCTCCAATATACCTTCTGCCCCCCTCTCTCTTTCTTCTTCTTCTGGGATCCCAATTATTCTAATGTTGTTTCATCGTATGGTATCGCTTATCTCTCGAACTCTGCCCTCATGATCCAGTAGTTGTTTATCTCTCTTTTTCTCAGCTTCTTTATTTTCCATCATTTGGTCTTCTATATCACTGATTCTCTCTTCTGCCTCATTTATCCTAGCAGTTGGCGCCCCCATATTTGATTGCACCTCATTAATAGCCTTTTTGATTTCTACTTGGTTAGATTTTAGTTCTTTTACTTCTCCAGAAAGGGTTTCTCTAATAACTCCCATATTTTTTTCAAGCCTAGCTAGTATCTTTAAAGTGATGATTCTGAACTCTAGATCTGACATCATACTAATGTCCGTACTGAGTAGGTCCCTGGCAATCGGTACTACCTCTTGTTCTTTTTGTTGAGGTGATTTTTTCCACCTTGTCATTTTGTGCAGAGGAGAATAGATTAATGAGAGAACAAAATGCTAGCAGAGTAACAACGTCCCCAGAAAATATACTCTAAACAAATCAGAAAAGACCTGAAGCAGTGGGAAAAGAAAGGGAAAGAGAGAAAAAAGAAAAAGAAAAAGATAAAGATAAAAACAAACAAAACAAAACAACAACAACAAAAAAAACCAGAATGTGATCAAATATGATCAGGCTGGTATATAGATCAATGCCACACACTAGATTTTGGGTGTATTTTGGTCTGTTAGAAGAAAGTGCCTCCCAAAATTTTAAAGAAAGAAAAACTTATATATGTACAAAAATAAGGGTTGATATGATGAAGGGATGGAATATGACTGTAAAGATGGAAATTTTAAAATATTTTATAAAAGGAGTTGATAAGTTGTTTGAAAAAAGAAAGAAGAGGATTTAAAAAAAGAAAGAAAAAAAAAAGGGAGAGAATGTGATCAGGCAGGGGAGTAGAAAAAACCATATGCTAGAGATTTAGGGTATATTTTGATCTGTTAGAAGAAAGTATCTCAAAATTTTAAAGAGAGAACAACTTATATATATATGCCAAAAATATGGGTAACTACTATGAAGGGATAGAATATGACTCTAAAAATGAAAAATAAAAATGTTTTTTAAAAAAGGGATTGATAAGATGTTGGTTAAAAAAGGGAAAAAGAAAAATTAAAAAAAAAAAGACAGTTAAAAAAAATTAACTTTGAACAACTAAAGAATCATGGTAAAAAAGCTATGTGCAGTATTCCCCTAGCGCTGGAGTTCTGCCATTCTCATTGATCGGTAAACTTGGTCTTGGCTGGCAGTTCTCGCTGATCTTCTGGGGGAGGGGCCTGTTGCCGTGGTTCCTAAATGTCTTTGCCGGAGGCGAATTTGCCCCGCCCTTGCCCGGTCCGTGCTAAGTAATTTGCTCGGGCTGCTCTCCAGAGCTTTTGTTCCCTGTGAGCTTTCCGTACAGCTTTGGAGGCGGAGAGTGAAAATGGCAGCCTCCCAATCTCTGCCCCGGAGGAGCCAAGAACTCAGGCCCCGCTCCTCAGTGAGCCCCCAGAGAAAAGCCGTCAGTCACTCCCGTCTCCCCAGTCTCCGGCCGCACTCCGTGCTCACCCGGCCTGCGACCGCGCGCCTCTATCTCTGGCACCCGACCCCGGGTGGAGTCTCCAAACCCAGCAGATCCCTGCGGTGCAGTCCCGTGCGGCTCCTCCCGGGGGAGGAAGGTGAGTCTCCCCGGATCTGCCGCTTGTTGGGTCCCTGCTGGAGGAGCAGGGGCCCGACTGTGCCGCAGATCTCGGTTTATGGCAACCCCCAGCTGAGAGCCCGCGTCTGGGCTCCGCCTCTGTAGCCGGTTTCCCTGCTCCAATACCTGGGAGCTCTGCCGCACTCAGGCACCCCCGGTCTTTCTGTGACCCCAAGGGTCCTGAGACCACACTGTCCCGCGAGGGTTCCACCCCCAGCTTAGCCACCGGAGTGACATCCCTCAGCGGAGCAGACTTTTAAAAGTTCCGATTTTGTGCCCCGTGTATCTATCACTTGCGTGAAGCGGCCGACGGAGGCCCCTCCCCCGCCATCTATCCTCCCGAATATCGCCTCGGATTCACTTCTCCGCACGTCCTACCTTCCAGAAAGTGGTCGCTTTTCTGATGAGAGAGTTGTTGCTCTTCCTTTCTTCGATCTCCTGTTGAGTTTGTAGGTGTGCAGAATGGTTTGATCCCTATCCAGCTGAATTCCTGAGAGGAGACGAAATCCAGGTCTCCTACTCTTCCTCCATCTTGCTCCGCCCCCCGTGTTTTTATTTTCTTTGGATAAATAACACAGTATTAGAATTATTTCCATTATTTTTTAAAGATTTTGTTCATTTATTTCAGAGAAAGAGTGAGAGAGAGATAGCAAGAGAGAGAGAGCATGAGCAGGGGGAGAAGGAGAAGCAGGCTCCCCACTGAGCA
This sequence comes from Mirounga leonina, assembly GCF_011800145.1. Taxonomy (NCBI): domain Eukaryota; kingdom Metazoa; phylum Chordata; class Mammalia; order Carnivora; family Phocidae; genus Mirounga; species Mirounga leonina. The sequence goes on from NW_023270466.1 coordinate 1,222,193, forward strand.
GGGAGCCTGACGTGGGGCTCGATCCCAGGATCCTGGGATCATGACCCGAGCTGAAGGCAGATGCCTAACCAACTGAGTCACCCAGGCACCCCACTATTTTTAATTTTTTAAAGAAACTCTATACTGTCCTCCACAGTGGTTTCACCAATTTATGTTCCCACCAACAGTGTGTGAGAGTTTCCTTTTCTCCACATCCTTGTCAACACTTGTTATTTCTCATCTTTCTGATACTAACCATTCTGACAAGTGTAAGGTAATATCTCATTGTGGTTTTGATTTGCATTTCCTTGAAGATATTGAACATCTTTTAATGTGTCTGTTGTCATGTGTCTGGCCATCTGTATGTATTCTTTGGAAAAATGTCTATTCAGGTCCTCCGTACATTTTTCTATCAGATTATTTTTTTAATTTTTTGTTGAGTTGTATGAGCTCTTTATATAGCTTGGGTATTAACCCCTTACCAGATACATCATTTGCAAACATCTCTCCCATTCACTAGGTTGCCTTTCATTCTGTTGATGGTTTCCTTCATTGTGCAAAAGCTTTTTATTTTGGTGTCATCCCAATAGTTTATTTTTGCCTTGTTTCCCTTGCCTTAGGACACATATCTAGAAAAATGTTGCTAAGGCTGATGTAAAAGAAATTATTGTCTATGTTTTCTTCTAAGAGTTTTATGGTTCAGGTCTTGACATTTAGGTCTTTAATCCATTTTGAGATTATTTCTGTGTATGGTGTAAGGAAGTGGTCCAGTTTCATTCTTTTGCATGTAGCTGTTCAGTTTTCCCAACACCATTTCTTGAACAGTCTATCCCCATTGTAAATTCTTGCCTTCTTTGCAATAGATTAAGACCATATTAGCATGGGTTTATTTCTGGGCTCTTTATTCTACTTCCTTAATCTATGTGTCTATTTTTGTGCTGGTACTATACTGTTTTAATTACTGCAGCTTTGTAGTATATCTTCAAATCTGGGATTGAGATACCTCCAGCTTTATTCTTCTTTCTCAAGATTTCTTTGGCTATTTGGGGTCTTTGCAGTTCCATAGGAATTTTAGGATTATTTGTTTTAGTTTTGTGAAAAATTCTACTTGTATTTTGATAGAGATTGTGTTGAATCTATAGATTGCTTTGGGTAGTATGGACATTTTACCAATATTAACTCTTCCAATCCTTGAGCAAGGTATATCTTTCCGTTTGTTTGTGCATCCTCAATTTCTTTTATAACTGTTTTATAATTTTCAGAGTACAGGTCTTTTACCTCCTTGGTTAAGTTTATTCCTGGGTATTTTATTCTTTTTCATGCAGTTGTAAGAGGAATTGTTCACTTAATTTCTCTTTGTTACTTCATTATAGAAACAACAGGTATCTGTCTTTAATTTTGTATCTTGAAACTTTATTGAATTCATTTATTCTAAAAATTTTTTCTGAAGTCTTTATAGTTTTCTACATACAGTATCATATCAGCTGCAAATAGGTTTTTACTTCTTCCTTACCAATTTGGATGCCTTTTATTTATTTATTTATTTTACTTCTCAGGTTGCTGTGGCGAGGACTTCTGATACTATGTTGAGTAACAGCAGTGAGAGTGGACATCCTTGTCTTATTTGTAACCTTAGGGGAACAGCTCTCAGCTTTTCACTGTGTGTTAATGTTACCTGTGCGTTTATTTATGGCCCATATTGTGTTGAAGTACATTCCCTCTAAACCCATTTGGTTGAGAGTTTTATCATGAACAGATGGTGAATTTTGTCAAATGTTTTTTTCTGCATCTATTGAGATGATCAGGATTTTTATCCTTCATTTTGTTAATGTGATGTATTTTGCGGTTATTGAACCATCCTTGCATCCATGGAGTAAATCCCACCTGATCATGGTGAGTGACCCTTTTAATTCATTGTTGAATGTGTTTTGCTGATATTGTGTTAAGGATTTTTGTATCTATATTCATCAGGTATACTGATCCATAGTTCTCTTTTTCTTTCTTTCTTTTTTTTTTTTTTTTTTTTTTTTGGTAAAGTGTTTTTGTCTGCATTTGGTATCAAGGAAATTCTGGCCTCAGGGAGTTTATTTGGAAGCTTTTTTTCCTCTTCCATTTTTTGGAATAGTCTGAGAAGAATAGGTATTAACTGTTCTTTAAATGTTTGGTAGAATTCACCTGGACTTCTATTTGTTGGGAGTTTTTTTGATTACTGATTTGATCTTGCCACTAGTGTTGTTGGTTTAGCTTTTTATTTCTTCCTGATACAGTTTTGGGAGATTGTATTTTCTAGGAACTTGTCTATTTCTTCTAGGCTGTCCAGCTTGGTGGCATATAATCAAGTAGTCTCTTATACTCCTCTACACATCTGTGGTGTTGGTAGTTACTTTCCTTTCAGTTTTTATTTTGTTTGAGTCCTCTCTTTTCTTGATGAGTCTGGCTAAGGGTTTATTAACTTTATCTTTTCAAAGAATCAGCTTTGGTTTCATTGATCTTTTCTATTGTTCTTTAAGTCTCAATTTCATTCATTTTCACTCTGATCTTTAGTGTTTCTTTCCTTCTACTAGCTTTGGGATTGTTTGTTCTTTTTCTGTTTCCTTTAGGTGTAATGTTAGATTGTTTATTTAACAATAGGCTGTACTGCTATAAATTTCCTTCTTACAACTGCTTTCACTGTGTACCAAAGATTTTGGACTGTGCTTTTTTCATTTTCATTTGTCTCAAGGTATTTTTATTTCCTCTTTGATTTCTCCACTGACCCTTTGGTTTTTCAGTAGTATGTTGCTTAGCCTCCATTGTTAGTGCTTTTTCCAATTTTTTCTTGTAATCAATTTCTAGTTTCATACCATTGTGTTGGAAAAGATGCTTGATATAATTTCAATCTTCTTACATTTGTTGAGACTTGTTTTGTGGCCTGTATGTGATCTGGCCTAGAGAATGTTCCATCTGAACTTGAAAATAATATATTCTTTTGTGATGTAATGTTCTGTTCAGTACATTTTTAAAAAAAGGTTTTATTTATTTAGGGGTGCTTGGGTGGCTCAGTCGCTAAGCATCTGCCTTCAGCTCAGGTCATGATCCCAGGGTCCTGGGATTGAGCCCCCACATTGGGCTCAATGCTCAGCAGGAGTCTGCTTCTCCCTCTCACTCTCTCTCTGTGCTCTCCCTCCCTCTCCCTCGCTCTCTCAAATAAATAAATAAAAATTTTTTTTTAAGATTTTATTTATTTATTTGACAGAGAGAGACACAGCAAGAGAGGGAACACAAGCAGGGGGTCATGGCCTGAGCCAAAGGCAGATGCTTAACCTACTGAACCACCCAGGCACCCCTGTTCAATACATTTGGTCTAATGCGTCGTTCAGAGCTACTGTTTCCTTATTGATTTTCTGCCTGGATGATCCATCTATTGATAAAAATGAAGTGTTAAGTGTCCCTATGATTATTGTATTACTCTCAGTTTCTCCCTTTGTGTCTGTTATTTTATTCATGTACTTATGTACTCCAGTGTTGGGTACATAGTTATTTACAATTGCTTTATCCTTTTGCTGGATTGAGCTCTTTATCATTATGTAATGCCCTTCTTTGTTTCTTGTTACAGTCTTGTCTTAAAGTCTGTTTTGCCTGCTATAAGAATTGCTACCCTGCTTTGTTTTGTTTTTTGCTTTCTTTTGCATGGAATATTTCCTATTCCTTCACTTTTAGTCCATATGTATCTTTAGATCTAAAGTGAGTTTCTTGTGGGCAGCGTATAGATGAGTTTTGTTTTGTTTTGTTTTTTAACTAATTTATTTTAGAGAGAGAGCAGGGAGGAGGAGCAGAGGGAGAGGAGGAAAAATTCTTAAGCAGACTCCACATTGAGTGCAGAGCCCAACATGGGGCTCAGTCTCACGATCCTGAGATCACGACCTGAGCTGAAACCAAGAGTTAGATGCTTAACCAACTGCACCACCCAGGTGCCCCAGAATCTTATTTTTTAATTCATTCTGTCACCTCATGTCTTTTGATTGGAGCATTTAGACTGTTATACTTAAAATAATTATTGATAGGTATGTACTTATTGCCATTTTGTTCATTTTTTCCAGTTTTTTTTTTTTAAGATTTTATTTTTAAGTAATCTCTACACCCAATGTGGGGCCTGAACCCACAACCCTGAGATCAAGAGCTGCATGCTTCACCCACTGAGCCAGCCAGGCACCCCTCAAGTTGTTTTAATACTTCTCTGTTCCTTTCTTCTCTTACTCTCTTTCCTTGTGATTGATGACTTTCTTTAGCATTATGGTTGTATTCCTTTCTCTTTATTTGTTGTGTATATATTACAGATTTTTATTTGTATTTTATTTGTTACCACGAGGTTCATGTGTAACATTCTAAGTATGTAGCAGCATGTATTAATTTGATGGTCACTTAAGTTTGAACTCAATCTAAAAGAACTACATTTTTAGCCCCCTCCACGTTTTATGTGTATACTGTCATATTTTACATCTTTTTATTTTCTGAGTCTCCTTAACTAACTTTTAAGATGCAATCAATTTTTTGTGTAAGACTGTTGAATCACAGGGGCGCCTGGGTGGCTCAGTTGTTAAGCATCTGCCTTCAGCTAAGGTCATGATCCCAGGGTCCTGGGATCGAGCCCCACATCGGGCTCCCTGCTCCACGGGAAGCCTGCTTCTCCCTCTCCCACTCCCCCTGCTTGTGTTCCCTCTCTCACTGTGTCTCTCTCTGTCAAATAAATAAATAAAATCTTAAAAAAAAAAAAAAAGACTGTTGAATCACAGACCTGTACCTCTGAAACAAATAATACATTATATATTAAAAAAAAAAAAAAAAAGGAAGAAGATAGCAGGAAGGGAAAAATGAAGGGGGGAAATCGGAGGGGGAGATGAACCATGAGAGACTATGGATTCTGAGAAACAAACTGAGGGTTCTAGAGAGGAGGGGGTGGGGGGATGGGTTGGCCTGGTGATGGGTATTAAAGAGGGCACATACTGACTGGAGCACTGGGTGTTATACGCAAACAATGAATCATGGAACACTACATCAAAAACTAATGATGTAATGTATGGGGATTAACATAACATAATAAAATAAAAAAGATACAATCAATTTTATTACTTTTGTCTTTCAACTTTCATACTCGCTTTATAGGTGACTGCTCTACTACTTTTACTATATGTGTGCTTTTACTTATGAAATATTTTTCTTTCGTAATTTGCTTCTAATAACAGCCTTTTTTTCCCATTTAAAGAAGTCCATTTCACATTTCTTATAAGGCAAGTTTTAACTTCTGCTTGTCTGGGAAACTATCTCTCCTTCAACTGTGAATGATAACCTTTCAGGGTACAGTATTCTTGGTTGTAGGTATTTTCCTTTCAGCACTTTGCAGGCCAGAAGAGAGTGGCATTATATATTCAAAATTTCTACTGAAAAGTCAGCAGATAGACTAATGAGGTTTCCCTTATATGTAACTAGTTGCTTCTCTTGTGGATTTTAAAATTCTGGTGTCCTCTTTCATCTTTGACATTTTAATTATGTGTTTTGGTGTGGACCTCCTTGAGTTCATCTTGTTTGGCACTCTGTTTCCTGAACCTGGATGTGTTTCCTTCCTCAGGCTAGGGAAGTTTTCAGCTATTATTTCTTCAAATAAACTTTCTACCCCTTTTTCTCTACACCTTCTGGGACCCCTATAATGTGAATGTTTGCTTGATGTTGTCCAAGGGATCTCTTCACCTATCCTCATTTAAATTTTTTTTCTTTTTGCTGTTCAGCTAGGGTGCTTTCCAGTACCCTGTCTTTTAGATTGCCAGTCTGTTTTTCTGCATCCTGTAATCTGTTAATTCCCTCTAATGTATTTTTCATTTCAGTTATTGTATACTTCAACTCTGGTCCTTTTTAATATTTTTTATCTTTGTTGAGGTTCTCACAGAGTTCACCTACTCTTCAATCCACTGGGCATCTTTATGAGCATTACTTTCAACTCTTTATCAAGTAATTTAGTGTCTCCATTTCATTTAGTTCGTTTTTTTCCCTTGAGATTTTGTCTTGATCTTTCATTTGGAGCATCTTCCTACATCTCATTTTGTTTGATTTTCTATGTTTCTCTGAATTAAGTGGAATAGCTATTTCTTCTAAACTCAAAGGAATGATTTTGTGTGTGGTTGTTCTCTATGTAGACTGTTTGTGCCTGGTAACTTTGGCTGGCTGGCTGGCTGAGTCTGTGGCTGGTGTGGGCTTGGGGTCCCTCGGCACTCTGTGCTAGGGCTACCCAGTAGGATGGCCTGAGGTGAAGTGGGCATGTGCTGGGGCATTACTGGGGTTCTCCACATAGACAGTGCCCTGAAAGGATAGCTGAAGCTAAAGTGGGTGCCTACCGGTGGGCCCCAGGGTTCTCTGTGCAGAAATTGTCTTGGCAGTACCACTGAAGTTGAAGTGGGCATGGGCGGGGGTAGTCCTGTGACTCTCCACCTTGAAGCTGCTCTGGCAGGATAGTGAAGCTGAAATGGGTGCATGCTGGGGTGGAGGGTTGGGTCTCAGGGGCAAGACAACTGAAGCTGAAGTGGGTGCAAGCTGGAGTGTTCCAGGGCATTCCATGCAGGGACGTCATGACAGGTGGCTGAAGCTGAAGTGAGTACAAGCTGGGGTATCCCGGTGCACTCCATACATGGAGATCCCTGGCGAGTTGTATGGAGCTGAGGCAGGTAGGGCTGGGATGTCCCAGGGCACCCTGTGCTGGGAGCACCCTGGCAAGTCATCTAAGAGCCGAAGTGTGCATGAAGTGTTCTGGGGTGCTTTGTGCCTGTGTCACCTTGGCGAAACGACTAGAGCTATAGTGAACACTGACCAGGTGTGTCCCGGTGTACACTGTGCTGGGGCTGCTTTGCTGGGACAGCTAGGGCAATGTGGGCTAGGGACCTGGGGCTCACTTAAGCATGGTAGTAGGCCAGCTATGGGACCCAGACCCTGCTCCTGTCTGTGCTATCAAAGTAGAGGGGGAAAGTAAACTCTGGTGTTCACCAGCCCCTCTGACCTGGAGAGATTTTCAGCAACTCTCCTGCTGTTTGGTGGATTCCTATGCCTGGATCCTTTATATTCTAGTTGCTCTTTTAAACCATGGCTTTTGTTCTAAGCTGCAGGTACCTGCATTTAGTGTGGGCTAGGTGCCTGGGGCTTACTGAGTGGCAGGCCAGCTATGGCATCTGGACCCTGCTCCTGTCTGCACTATTAAGTGGAGGGAGAATGTAAAGAGTGGTGCTGGCCAACCCATCTGACCCAGACAGAATTCCAGCAGCTCTCCTGATGTTTGGCAGGATTATAGGTCTGGTTTCTTTATATTTTAGTTGCCCTTTCAAGCCATGGCCTTTTTTCTGTATCTCAGGGCAGGCAAATCAGCTCATAGTCCTTCAGTACTATGCCTCCCACTGCAGTTGGCAGTGTCAGGGGTGGGGTTCTCCTCATTACCATGTCTCCATCCCTCTTGCTGTTCTCTAGAAGCTGCTCAGTCAGCCCTCAGTTCTTCAGGAGGAATGGCTCTAGTTAGGGGCTGGTATGTCTGTGGAGGAGGTGAGTTCAGGGTTTTCCTACATCACCGTCTTGGACTGAAACTGCATTTTTTTTTATTTCTCTTTGTGATAGTTCACTGCTATATAAAAACAGCTCGTTTCTGTATGTTGACTTTGTATTCTGTAACTTTACTGAATTTGTTGATTAATTCTAATAGTTTGTGGTGGTTTTGTGTGTGTGTGTGTGTGTGTGTGTGTGTGTGTGTGTGTGTGTGTGTGTGTGTGTGTGTGGACTCTAGGATTTTCTATATATCATATCATCCACAAAGACTTTTATTTCTATTGCAGCTTAGGTGCCTTTTATTTCTTTTTCTTGCCTGATTACTCTGGCTAGGACTTCTTATACTACGTTGAATAGGAGTGGTAAGAATAGGCACCCCTGTCTGATTTCTGATCTTAGATGAAAAGCTTTTAACCTTTCTCTATTATATTAGTTGTGGGCTTGTTATATATGTCCTTTATTATGTTGAGGTATACTCCTTTTATGCTCAATTTGTTGAGGGTTTATCATGAAAAACATATTTTATCAAATGCTTTTTTGACCTCTCAAGATGATCATATGATTTTTTATCTTTCTATTAGTATGATGTATCACATTTATTGATTTACACATGTTGAATCATCCTTGCATCCCAGGGATAAATTCAGCTTGATCATGATGTATGATCCTTTTAACATATTGAATTTGGTTTGATCATCATATTATATTGAGAATTTTGACACCTATATTCTCCAGGGATATTGGTCTGTAGTTCTTTTTACCTTGTAGTGTCATTACCTGGTTTTGGTATCAGGATAATTCTGGTCTCATAAAAGGAATTTGAGAGTATTTGTCGTCTTCTGTTCTTTGGAAGAGTTTGAGAAAAATTGGCATTCTTTTTTTTTTAATTTTTTATTTATTTGAGAGAGAGAGAATGAGAGAGAGAGAGCATGAGGGGGGGAGGGTCAGAGGGAGAAGCAGACTCCTCACTGAGCAAGGAGCCCAATGCGGGACTCAATCCCGGGACTCCAGGATCATGACCTGAGCCAAAGGCAGTCGCTTAACCAACTGAGCCACCCAGGCACCCGGCATTAATTCTTTAAATGTTTCATGGAATTCACAAGTGAAACTTGGTCCTTGGCTTTTCCGTATTGGGAGATTTTTGATTACTGATTCAGTCTTCTTGCTTATTATTGTTCTGTTCACACTTCTTCATGATTCAGTCTTGCTAAGTTGTAAATTTCTAGGAATTTATCCACTTCTAGATTATCCAATTTGTTGGTGTATAATTGTTCATAGTAGTCTCTTATGATCTTTGTATTTTTGTGGCACCGGTTGTAATGTCTCCTTTTTCATTTCTGTTTTAATTTTTAAATTTTTTTAATTTAAATTCAATTAGCCAACATATAGTACATCATTAGTTTTTGGTGTAGTGTTCAATGATTCATTAGTTGTGTATAACACCCAATGCTCATCATATCATGTGCCCTCCTTAATTCCCATCACCCAGTTACCCTATCCCCCCACCCATCTTCCCTCCAGCAACCCTGTTTGTTTCCTGGAGTCAAGAGTTTCTCATGGTTTGTCTTCCTCTCTGATTTCTTCCCATTCCATTTTTCCTCCCTTCTCCTATGATCCTCTGCACTATTTCTTATATTCCACATATGAGTGAAATCATATGATAATTGTCCCTTAGTATATCCCCTATATTCATCATCAAGGTAGGTATTCATCCTTTATGATGACTGAGTAATATTCCATTGTACATATGAACCACATCTTCTTTATCCATTTATCTGTTGAAGGACATCTCAGTTCCTTCCACAATTTGGCTATTGTGGACATTGCTGCTATGGACATTGGGGTGCAGGTGCCCCTTCTTTTCACTACATCTACATCTTTGGGGTAAATACCCAGGAGTGCAATTGCTGGGTCATAGGGTAGTTCTATTTTTAACTTCCTGAGGAACCTCCATAGTGTTTTCTGGAGTGGCTATACCAGCTGGCATTTCTGTTTTTATTTGTATGAGTCTTTCTTAGTCTAGCAAAAGCTTTGTCAATTTTCTTTATCTTTTCAAAAAGAAAAAGTAGCTTTTAGTTTTATTTATCTTTTCTGATATTTTTCTGGCCTCTATTTCATGTATCTTTGCTTTGATCTTTGTTATTACCTTCCTTTGGCTAACTTTGGGTTTACTTTCTTTTTTTTAGTTTCTTGATGTGTAAAGTTAGGTTGTTTATTTGAAATATTTCTTTTTCTTAATGTAGATGCTGATTTCTATAAAATTCCCCCTTAGAACTGCTTTTGCAGCATCCCAGAAGCTTTGGTATGTTTATTTCCATTTTCATTTAATTTTTTTTTTTTCTATTTCTCTTGATTTCTTCTTCAACCCATTGTCTGTTCAGGAAAGCATTTAATTTCACATGTTTGTAATTTTTCCTTATATCCTCCTGTTATTAATTTCTAGTTTCATACAATTGTGGTTAGAAAAGATACTTGGTATGATTTCAGTCTTCTTAAATTTGCAAAGCCATGTTTGTGACCTGTTGTATGATCTTTTCTGGAAAATGTTCCATATGCACTTGAGAAGAATATTCTGCTGTTGGGTGAGATATATTCTATATGTCTCTTAGGACCATTTGGTTTTAAGTATGATTCTTTGTTGATTTTTCTCTTTGGATGATTTATCCATTGTTGAAAGTGGGGTATTGATTTATTTATTTTTGTGAGAGAAAGAGACAGCATGAGCCGATGGCGGGGTGCAGGGGGCGGCAGTGGGCAGAGGGAGAAGCAGACTCTGCACTGAGCAGGGAGCCTGATGGGGCACTCTGATCCCAGGACTCTGGGATCATGACCTGAGCCAAAGTCAGACACTTAACCAACTGAGCCAAACAGGCGCCCCCCCTTTTTTGCATTGTTTTCTATGTCTCTCTTCAGATCTCAGTATTTGTTAATATTTTAGATGCTCTGATGTTGACTGCATACATGTTTACAAGTGTTATTTCTTCTTGATGAATTGACCCTTTCATCATTATATAATGATCTTCTTTGTCTCTTGATAGCATTTTTGACTGAAATTATATTTTGCCTAAATATAGTGAGCCCTGCTTTCTTTTGGTTTTCACTGGCCAGGAATATTTTTTTTCCCATCCATTCACTTTATGCCTATGTGTTTCCTTAAAGCTGAAGGGAGTCTATTGTAGGCAGCACATAATTGGGTCATCTTTTCCTCCCCCTTGCCTCCCCCTCTATCTCCATCCAAGTGTCTCTTCTTCTGGAATTCCAAATATTCAAATTGGTCCCCTTGATGGTATCCCATAGATCACATAAGCTTTCTTCACTCTTTTCATTCTTTTTTCTTTCTGTCTTCTGACTGGATACTTTGAAAATTCCTGTCCTCATTATCACATATTCTTTCTTCTTCATCAACTCTGCTATTGATGTATTCTATTGCATTTTTAATGTCATTCATTGTATTCTTCAGCTCCAGAATTTATTTATATTTAAAAATTATTCTTATCTCTTTGTTAAAGTTCTGGCATTGTTTATATATCCTTTTCTGGTTTTGTCGAATTGTCTTTCTGTGTTTTCTTATAGCTCATTGAGTTTCCTTAAAACTGTTTTGGATTATTTATTTGGTAAATCCCAAATTTCCACATCTTTGGGTTTGGTTACCAGATTATCATGACCCTTAATTGTGTCATGTTACTTTGATTGTTCATGTTCTTTGAAGCTTTGCATTACTGTCTTTGCATTTGAATTCGAAGTTTCATCCTCTAGTCTTTAGTTACTGTTTTCAGGATATACCTTCTGTTAGCCCTGGTAGAGTTTCTGACACTAGCTCAGATCTTCTGTAGCTATACCTGCCCCATGTTTCTTTCTCCCTCCTGTGGCAGAATTCTTAAGCTTGTATGCCTTCTCTGGATCCTAAATACACCAAGCCAAGTACTGACAGCCTCCTTTTTTTCCCCTGTGGTGGCACTAATGCTTGGGTGTGTAGTCTCTCCCTGGCCTGCTGTTTGGCTGACTTTCTGTGCATGCTTACTGGCCATCTGACAAAGCCCACTCACATTGCTATCTGGAGCACATACAGGGAGCTGGCCACAGTGTTGGGGGTGTGGGTGGGCACATGGCGTGCCCATGGACCAGTTGTGGGAATCTACAGGTAAGTTGTTCCCTGTGGCTTATGTGCAGACTTCTTAACAGAATCTGGGAAACATTTAGGATCATCATCCCTTTAATGTCTTATGATATAGTTGTATCTGCTGCTGTCTCCCCACCTCTTCTTGCCCTCCAGGCATGTAGCTCATGATTCAGTACTCTGGATGGGGTAAGACTGAAATGAGTCTCTTTGGCAATGTCCACCACAGCTGGGGAAACCAACTGCTCACTTTCACAATCTCCCTTTCCCCTGTAGTATAAATCACAGGTCAAGGAAGATATTTCTTGGCCCTAAGCTGTGCCACCTTGAAAGAGGGGTGATGTAGGGAAAGTCAAATTGTTCTTGCCCACTCCAGTGTATCCAAAATCATGGTTTTTCCTCCACCAGAGTGTTGGAAGTTCTCTGTAATTCTGGACTTTCATAAAAGCTCTCTTGTCTGTGAATTATTGCCTAAGTCAGTGTTCTGCAGGGGCTGACAAACTATGGCCTAGAATGTCTAGAGCTGACCCATAGGCCACTACAGGGTCCACAGACAGGACCAAGATTTGTCTGCCTATTACCTGACAAATGGGTAAGACCCTCCCAGATCTTTTGGCATACGGTGCTGGATCTCACAGTTCCCTCAAAGGCACTCTGTGTCTATTCTATAGATGTGTTCTTTATGGTTACCATTGCAATTACGTAAAACATCTTAAAGTTATGACAGTCTATTTAAAACTGATTGCTACTTTAATCACATATAAAAACTCTTTGACACCTGTGTCTCACTCATTTTATGTTTTTTGACGCAAATTACCGTTTTATATTGTATGTCCCTTACCATAGATTTACAATTACTTTTTATGCTTTTTAAAAGCTGTATGCTAGGTTTTTAAATTATTTGTATACCTACATTATGATACTTCAGGATTCTATACTTGTCTGTATATTTCCCTTTATCAGGGATTTTTATATTTTTGTATGGTTTTGTTTGCTTTTTATCATCCTTTCACTTCAATTTAAAGGACTCCCTTCAGTACTCCTTGTAGGGCAGGCCTAGTGGTGATGAACTCCCTCAGCTTCTGTTTATCTAGAAAGTCTTCATTTCTCCTTTGTTTTTGAAGGGTAGTTTTCCCAGATACAGTATCTTTGATTAATAGTTGTCCCCCCCACCCAGCATTTTGAATATATAATCCCACTCTCTCCTAACCTGTACCTTTTCTGCTGACAAGTTGCTGATAACCTAATGGGAGCTCTTCTGTATGTGGTTAGTCACTTTTCTCTTGCTACTTTCATGATTCTTTGTGAATTTTGACAGTTTGATTATTATATGGTTTAGTATATATCTCTTTAGATTTTCCTAGAGTTCTTTGAGCTTCTTGAATTTGTATGCCTATTTCCATCCTCAGATTTGACAATTTTTTATCCATTATTTTTCAAATAGACTCTCTGTCCCTTTTTTCCTCTCCTGGGACTGCCATGTGTATGTTTTTCTGCTTAATGATGTTCTATAAATTTCTTAGCCTATCTTTACTTTTCTTCATTCTTTTTACCTTTGCTCCTGGCCTTGGTAATTTTGAATGTTCTGTCTTTGAGTTCACAGATTCTTTCTCATGCCCGATCAAGTCTTCTGTTGAGTCCCTCATGTGAATTTTTCAATTCAGTTATTGAATTCTTTAGTTCCAAAATTCCTTTTTGGTTCTTTTTCATAGTTTCTATCTGTTTTTCTGCTTTTGTTTATGCATCTTTTTCCTGATTTTGTTTAGTTGTCTGTGATTTCATCATTGCTCATAATTATGGTGACTATTTTGAATACTTTGTTTTGTAATTCATATATCTCTGCTTCCCTAGCATTGGTGTGTGGAGATTTCATTTGTCTTTTGGGCCATGTTTCCCTGTTTCCTTATATGCCTTTTTATCTTATACTGGGTTTCAGATTTATAAAATCTGCCACCTTTTCCACTCTTTGCTGTTCAATTTTGTACAGGGAGGACATTCCCCAGTCACCCTGGTTAGAGATTCTGGAGACCTCTGAATCCCTTTCTGAAATGTATCCTCTCTGGGCTTTTTTGTGTAATCTCCTAATTGAAGAAATTTGCCAGTTTCTACTGAGGAGCTTCCCCTGATGTCTTTCTCTTGCACTACAGCCACTCTGGTGCTACCAAAAGCTGGTACTGGGTCTCTACCCAGTGTATGTCTGTGGTACTGTGCTCTGGTGCACATCAGTTGTCTTTGTTCTCAACTGCCCCCTACTCGTGCCCTGTTCCTGTCAGTTCTTAGATTCAAGCAACACAGAAATAGGCCCCTTTAGTAATTCCATGAAAAGTCAGAACATTGGATTTATGTTCTACTCTTCTCTTTCCCTCCCCAGAGGGGTCAAGAGTGGGGAGTATTCTCCCAATTATGTCACACTACTAGAGATTGGGCCTCTGGCAAGTGAGTGCCACAAATGTTCCTACAGAGCTTCATTGCAGTTGGCATCCTTCTAACCTGAGATGCAGAAACTTCTTCTTAACTGGTTTTTTGAGTTCTCACAGAGGTGACTGGTTCGTGTATTATTGTTAAGTCAGTACCTCCATGAGGGAAGGAGGGTCTGGGGTTTCTCGTTTCACCATCTTATTCTGTCACTCTTCTTTGTTAAGTTCTTTTGAGAAGCGCCTGTGGGGAGCTGGGAGCACAGACAGAGCTCTGAATAAGGTCAAATAAAGAGAAGTCAGAATGGATCCTTTCAGGGAACTGCCATACAGGTCAAACAATTCTTCGTGGTTGGGCTATTAGGGAGTTCCAAACCCATTCTATCCCCTCCAGTGGCTACAGTGCTGCTGTTTTCACAGCCATCATAGTTGTGAGGTTGTTGATTTTCAAGGATATTTCAGGGCTGGCGAGAGGGAGATGTGAACAGGGCCACAAAGCTCACTGATCTTACTAATACTCAACAGGTTTTCCTTGAATAAATTCTCTTAGCTATTTGCAAGCCTTTGGTTGATTTCCAGAGTTCTGGAAAAGTAGATTTTCACAATTTTTGCCAGTAGTCTCATTGCTATTATGGAGGAATGGATTTTCTGAAGGCTACTCCAGCACTCTAGGAGTACTTTTCCATAAAATGTAATTTTAATGACCTACCCCTTAACTATTCAACTAGCTGTTCTTTTCATTTTATTGAAAGCAGTGAATTGGTAATGACCTAATCTGCAAAGGGATGTGTCACACTTGTTAGGATCGTTCGCTTTCTTAGTTATACAGAATTATACCAAAAAGGCGGGGCACCTGGGTGGCTCAGTCGTTAAGCGTCTGCCTTCAGCTCAGGTCATGATCCCAGAGTCCTGGGATCAAGCCCTGCATTGGGCTCCCTGCTCCGCAGGAAGCCTGCTTCTCCCTCTCCCACTCCCCCTGCTTGTGTTCCCCCTCTAGCTGTCTTTCTCTCTGTCAAATAGATAAAAACCCTTAAAAAAAAAAAAAAAAAGAATTATACCAAAAAGGCTTTACCAAATCCTAGATGCTGACCTCAATTTTTATCTATCCTTTCACTTATATGTACCTTGTTTAACACAGTATAATCACCAGAGTTTGAGAAAATCAAATTATTCACAAAAATTATGAAGTGAAATTATTCACTTCTTATTTTTACAAAGAAAGGGAAATCTTTTCTATAATATAGACTCTTTATCATTATTTAGATGGTTTTGAATTCTTCAAAGAAAGAAACGTTACCCATATGCATTTGGATTTTACACTCAAACCTTCAATTCCAATCATTAAAAAATTCACTTCTAGGGCTCCCACTCTCTATTCTTTTAGCCCAATCAGGGTCAGTGACATAATTTGCATGGTCCACTGCAAAATGAAAATGTGGAGCTTTTTGTTCAGAATACAGTTGAAAAGTGCAGGTAAAGGTATAAAAGATTTTTCTTTTAGAAATATTTTATTATTTGCAAAATATAAAATATAGTGATACATGAGTAACAACATTTATGTTACAACATGTGATGTTACAAATTACAAAGAACAATATTTTAATCCCATAATTTTGTATAACACAATAAATAATAATTTATATCAATGTATATCAATATATAAATATCTTGATCATAACATTTTTAGGGTTCATTTTTCTGCAAATTCATTTATTAAGCTTATTTTAACTGGATTTTTCAATTAAAGTAACATCAATCACTCTTGATAAATGTAAGATCACAAATAATTTTTGATAACTTTTAGTTTTAAGAAGGGTCTGCTGATGCAACTGTTACTGATGCTGTTAAGAATATCTTATAGACCTTAACAGCATTAGGATAAAGTTCTGATAGATTATTTTGAAATATAAATTTTAGTACATCCAGAGCTGGCTATTCTTGAAGAATAATTTCTCTAAAAAGATCTCCTTACAAATCAGTTTTTTGTAAGTCTGCATTTAGGTTTAAATGTTACTCTATATAATGGCATTTTAATATTTCTTCTGATCTTTCCTGTAACTTGTAGAGGTTGTACAAAAAGCTGAAAGTTGGCTTCATGATTTATATATAATTTAAAATGCCTGTTTATGAACTCTAATGCTATATCTTCAAACACAGGGGAAAACTATTTTATAATTGTCTATTTGTTCATAATTTGCCCATGAAAGTTTTTCTATGAAAATAGCAGGGGGGAGGGCGTGTAGTTTCTGTGGAATGTGAGGATCTTTACATTTAGTTTCTATTTCCAAGCCTGTGGGTATTTGTTTTGCAATGTTACAGTGTTTTTCAAAACCAGAAATGCTAAACTCTTTGAAGAATTCTAATAACTCTCTGGTATAGTTTTATAATGTCTATGTGTACACTTTTATGTTGTGCTAAGTTACCAACAGAGTTGACTGCCTAAGCGGTGGCAGATATTGTTCCAGTGCTCAGGCCGGAGTTGATATCCATGCAGATATTTCAGGATGGGTTCCAGAGATTGATGGGCAAGCTGGCCTCCCACCAAGGGCTCCAATGCCACCCATATATGGAATACCTCTGATCCTTTCAGCTGCAGCTGCCTCCTTTGCCATTAATCTGGGCTCAGGTTCTGGTGCAGGAGGTCCCCTCAGGGACCCCCTGGTACCTTAGACTGCCCCATGTGTGTACGTGTGCATGCCTGGTATCCAGGCCAGCTGCACAGTATGGCAGTATCCGCTGTTGCCTGACTGATCTCTATCACATTTCATTGTCCCATTGGACTTCACTTACAAAACACAACTTCAAATATAAAAATTATTAAGAATTTCAAGATGGTGAAAGCAGAGCATTAAACCAAACCTTTGAGAGCAGGGCCCTATACAAGTTCACAGGTTACATGCCCATGAAACCACTCCTGAACCTAGTAGTTCTCAACCAGGGGTGATTTTGCCCATCAGGGGGGTGGCTACCTTGGGTTCTAATAATGGACAGTTCCAATTGAGCCCCTAAAAGCAAGAGTGACAAGACACATTAGCACCAAAAATAGGGCCCCACCCAGGTTTGGCACTTTTAAGTACAGAGGGGCACCTCCTCCCCTTTGTAGAGTGGTTCTCCAGTAGAATCTCCTCGGAGACTCCGGTGCTAGGCAGTTCCTACACCTGCTTTCAGCTTACTCTCCTTCACTGGGCAGGACAGCCAACTTGAATAATAAAAGAAGGAGTGGTAACAGCAACGGACTTGGAAATTGCCCAGTTGGGACTTTGTTGCTCAAGTACTCCGAGATGGGTTTGGTTTAGGGGGAAATGTGCTCTGCTGCACACAGTCATTCAAGCATCCAAGTTTTTGGCAGCTCTAATATGCTCAGCTGGTGGCCTCAAGGTCACTGCAGGTGCTAACATCCAGTGGCAGAAGGGAGGCCTACACCTAGCCCAGGGCCAAATTCCATTGGCCAGAACTCAGGAATACGGCTTACCTAAGTACACAAGAGCTGGGAAGTGTAGTCTAAGTCTGTGTACAAAATGAAGAGGAAATTGTTTTGGTGTTCAGCTGCCAGTCTCTGCCACAAGAAATTCACAAAATGGGAGACTTGCAGTAAAATGTGTATAATGTGTCCTCAGGCCTTCTAAGATAGACCCGTCCATGGGAACACCTGGTCTGTTGAGGCCGACTGCCTTGAAGGGCCACTTCCCAGCTGTGATTCCTTGTGCTTGATAATGTTTGGTTCACATTACAGCTTATGTTCTGGGAAGAGCACATATGGAGCATCTAGCATCAAACAAGTGCCAAGCTGGCTGACATTTCTCAGTATAAATGATCGAGTTGGCTTGCTTGTACTTGGTGTGAACAGTTGCTCACAGTTAAACTGATCACCCGTGTTCTCTGTATGTGCAGATCAGAAATGTCAAATTCAGGAGTATGGAGGTAAAAGGAGCATTGAGATCATTCTAACCCACCTGCCTCACGTTAAACAAAAAATTCCACATTATAAATGGTGAATAAATCAAGTGTATAGCATTAAATATTCAGTACCAGAGGCTCATTTAAAATGGTCTTCTGTGTAATTTATAGTCTCACACCAAACCACATGATAGGACAAATTTTGGTAAATTTCAATCTGATTTTTTATGGCAAGGAGGAGAATATGAGTATCAGGCAATAATCCTTCCCTATCTTATTCTGTCAATATTTTAGAGAAAGAAGCTGGAGTGGTTGTTGAAAGAGGCACCTAGGCGATTGAGCCAAGCCTTACAGGTAGTGTGTCTGGAGTCATCCTAGCTAATACCTGATGTTGTGACATAATCATTAAAAACACCCCTTTTCGTTCTCAAAAGAGTTCCGGTTTGGACAATGAATTATATAGGAACCCTATGACCAGGAAGCAGTATGTTTATGTGGCCACCAGTGTTCAAGGTCTGGTTTGCACCTTTGCAGAACCAGCAGGTCAGGGTTGTCGGGACACTTGGGCTGATCCAGGATGGGAGGAAGCTGATTCTCACCAAGGAAATCACAGGAGATGGATGCTTAAACCAGAACGCTGAATTTTTAACTTATTATGAAGACTGCCAAGCAGAGTGGAAATGAATGTGGGTTTGTTAGTGTGTTCTCTCCCTTAAAAGATGGTCTCCTCAGAAAGCCAATTTTCATGATCATTATTCTTGCGGATGAGGAGGCTCAAGGTGACCAGCGTTAGCTGGAGGAGCTGCTGTAATTCGCAAGACATGTTTCAGTACTTCCTACCCACAGAAAGTATACCCTTTGTCCTACTATGAGCTTTCCTTTATAACCAGGAAAGTGGCCTTACTTCTCTTTCCAAGGAGATATTTGGGGTAAGCATCAGTTATGGATAAAGAATAGGGATGTGTGGTTCTAACTAACCCCTCGTTCTTTACTAATATTAAGTCTCAAGTTCCCTCACCCACTTGCAAGACCAGTCAGGGCGAGTGGCAGTGGCAGACACCCCCTGATGCCTAAGGTTCAGCCAGAAGCAGCCTTCTTTCTTTCCTTGCTGGCGACATTGGAGGTGGCAGAGATCCTAAATATTCTTGAGTGTACTTAGTGTGAATCTTACCCCCAGCCACCACCCCAGTTCCCAGTAGACAGTAGACACAAGGGCCAGGAGAGAGTTAAAATCCATTTTATTAATAGATTGGAGAACACAGCTGGGATCTGAGACCCAGGTGAGGGCTTCTTCTGTCCTCTCTGAAGTGATGACAGCTGAGCCCACTGGGCGGGGCTTGCCAAACTTACCCACCCATCACAGACCGCGGCTGGAAGGTGGAGAGCCGAGTCCTGGCTGGGCCCACCATGGGCAGGTCCTGCTGGGTCTGTTTACTGCATGTAGACTGGAAGCCCAAAAGCAGGTCCAAGAGAAAGAGAGAGAGAGAGAAGCAGGAGGACAAGTAAGCAGGGACCTTTAGTACATGATCTCCACCCAGTAGAGAAAGATGGCCCAAAGAGTCTCAAACTCATCAACCACAACCATCCCGAAGTCACCTCAGAGGTGGAAGCTTCTCTCCAGTTCTTTCCTTCCAGGCTGGCATGTGGTTAGGAGAGATTTTCCCTACTTGGCTAAGCAAAGAATGGAGGAATAAGGAAAAGGGTTTCTCCCAAGAGGTGAGGTTGGGTCAGGAGCCTGGACTGCTCAAGGAATAAGTAGCCAAGGGTCACTTCATATGAACCTTCCAGTCTGCAGATACTAAGCCAAACAATGGTGCTGGCTACAGCTGCTGGAGCTGGGACTGTAGGTCCCTAAGTCACCTCATGCCTGAATAATAACCACAATTCTTTTTCTTGTCTGTACTCTACAGCCTGGACCTCTGACAACTGCTGAGTAAGAACTTGACAGACCACTCCCCACCACACCCTACCCCCCAAGGTGGGTGAAATGGATGAAGGTGATCAAAAGGTACAAACTTGCAGTTTTAATAAGTTCTGGCTGGAGATGTAATATACAACAGGGGGACTCTAGTTAACAATGCTATACTGTATTGAAAGTTGCTAAGAGAGTAGATCTTAAAAGTTCTCATCACAAGAAAAAAATTTTGTGATTCTGTGAGGTGAAGGATATTGACTCAACTTCTTGTGTGATCATTTCACAACATATACAGATATCTAATCATGTTGTATACCTAAAATAATACAATTTTATGTCAATTATAGCTCAGTAAAACAGAGATTGACAGACTTAAGAGGCCACCACAGCTGAGGTACAATTTGGCTTTACATCGTGGTGTTCCTACTGTAGAGAGGGCTCCTTTTGCTTCATTCACAGTAACAGCTTCTGAGTTAGCAGTCAGGGATGGAGTTGTTAGCTTTGTGATAAACCAAAGCAGTAGGCCTTTCAGGCCATGTGGTATGGAGGGGAAGACAAGAGTAGAAGAATAAGGTTCTTCCGGGATCCATGAACAGATCAAAGTTTCATGGCAAGTGTGGGAGAGTTGAGTCTGATGTAGCTCTCCCTGGCATAGGAAAGCAGCCTTTTCTGCCAGAACTGATGACCTACTAATTTTTAACATTTGGAAATCCTTCCTCCTATCTATAATGAAGAACACCTCTCATCTATTTTCTCCATGCTCTGCTATTTCTCTAATTATCTTAATGCTATAGCTATCTTTTATGTTTGGGTCCATTTTCAGTACACTCAATATTCCTGGTTTTAGCCTGAGTGATTTCTGCAAAGGATTTCTGCAAAGGATTAATCCCATCCATTTCTTTTCTTTTCATACTATCACCATTCAAGGGTGACCTCATTCATGGTCCTATATGGTACCTTTTTGTAGTTCCAACAAAGTAAATTTGCATAAATAGCCTGAATAAAACTAAATGATTGCAGAAACATTTTTCCCCAGAGTATTTTTATTAGGGATTCCTGCCACCATATTAACATATAAAACAATCTGGATGTTGACATAGAAATGCAGATTTTACTATACAAAGATAAGGCTCCAATCACAGGTAACATGGCCCCCATATCTCTAGTATTTCAATGAAATCACCTTTTGAATTCTTCCCAGAGTTGTCTTTATAAATATTAGACAAACCACAAAATATATTCCAAATACATAACATTTTACAGTATGTTCCAAGCACAGACAGAAATACACGATACTTTACCTACATTTTTTTTATGATCCAACTTGCATTAGCACTAAAGACAAGATTGTGTGTGTATATGTATTTGCCATATATGTGTGTATATATAACCACAAATGTACACACTTGTTTTCATGGAAAATTGAAACCTTTGAGACTGTAGGTTTTATCCCATGGTATCTGAGAGGGAAAAGGAATAATAACATGTCACAAACTCCTCAATTGGGGAAAAATAAACACAACTATGTTTGAAAGGCGTTATCAGTTGTGTGTATACAAATGCACACATATATACAGATTCATATATAAACACACCTATACCAATAATATGGAATATACATATACTCACACACTTGCTTTGAATTCTGTGTCTCACTATGTTATATACTCTCCATCTTTAGAAGCACTTTTCTCCTCATTTGATTCAGGCAGTGGGCAACTCTCTCCTAACAAAACTGAAGTGGATATTTCTAAAACGCTGATTCTATCCTGACAAAATGGTGTCTTAGGATCCCAGTTTTATGTTTGGTGGCTGTTTGGTGGTGTTCAGCAGACCCTATTCTGTTAACTCCTCAATAATGACGTTCTTGCCTAAAAGAGATGTTAGCTGGAAATGTTAAAATATATTGATTACTCCCCAATATAAATCTGCATGGTTGGATTTTGTGGGGTATTGATCCTGTCAGTATTTTTCAGTGTTTTATGATGGGCCATATATTATATTTCCATAATTTAAAAATATTTAATATTACTTTAAAAGGGCAGGGCCTAGGTTGGTTATGGTATGAAGCATGATTACAAGGGGGACTAATTCTGTGCAGACTACACTGGGGTACCCTTTTGTCAGAACATAGGACTTGGAAGTCATAACAAAGGGGTTCAATTTCAAAGCTGGCCATTTGAGAACTTCCAACATAAACTATATAAAATATATTCTATGTTGGTATCAAATTACAGGTATTAAATATTCTTCAATAAAAAGCAAAATAAATCACTGAAAGCACAGGGGAGAGAATACCTTACAAACTTAATAGCAAATGTATATTCTAGTTTGTTCCACTGAAGGCTTTTAAAACTTATTATTTTCAAACTTAAATGTCTAATAGAGCACTCAGAGCTCCCATGAATGGCCAATTTAGAAATGATGCTAATGATAGAGTTGGAGCCTCTATTACAGTTAAGGAGAGAATACAGGTGCCCAATCTCTTTGTAAATGAAGGCAATAGAATATTCTCAGTCCATGGAGAAATTCCAATGCACTATGCCCTGAGCTTCATACTCTTTTCTTTCTCAGTTATATCGCAGTATTGGTAAGTACTCTGCCTGGGGAAGCATCAGAGCCTTTCTTTCTATGGTGGAGCTTATAGTATGAAGGAAGGTACTAGAACATTTGTTCCCTCTACTATCTGGTTAGAGAGTCCTTTTACTATTTCACCCATACTGAAATGCTAGATCCTCTAATGAGTCCTTTCCACTTTCTTAATGGAAGCCCCAATTCGAAATGAGTTAAGATCTTAAGAAAACCAGGAAAGGAAAAGAGGATAATGGCCACCAAATAGGAAGATCATCAGCATTTATCAAAAAGCCAAACTCCATTCTTTTCATAGCCTTTTTTAAGGCTATGAAGACACACTTCTTTTGAAATTTGTTCCATAGAATCAATGAATAGCATGAGGGACCCAAAAATTATGCCTTAAGGTTTCTCCACCTTTATTCAGATCCACTTAAATATATTCATGTCAACTCGGACAGCAAGTGCACATTCTTTACATCATCCAAAACCATGCATTACCACCACCCTTGCATACCAGCCTCACCAGAACTGTTTTGCTACTTGCCCAATGCCCATCTGCTTCTACTCTTGGGTTTAATGTACAATAATATGCAATTAACTAGTGTAACATTTAACTTTTTTCCTTTAAAATGTTCTGCATCCCCAACCAAAATATATGGACGGAATGCAAATGAAGGTAGTAAGTCATCTTGTCCAAATACTTTGAAAAAATGGACCACCCTGTGTCCACTTGAGTCTTCTTCATTTCTACATCCTCCAGTTCCATCATCCATTTCAAGAGCTTACTACAGTGTCTTTCTACCTATTTTCTATCTCATACGCAGGTAACAACAAATTATGCCATTGGTTCAGCCAAAAATATTGTAAAAAACAAACCAGTGCCAAAACATTAAAAAATTCCTGACATACCCTTCGCGCATTAGTCTTACAATCTGTACACTTAAATAACTCCAGGAGGCTTCTTTTTTTGCTAAAAATTTACCAAAATATTTTGAACACATAAAAATATTTTTAAAAAAACAGAAAACAAAAGCCCAGCATAAATTTAGTTGTATAGGCATCGGTTAGAGGACGTTGTTTTCACTAAGGATTATATTCAAAAACTTTCTCTTGGGTTGTTACTAAAATTCTGATTCTGAACCTTATAATGGTGCTAACTATTAAAAAAGGGGAAATCTAATTCAGCTCAATGTATTATGATAGAGTATGTCTGTAGTATAATAAAAAATAAACATTTTTGGTTATTTAAAGGCCATCTTCCTGACCTGTAACTAAAATAACTGTATTTGACTTGAACTTATTTAATTGCAGTGAATTATGGAAAGCTAACTTAATCAGTTATGAGTAAGGAACACCTGATCATGGCCCTGTGACCATTCAGAACCAGGTATTTGCTAAAAAAAACAAAAACCAACAAATCACTAGTATTGAATATAGCCCTTAGTCATATGAGATACGGACTTTATGAGCAACCCAGCATGTAGAGAATGAGGTTTACTTTGCCAGCCACCCACTCCTTTAGAGGGCAGTAGTATTCATAGTGAAACTGCTCAAACTCTGGCGTCTGGCGGATTTCACATAAGAAGGAGAGATCAATACCTGACTCCAAAAGGAGGAGGAGCAGGGGGAATACAAAGAGCAGCAGCCCCAGGCCCACCACCAGGAGCCTGGAAAAACTCTTGACCAGTGGGTTCACCCGAATATGGCCGCTCAGAATGTCATAGCTCCACGACAAAGCTTGGCGAGCCTCCTTCAGCTCTTCTTCTTCGGCCATCAAAAAGGCATGTTCGTCTGCTTCTAGTTCCTCAAATGAATCTGTGTCTTCTCTTTCCAACTCCAGCCTCGATGGACAGTCAAAGAGCATGTCAATCTCATCATCATCCACAGGGGTGGGGAGCAGGCTGGCACTTGGGTTGTAGGCCAGTTCGGAGATGGTCAGGGGCTCTTCTTTGATTTTCTCTTCCTCTTCACTTTGGGGGTTTTTGTACTCCCGGGCTTCCTTCACTGGTGAGCTAGAGATCACAGGGACAGAAATGTCTTCTTTGGGTAATGGAACACCTGTAAAGAGACATTTTTTTTCCTTAACTTTATATTTCAGGTTGTTTTATCCCTCCCCCCACGAAGATCTATAGATGGAAAACTAACAAAAGAAAAAAAAAGGAACTCAAGGAATCCATGAGATTATTTTGCGGAATCCTTTTAACAAGGTCATTTTAGTACAAGACTCTAAGGTCAACATGCTAAACCCAAAATAAGCAACACATCTCAAATGGTTGACAATACAGTATTTATATGTACAATTATGGTCTGCAAGCATAAGAGAATAAACCACTATTGTAATTTTGAGTGGTGTCTTTTAGAAAACATTTACTGTAATACTTCATTGGATGACAAATTATAGAATCTACTGTTCAATGATAGTCTACTTTTTATGTATTTTAGTCTTCATTCCAGGCACAAGTTAGTGGTTTCTAGGACTGCAATCATGTATGTACAAACTTGCATCTTGCTCCCTTCATTTAACATTTTAACTTAGACATTCTCCACTCATACAATCAATTAGTTGCCTATTGGCAAACATTTAGATTGCAGTTATAGAAAAAAAATAATAAAGATACTAGGAGATATCTTTATATATAAAAGCTTTTTTATCCTCTTGTTTGAGTTCATTTGCCACAGAGAGCTGTCTGAAAATTGCTTTGTCAAAGGGCATGCATGTTATTTCTTAAACTTTATCAGGGGAGAGTGGTTTCTCAGCTCTTCGTGTCAACAGATGGCAAACGGGAGTTGCCTAAGGCCAGCTCTCCTCATTTGGAGCCTTGGGATCCTAGTGGGAAATAAAGGTCTGGCTTTATCAAAGCCATGTGCCTCAGGGTGGATCTACAATGTGATAAAGTGGTAGCCAGGTGCATTAAGTAACTAGAAACCAGCTTTTAACTACTACATTTCAGGATTTCTAAGACGTGCAAGAAGTGATATCACCAAGATGCCACCATAGGTCATACGGGACTTAGCTCTTGTTCTTGTGAGGGGGAGCAAACAACTATCCCTGGACATGACACCAAGGAGAGACTCCTAGAACGTGGGAGTGAGGCTAAAGGAGCCCACTGCACCACAGAGAGCAAGAGAGACCACACCAGAAGGGTAGAGTCATGGCTACATAATGCCCCGTCCCTGGCCAGTGACCAACACCATACTTGGAAGTCTTATGAGAGCCCAGGGGTGATACCCAGGATTGAGGGTTGCTTCAAGGGAGCTGGATTTGCCTCCTCATGAGTATAGGGGAATCTGTGGGGCTCAAAAACTGGGACTCTGATTGGGACAGAGGAGCAGGGAGGGGGCTTCCCACAAGCAGCACTTGGATCTGGGCAGATCTAGTGCACACCTGCTGTGCCCAAGTAGAAGAGTGGTTCTGTTCATTTGCAGAACCAAGTCCGGGGTACCGTCTGACCCCTGGGAATGCAGCAGGGTTCAGGTCTGCTTGATTTGGGTCCTCAGATGAGTTTTATCAGCCCTGGAGCCTGGTCTGTCCCCTCCCTGGGCAGAAAAACTGAGTCCTAGTCCCACACTCTGTAGAGCCTGGCTCCTGGCCCCTCTCAACCAGAAAGCCTGTTGGTGAAAATTAAAAGTTGCTTGAAGGGGGCCTCCCAGGCAAAAGAGTTGAGGTTGAGTCACAGCTCGAGGCTGTGGACAGTAGTCCCCAGGCCCATGTGACAGGAAGGGCTGGGGAGAACACCTGTAAGCTACATGACTTGGCAACTCTCAGGCTGAGGGGTAGGTGCATAGAGCTGACTGCCTTCAGAGCAAAGCAAGGGGTCCTGTTCGGCCAGAAAAACTGCAGCATGAGTCAGCTAAGGTAAGGACAACAAAGAGCCTTACTGGCCTCTGAGCTGCTTCTCCTGCTGTGTCCAGGCAGGGAAACTAATCCATAGCCCCACTCATTGCTGAAGAGGCTTCAGCCCCACTGACCAAGGAACTTCACTAGAACGCATCAGAAATTGCATGGCCCATCCAGCAGCCCTGCTCCCAGAGAGCACACACCCTGGGGCTTTCCTTGCCTACAGAGCAAAACTGGGAGCCTCACCTGCCCAGGATATCCCATGCACACTCTTATTTGATTCAGGTCCCCAGACAACAAACTATGCAGGCCCTGGGCCCTGTCTTGCTGCCCTGGCAGGGCAGGGAAGCTAATTCATAACCCCACTTTAACTGCTGAGTATAACACCCAGTCGTGACCATCTAGTAAGATTACCCAGAGAATCCAGGCAACTGTGGTGCCCATCCTACAGCCTCACTTGGGCAGGAAACCAAGCCAGCAGTCCTACCCAGCTGTTCTCCTTGACCTCAGAGCTTAAACACTTGCCATGCCCCCAAAATAGCCCCTAACAGTAGGCCTACCTGCCCGAGGATGTTACCAGTAGACACGTTCAGAAACCCAAACAGAGCTGTTGAAGAACTCTCTCTGCCAAAATGAACCTGCAAAGTCTGGGACAGGAGATCACTTACCACTTGCAAATACCAAAGTAGTTCACTGGTGATCAATCATCACAATAAGTCAGGTAAATATGACCACACCAAAGCATACAAATTAAGGCACTAATTACTAACCCTGTGAACTGTCAAAGAATTCAAAATAATCCTAAGTTTAGTGAACTACAAGAACGCATAGGTGGCTAAACAAAATTAGGAAAATGAAAAATGAATAAAATGAGAAGTTCAACAAAGAAATAGAAACTATCAAAAAATAAAATCCTAGAGCTGGAAAATACAATAACTGAACTGAAGAATTCAATAGAGTGATTCAAAAGCACACTTGACTATGCATAAGAAAAAATCAGCAACCTGCATGACTGGACAAATTATCCAGTCAGAAAAACAGAAAGAAAAAAATGAAAAAGTGAGGTCACAGCCCATAGAACTTATGGGACACAATGAAAGAAACAATATTGGCATTATGGAAATTCAAGAAGGAAAAGAGAAAAGGGTAGAAAGTACATTTAAAACAACAATGGCTGGGCTTCTGATCTAAGATAGCAATATAGGAAGACCTGAACATACTTCCTCCACATACACACCAAATCTACAGCTAGTTATAGTGCAGTTCCTCCTGAAGACCTGAGGGCTGAAGTAGCAGCTTCTGTACAACATGATAGAACACAGAGAAGGGCAAGAGAGGTGGACACTGTAATGAAGAAAACCCCTACCCCTGATGCTGCAAACTGCACAGGGGAGGGATAGTACTGAAGGACTGTGCGTGGATTCATTGCTCTGGAGCACAGAAAACAAGCTGTGGTTAAAAGAGCAACTAGAATATAAAAGATTAAGCCCTAGAACTCTGCCAGATGGCAGCAGAACTGCTGGAACTCTCTTTGGGTCAGAGGGACTGGCAAGCACCATGGTTTACATTCCCCCTCCACCTTGATAGCACAGGTGGGAACAGGGTCTGGATAGAATAACCAGCCTGCCACCCCAGCGAGCTCTGGGTACCTAGCCCAGACCAGTCCTGCATGCTCTGGGGCATACAAAAAGAGCTGTGGTTTAAAAGAGCAGCAAGGATATAAAGGATCCAGCCCTAGAACGTTGCCAAATGTCAGGAGAGCTGCTGGAACTCTCTCCAGGTCAGAGAGACTGGTGACCCACCATACTTTACAGTCTCCCTCCATCTTGATAGCATGGATAGGAGCAGGGGCTGGGAGCCCTAGCTTATTGCCTCAGTGAATCATGGGACCCTAGCCTACACCACCTTCAATTGTCCAACCAGAGTGGCCCCAGCACAGCACACAATGAGATGTGCCTAATCAGTGCTCACTATAGCTCCAGCTATCTTACCAAGGTATCACAGAAGCAAAGTACCCTGGAACACTTCAGCTCCAGATGACTTGCTAGGGCACCCTCATACCTGCTTCAGGTCCAGCGACCCTAGCCAGGGCACTCCCTGCAGAAAGCCTTCTGGGAACACCCAGCTAAGTACCTGCCTCAGTTCCAGCCACCTACCAGGGTGCACCCCGTGTGAGTACCCCAGGACTCCCTGGCTTATACCCACTTCAGCTTCAGCAGTTTTGTCAGGGTGCCCTCAGCAGAGTGAACCCTGGAACCCCAGCCCACACCAGTCACAGCTTGAGCCAGCCAAAGTGCCAGGAACACACAGTTTAACAGGGGATGACCATACACAAGACCACTCCTTTGTGTTTGGAAGAAGTAGTTGTTCCACCTAATTCATAGAAACAAACACAGAAAGAATAACAAGACAAAACCACAGAAAAAGAACTAAATGAAATGGAGATAAGCCATCTACCTGATGAGTTTAAAGTAATGATCATAAAGATGCTCACTGGCCTGGAGAAAAAAAGCTGGAGAACTGAGAACTAAACCAAAGAAATGAAAAATATAAAAAATGA
This sequence comes from Mirounga leonina, assembly GCF_011800145.1. Classification (NCBI taxonomy): domain Eukaryota; kingdom Metazoa; phylum Chordata; class Mammalia; order Carnivora; family Phocidae; genus Mirounga; species Mirounga leonina. Next base: position 1,251,041 of record NW_023270466.1, read on the forward strand.
CCAATCAGAGTTGAATAATACAATAACTGAAATGAAAAATACACTAGAGAAAATCAACAACAAACTAGTAGATGCAGAAGAATGCACATATCCGTGATCTGGAAGGCAGGATTAGAAAGAATTTTTAAAAGTGAGGACAGGTAAAGGGATCTCTTGGTCAACATCAAGCAAACATACAATCACATTATAAGGGTTCCAGCTGGAAAAGAAAGAGGGGGCAGAAAACTTACTGGAAAAAATAAGAGCTGAAAACTTCCCTAACCTGTGGAGGGAAACAGACATCCAGGTTCAGGAAGCAGAGAGAGTTCCAAACAAGATGAACCCCAAGGAGGTCTACACAAAATAATTAAAATGTCAAAGATTAAAGATAAAGCTAGAATTTTAAAACCCACAAAAAAGAAGCAATGAGTTGCAGCTAGTACAAGGGAAACCCCATAAGGCCATCAGCTGATTTTTCAGCAGAAACTGTAACTATATCATGCCACTCCCTCCTGGCCTGCAAAGTGCTGAAAGGAAAAAAACCTACAACCAAGAATACTCTACTTGGCAAGGTTATCATTCAGAATTTAAGGAAAAATATGGGGTGCCTGGATGGTGCAGTCAGTTAAGTGCCTGACTCTTAGTTTCAGCTCAGGTCATGATTTCAGGGTTGCGGGATTGAGCCCTGCATCAGGCTCCATGCTCTCCCTCTCCCTCTGTCCCACCCTGCTCTCTCTCTCTTTCTCTCTCTCTCAAATTAAAAGCAAAACAGAAAAATTGAAGGAAAAATAAAGAGGTTCTCAGAAAAACAAAAGTTAAAGGAGGTCATCACCACTAAACTGGCCTTATAAGAAATGTTAAAGGACTTTAAGTAGAAAAGAAAAGGCCATGGTTGAAAGTAGAAAATAATGAAAGAAAACAATATTCTAACTAAAAGCAAAAATCCAATAAAGGAAGTAGAACAAATACAAGCTAAAAAAAAAAAAAAAATTAAAAGACAGAAGTAAAATCAATTATATCTTAAAAGTTAAGGGAACTCACAAAATAAAAGGATGTAAAATATGACAACACATACATAAAAAAGTGGAGGGGGGAGTAAAAATGAAGTTCTTTTAGACTGTGTTCAAACTTAAGAGACCATCAACTTAATAAAGACTGCTATATATATAGGATGTCATATATGAGCCTAATGGTAACCACAAATAAAAAACCTGATATAGATACACAAAAAATAAAGAGAAAGGTATTGAAACCATAAAACTAAAGAAAGTCATCAGTCACAAGGGGAGAGAACAAGAGTAAAAAGGGAGAACTACAAAAACAACCAGAAATCAACTAACAAAATGTAAATGGTCGAAATGCTCCAATCAAAAGATATAGGGCAGTAGGACGGATAATAAAAACAACAACAAAAACCCAATCCATTTATATGCTGCCTACAAGAGACACATTTCAGGACCTAAAGATACATACAGACTGAAAGTGAAATGATGGGGAAAAAATTCCATGCAAATGGAAGTTAAAAAAAGGCCAGGGTAGCAATACTTGTATCAGACAAAAGAGATGTTAAAGTCTGTAATGAGACAAAGAAGGACATTACAAATGGTAAAGGGATCAATCCAACAAGAGGATATAACAATTGTAAATATATGTGCAACCAGTGTTGGAACACCTAATATATAAAGTAAAAAATGAACAGACACAAAGGGAGAAACTGACAATAATAAAATAATGGTACAGAACTTTGACACCACATTTACATCAATGGATAGGTTATCCAGGCAGAATATCAATAAGGAAATCATATCTTTGAACAACACATAAGTCCATCTGATCTTAACAGATATATACAGAACAGAATATACATTTCTTTCAAGTACACATGGAACATTAGATGAAATAGATCACATTAAGCCACCAAACAAGTCTCAATAAATTTAAGAAGATTGAAATCATCGTGCATCTTTTCTAACCACAGAGGTATGAAACTAAAAATTAATCACAAGAAAAAAAAACTGGAAAAAAAAAATGTGGAGATTGATCAATGGGTCAATGAAGAAATCACAGAGGAAATTGAAATGAGAACACAAAAGTTCAAACTCTTTGGGACACAGCAAAATCAGTTGTTAAGGGGGAAATTTATAACAATTCAGGCCTACCTTAAGAAACAAGAAAAATCTCAATCTAACCTCATCCCTAAAAGAACTAAAAAAAGAACAAATTCCAAAGTTAATTGAAGGAATGAAATAATAAAGAGCACAACTAAGTGAAATAGAGACAAAAAACAACAAAACACAACAGAAAAAAAAAATCAATGAAACCAAGAGCTGGCTCTTCAAAAAGATAAAACTGATAAACCTTTATCCAGACTCACTAAGAAAAAAGAGAGGAACCAAATAAAATCCTAAATGAAAGATGAGAAGTAATAACCAACACCACAGGAATACAAAGGATTATAAGAGACAACCACAAAAATTGTATGCCCACAAATTAGACAATATAGGGGAATTGGATAATTTCCTAGAAACATACAATCTTCAAAATATGAATCAGAAATAGAAAATATGAACAGACCAATTACAAACAATGAAATGGAATTCATGATCAAAAAACTCCTGACAAACAAAAGCCCAGGACCAGATGGATTCACAGGTGAATTCTACCAAACATTTAAAGAAGAGTTTATACACATTCTCCTCAAATTATTCAAAAAAATGGGAGAGGAAGGAAAGCTTCCACATACATTCTGCAAGGCCAGCATTATCCTGACACCAAAACCAGACAGACACTACAAAAAAACAAAACAAAACAAACAAACAACAACAGAACTACAGGCCAATTTCCCTAAAGAATACAGATCCAAAAATCCTCAACAAAATATTAGCAAATTACATTCAACAATACATTAAAAACATCATTCAACACAATCAAGTGGGATTTATTCTGAGGATTTATTCGGTATTCACAAATCAATGTGAAATACCACATTAAGAAAATGAAGGATAAAAATCATATCTCAATAGATGCAGAAAAAGCATTTGACAAAGTACAACAGCATTCATGATAAAAATTCTCAATAAAGTAGGGTTTGAGGGACCATACCTCAACATAGTAAAAGCCATATATGTAAACCCACAGCTAACATTATACTCAATGGTGAAAAACAGAGTACTCTAAGATCAGGAACAAGAGAAAGATGTCCACTCTCACCACTCTTCTTCAATATAGTGCTGGAAGCTCTAGCAGTCAATCCTAGCAATCAGACAAGAAAAAGAAATAAAATGCAAGGAAGAAGTAAAACTTTCACTATGTACAGATGACATGACACTATCCACAGAAAACCCTAAAGGCTCCACCAAAACCAGAAGTAATATATGAATTCAGTAAAGTTGTAGGATATAAATTAATACATAGATATTGGTTGTTGCTATTCACTAATAATGAAATAGCAGAAAGAACACAATTCCATTTACTAAAGTGTGCTAAATACCATTTACAGTTGCACCAAAATGAATAAAATACCTATGAGTAAACTTAACCAAGTAGGTGAAAGACTTGTACTCTGAAAACTATAAAACACTGACACAAGAAATTGAACACAACACTAACAAATGGAAAGATATTACATGCTCATGGATTGGAAGAATATCGTTAAAATATCCATACTACCCAAAGCAATCTATAGATTCAATGCAATCTCTATCAAAATACCAATAGTCTTTTTCACAGAACTAGAACAAATAATCCTAAAATTTGTATGGAACCACAAAAGACCCCAAATAGCAAAAGCAATCTTAAGAAAAAAGAACAAAGCTGGAGGTATCACAATTCCAGATGTCAAGATATACTATAAAGCTGTAGTAATCTGGCACAAAAACAGACACATAGATCAATGGAACAGAATAGAGAGCCCAGAAATAAACCCACACTTAGATGGTCAATTAATCAATGACAAAGGAGGCAAGATACACAATGGGGAAAAACAGTCTCTTCCCAGTGCTGGGAAAACTGGACATGCAAAAGAAAAACTGGACCACTTTCTTACACCATACATAGAAATAAACTCAAAATTGGTTAACAAACTAAATGTGAGACCTGAAAGCATAAAACTCCTATGTCTTAGCAACATTTTACTAGGTATGTCTTCTGAGGCAAGGGAAACAAAAGCAAAAATAAACCATTAGGTCTATATCAAAATGAAAATGGAAAAGGAAAACATCAACAGAAGGAAAAGGCAACCTACTGGAATGGGAGAAGATATCTGCAAATGATACACCTGGTAAGAGTTTAATGTACGAAATATATAAAGAACTTATATAACACAGCACCTAAAAAACAATTTGACAAAAACTAGACAGAGGACCTGACTAGACATTTTTTCAAAGATGACAGAGTGAACAGAAACATGAAAATATGTTCAACATTAATCATCAGGGAAGTGGATATCAAAACCTCACCTCTGAGCTTATCACCTGTCAGAGTGATAACCTCACACCTGTCAAATGGCTAGACTCGAAAAGACAAGAAATTACAAGTGATGGTGAGGCTGTGAAGAAAAGGAAAACTCGTGCATGGTTTGTGGGAATGTAAATTGGTGCAGCCACTGTGGAAGAGAGCATGGAGGTTCCTCAGAAAATGAAATAGAGAAATACCGTTTGATCCAGTAATTGCACTACTGAGTATTTACCCAAAGAAAATGTAAACACTCATTTGCAAAGATACATGCATCCCCTATGTGTATTGCATCATTATTTACAATAGCCAAGATATGGAAGCAACCCAAGTGTCCACTGATAGATGAGTGGATAATGAAGATATGGTGTTTATATACACCATGGAAAATTCACTAGCCATAAAAAAGAATGAGGTCTTGCAACAACATAGATGGACTTAGAGGGTGTTATGCTAAGTGAAATAAGTCAGAGAAAGACAGATATAAGATGATTTCACTTATATGTGGAATATAAAAAACAAAACAAAAGCAGAAACAGACCCGTAAATACAGAGAACAAGCTGATCGCTGCCAGGGTGGGGTGTGCAAAATGGGTGAAGGGGAGTGAGAGATACAAGCTTCTAGTTATGGAAGGAGTAAGTCACAGAGATAAAAGGTACATACAGCATAGGGAATATAGTCAATAGTGTTGTAATAGTGTTGTATAGTGATAAATAACTATACTTGTGGTCACGGTAGCATAATGTAAAGAGATGTCAACTGTACACCTGTGACTAATGTCACATTGTGTGTCAACTATACTTCAATTTTTAAAAAGCAACAATGGTGGAAAACTTCCCCAACCTAGAGAGAGAAATAGACATCCAGACCCAAGAGACCCTGAGGACTGCCAAATAGGCTGAACCTGAATAGGGCAACACCCAGTCACATAATTAAATTGTCAGATGTGAAAAACAAAGAATTGTAACAGCAGCAAGAGACCAGAGAGAAGTTACATACAAGGGAAGCCAAATGAGACTTTTGGTGGATTTTCAACAGCTACCTTTCAGGCCAGAAGAGAATAGGATGACATATTCAAGCTACTGAAAACAAACAAACCTGTTAAATAAAAATGCTATACCCAGTGAAGCTGCCCTTCAGAAATGAAGAAGGGATAAAAACTTTCCAGAATAAACAAAAGCTGAGGAAACTCATCACCACTAGATCTGCCTTACAAGAAATGCTAATGGGAGCTCTTCTGTGGAAATAAAAGGGTACTAATTAACATAAAAATTAAGAAGGCAGTGTAAAACTCATCTGTAATGGTAAAATATAGTCAAAGTTAGATTGTGTAGTATGGTAAAGGTGGTATGTAATTCACTTACAACTTTAGTTTAAAAGTTAAAAAACAGTAAAAATAATCATAACTAAAATGATCTGTTGTTACACAATATAAAAATATGTAAATTATAACAATAATCTAAAATGTAAGGGAGAGCAGAAGTCAAAGTGTAAAGCTTAGGAATTCTATTAAAGGTTAAGTTGCTATTATTTTCAAATAGGGTGTTGTAATTTTAAGATAGTTTATGTAAGTGGGGCACCTGGGTGGCTCAGTTGGTTAAGCGGCCAACTCTTGTTTTCAGCTCAGGTTATGATCTCAGGGTCCTGGGATCCAGCCCTGCATGGGACTCTGTGATCAGTGGGGAGTCTGCTTCAGGATTCTCTCTTTGCTCCTTCTCCGCCCCCACACACACATTCTCTCTAAAATAAATAAATCTTAAAAAAAAAAAAAGTATTTTATGAAAGCTTCATGGTAACCACAAGGGAAAAACCTGTAGTAGTCACACAAAAGAACATGATAAAGAAGTCAAAGCCTATTGATACCACAAGACACCAAAACATTAAAAAAAAAAAAAAAAAGGATAAGAAAGAAGGAACAATGAACAACATGGCAATAGTAAGCCCTTACTTAGCAATAATTACTTTAAACACAAACAGATTAAATTCTCCAATCAAAAGACAAAGAGTGGCTGAGTGGATTAAAAAAAATCCAACAATATGCTGCCTATAGGAGGCTAACTTCAGCATTAAAGACACACATAGCCTGAGAGTAAAAGGATGCAAAAAGATATTTCAAGCAAATGGTAACAAAAAGAAAGCAGGGTAACTATTCATACATGAGACAGAACAGTCTTGTATGATCCTTTGTATTTCTGTGGTATGAGTTGTAATGTTTCCTTTTATAAAGCTGGCATTGCCCTGATAACAGAGCAGAAAAGGACACTACCAGCAAATTACAGACTAATGTCCCTGATGAATATAGATACAAAAATTCTTAGTAAAATAATAGCAAATCAAATTCAGCAGCACACATTGAAAGGGTCCTTCACCATGATCAACTGGGAGTTATACCTGGGATATAAGGATAGTTCAACCTGGGATGCAAATCAATCCATGATACATTACATTAATAGAATGAAAAAAGAAATCCTATGATCATTTCAATAGCTGCAGAAAAGCATTTGACAAAGTTAAACATCCACTTATGATAAAAACTCTTAACAAATTAGGTACTGAAGGAATATACCTCAACATAATAAAGATCACGTATGATAAGCCCACAGCTAACATCATACTCAATGATTAAAGGTTGAATGCTTTTCCTCTAATATCAGGAACAAGACAAAGTTGCCCACTCTCACCACTCCTACTCAACATAGTACTGGAAGTCCTTGCCAGAGCAGTCAGTCAAGAAAAACAAAAGGCATCAGAATTGGACAGGAAGAAATAAACCTGTCTCTATTTATAGATGACGTGATTTTATAAACAGAAAATCCTAAAGATTCAACTAGAAAGCTGTTAGATTCAATAAATGAATTTGGTAAAGTTGCAGGATATAAAATTAATACACAAAAATAAGTAGTATTTCTATACACTGAGTTATCTGACAAAGAAATAAAATAATCCCATTTACAATAGCATCAAAAACAATAAAATACTTAGGAATAAACTTAACCAGAGGTGAAAGATCTCTACTCTGAAAACTATAAGAAAACTATAAGACACTGATGAAAGAAATTGAGAGGACATAAATAAATGGAAAGATATCCCATGTTCATGGATCAGAAGACTTAATATTGTTGTTAAAATGTCAGTACTACCAAAAGCTATCTATAGATTCAGTGCAATACCTACCAAGGTTCCAATGGCATCTTTTATAGAAGTAGATAAAACAATCCTAAAATTTATATGGAACCACAAAAGACCTCAAAGGGCCAAAACAATCTTGAGAAAGAAGACAAAGCAGGAGGCATCACACTTCCTGATTTCAGTAACCGACCGTAATCAAAACAGTACGGTACTGGCATAAAAACAGACAAAAATATCATGGAACACAATTGAGACCCAAGAAATAAACCCAAGCATATCTGGTCAAGTAATATTTGACAATGGAGCCAAGAATACTCAGTGGAGAAAAAGACAGTCACGTCAATAAAATGGTACTGGGAAATTTGAATATTCACATGTAGAAGAAAGAAGCAAGACCATGTTCTTACACTACTCACAAAAATTAATTCAAAATGGATTAAAGACAAACATAAGACATGAAACCACAAAACTCCTAGATTTAAAAAAAACGTGGAAACAAGCTCCTTGACATAGGTCTTGGCAATGATTTTCTAGATATGACACCTAAGTTATAAGCAACAAAATAAAAGATAAACAAGTAGGACTATGTCAAACTATAAAGTCCTTCCCAGCAAAAGAAACAATCAACAAACTGAGAAGACAACCTACAGAATGGGAAAGAAATATTTGCAAACCGTTTATCTGATAAGGGGTTAATATATTAATATATACAGAACTCCTACAACTAAATAGCAGAAAAACAAACAAATAATCCAGTTATAAATGGACTAAAACCCTGAATAAACATTCTTCTAAGAAGATACACAAACGGCCAAAAGGCACATGAAACAATGGTCACTTATATTCTCAGCAATTGAATTAAAAAAAGGAAAGAAATCAGATTCATGGTTACAGAGGCAATGGGTGGGGGGAACTGGAGGAAGGGGATTAAAAAGTATAAACTTCCAGTTATAGAATAAATAAGTACTAGAAATATAATGTTAAATATGATGACTATAATTTAACACTATTATATGATATATAAGAAAAGCTATTAAGATAAAAGATCCTGAGCGTTTTCATCACAAGGAAAATTTGTTTTTTAAAAATTGCCTCTATAAGAGACAATAAATGCTAACTAAACTTATTGTGTTAATCATTTTACAGTATATATAAATCAAGCCATTATGTTGTACACTTTAAACTTCTATAGTGATGTGTTTCGATTATATCTCAATAAAACTAGAGGAAAAAAGATGTGCAGGAGTGAATTACTGGTTTTATCTTTCAAAATTCAACATATTTCCTGATAGTTCTAGTATGATAGCACTGAGCAACATACATGAACACCACCATAAAACATGTAAGCCGTATATGAGGTCCAACAAGCACATGAAAAGATGCTCAACATTATTAGTCATTAGGGGAATGCAAATCAAAACCACAAAAAGATAGTACTTTACACACATTAAGATGGCAATAATTTATTTTTTAAACCTGAAAATAACAAGTGTTGGTGAGGATGTGAAGAAATTAGAACTCTGTGTCAATGGGGGTTTACAAATGGTTCAGCCGCTGTGGAAACAGAATTACCAGCAATGTACTCCAAAGAGTTGAAAACAAGTACTCAGGCCAATATGTGTACACAGATGTTCATAGCAGCATTCTTCCAGTAGTCAAAAGGTGAAAGCAACCTAAATGTCCATCAGTGGTTGCATAGGTAAAATATGGTATATCCATACAATGGAATATCATTCAGCCATCTTAAAAGACAATGAAGTACGGACACATGCTATGTGGATGAATCTCAAAAAACGTATGCTAAGTGAAAGAAGACACAAAAGATCACATAATGTATGATTCCATTTATCTGAAATATCCAGAACAGGTTAGTCCATAAAGACAGAAAGCATACCGGTGGTTGCCAGGGGCTGATGGAAGAGAAGAATGGGGAGTGACTGCTTAATAGGCTTCATCATCCTTCTGGGTGATGAAAATGTTTTAGAACTAGACAGAGGTGTTAGTTGCAAAACATTGTGAATGTACTAAATATTACTGTGTTGTTCACTTTAAAATGGTTTTATGTTATATGAATTTTGCTTCAATAAAAATTTAAAAAATAAATGCAAGCCATAATTTTTCTACTACCATATAATATTCCATGAAGCCTGAAGGGAGAAAGTATTCACAGTGTAGGGAAAGATGACAAGAGTTATGACTCTGTGGAGAGCTAAATGCTGGGGCGCCTGGGTGACTCAGCTGGTTAAGCATCTGCCTTCAGCTCAGGTCATGATCTTGGGGTCCTGGCATTGAGCTTCTCCCTTTCCCTCTGCCCCTCCCCGCCTCTCATGCTCTCTTCTTGTTTGGTCTCTCTCTCAAATAAATAAATAAATAAAATCTTAAAAAAAAAAAGCTAAATCCTTACATTTACATATCTGGTATTCCATATCCCCAGGAGGGTCAATGTACTCTCATTAGGAAAGTAGTGAAAATAATGTATATGAGTGGTATCACTGGTCTAGAAAGACCATCCCCATCCACTTCGGCTATTTTCTTTGCTCCTGTGGTCACAAAGACCTCCCATAATTATTGTTCGAACAGCATTTCCTGTGTATGGTTTTTCTTCCCTAAGTCTTCTTTTCCTAAGACACAACCCATTCTCCCTCTGTCTTCTGCTTTCCACATCCTTCTCCTAAAACAAGAGGGTAAGAGAAATCTCCCATTTCCAGATTGCAGTATTTTGTTGATGGCAACTCCATTCTTCCAGTTCCTCAGACCAAAAGCCTTGACTTTACTCACACCCACGCTGTACCTGTCAGCAACTTCTATGTCTCTACCTTCAAAAAGCCTATCCAGAAGCAGACTAATTCTTTCTACTTCCACTGGTCCAAGCTGCCATCCTCTGTCACCTACATTACCGCAACAGCACCTTACTTGGTCTCTCTGCTTCAGCCCGTGCCCATGTGAGGGCCACTATCAACACAGCAGCTGAAGTGATGCTCTGAAAACATGGGGCAGATGGTGCCACTCTGTTCAACACTCTCCAGTGGCTTTCACCTTACTCAGAGTATAAGCCAAGTCCCTGCAAGGGTGTCTACCGCCCTCCTCAGTGTACTGCCTCCTTCCCTCCTCACCTCTCTGACCTTGTCCTCCTATGGCTCTCTCCCTTGGTCTCTCCATTTCAGCCATGCAGATGCCCCGCGGTCCCTCAAATATGCCCATCGTGCTCCCACCGAAGGGCCTTTGCACTCGCTGTTCCCTCTGCTTGGGCACTCTTCCTCCAGATGGGTTCACACACTCTTACTCTTTGCAGGTCTTGAAACAGATCTCACTTCCTTAGTGAGGCCCCTCCTGGTCACATTATGTAAAATTTCAACCCCTGTTTGCATCACTCCCTATTTCCCTTCCCAAATTTATTTTTCTTCTGAGAAGTATAAGGAGGAAAAATAGCGCATAAGCAAAAGGTGAAGCCAGTAGCTTCTGGGAAGACATAATTACAGTAACTAATACGGGGTCACAAAGGTCGGTGCCTCCACAGGCCAGGCAGGTACTTAATGTGAAGGAGCATGGGACAATAGGCAGCGGTAGGGACTGCGGAAAATTGACCATATTGAGCTCCATCTAAAAGTTTTAAAACTCAAATTTTAAGAAACACCCATACAGCTCACACAAAATGTGCGTGTGGGCCTTTTTAGGCATACAGGCTGCCAGTCTATAAATGCTATTAGGATAAAATCAGCTACACTGCTGATGTTTCCAAGTCACTCACTTTTTTTTTTCCTGGAAAGGAGGAAGTAAGCAAGGAAATAAGTGCTTTCTTCCCCTTCATAGTTTTTCTAGCCACTACTGTGAGATGTCTGGAGTTTCATATTACCTTCCCCTCATTTCTATGCTCAAACTTTAAGGTGGCTGAGGTAGAGTGGTAAGGAGACCAGACAAAGGTTAGAAAACCCTGGGTTTAAACACCAGTGCTATCACTTAAAGGCTTCAGTTATTAAGTAACTTCACTTAAAAGCTAATATTCTTGGGGAGCCTGGGAGACACAGTCAGTTAAGTGTCCAGCTCTTGGTTTTGGCTTGGGCCAAAGGGGTCATGAGATCGGGCCATACCCACATCAGGCTCCCTGCTTGGTACAGAGTCTGCTTGGAGACTCTCCCTCTCCTTCTGCCCCTCCCCCCATGCTCACTCTCTTTTTTTTTATAAAATAATTTTTTTTTAAGCTAATATTCTTGGAACTCAGGTTGCTTCTCTAGAACACAAGATAACACATGCCTCATAAGGCTAGCATGAGGATTAAATGAAATTATGGATGCATAAGTGTTATCTATGGCAAAAAAGCTATAGAAATTAGATCTTACCAAAAAACATTATGCTAAGTTGATCTATGAAGCAACATCATTTTATCAATACACAGATCAGCTTTCTAACAAGTCCACTGTTGTAGAGTACAAGGAGAATTTCATTATAGTTGGTTATCCATATTTTCTCAGTTTTCTTTATATGATAGATGCTTAAAGTTTCCCACGCAACTTTTCTGGTGAATTCTAACAAGAATATCTAAAGAATCCAGAAATACTAAATTAGTAAGATTTACTTACACTGCTTCATTAAATTTATTTTTACTTCATCTATATATGAGAAGATGCCTGAATATATTCACAAAGCTCAATGGCTGACAAAATTTTTCAAGGTGAAATGGCAGTAATATAGGAAAAGGAAATACCTTTCAAATTTATATAATGATACAGCCCTAATTAAAATTAAATAATAGCTGTAAAGTTTCTAACACATAGGAAACACTCCATAAATGTTAACTATTATAATTATGTATTAGTGCAATAACATAACTATGTTTTAATGCCATTATTGTCATTATTCAATTTGAAAAAATACCCTATGAAGTGAAATAGCAAGAATCAAAAATGCTGGTAGAAAAGACTAGCCACTGATGACGGACAGGAAATGTGCCTGCCATGTACAGTCAGGCAGGTTGCACACTGCCTATTCCATCTAACATGATTCACACAATCCCAGTGTGATGGCACTCCCTAAAGATAAGCCAGGCACCACAAAAGAACCTCCTCAGCAGGATTCTGACAGATGAAGATTTTCAGTGACAGCATCTCAGTGCTGAAGGGAAAACCTAGAGACCTTTTAAGTACACAGCAGAATTAGTGGCAGGTAAAAATGGAGTAAGTATTGCACACATTTACATTCAGAAATCAGCCCCTCTATTAAGTGGACATATGACAGGATCCAAGTACTACAGCCAAGAATACCAGCAGCTTGTGCGCATAAAAAACAGCTCAAGAGACTGGCTAATGGTCTTTATCTGGTTTGCCTCGGTCTGGTGATGTTTGTGAATGAAGCAAGGCATTATCAGTTGTCACCAGACTAAACCTCCTTAAATAAAGATTACAGTAAACCCTAAGTAATTCACGAGTTTGCAGAAAGGCTCAAAAGTGTGTAGAAAAGAAAAATGTGAGAAAGCACTTTAGGGACAATATGGTGATATAATGTAATGGATCACCCGTCATTAACATTTATCTGCACTAACCTCATTAGCAAAGACTTTGGAGTTTGGATTACATGGGGTAACTTTAAATCCACTTGGCAACAACTTTTGTATTTAGAATCTGCCAATTCCATTGCTGTCATTGGCTGAAACCAAACTGGCTCGCTATGCGGGAGGTACTCCTGCTGCCCCACTCCTCGCTCCCCCCTGCCGTTGACCTCATGACACTCACCCTGTGAGCAACATGCCTTTCTTGGTATGGGAAGCTTTGGGAAATGGCACCATTGGGAACCACCATTCTGGTTCCCTGGGAGCCCCCCCGCAGGTCACCCTGTGCTGATTCCCAACTACAGAATGCCCCGAAACTATGCAGAGCTGGGATACACAGGAAGTGGTACAGCCACGTGTCAGGGAGGAGGGTATTGAGAAAATCATAGCGGCTATTTTTGGAAGTCCAATGATAGAGGGGCCAGCGTCATTTAGTGGGTACGGGCCAGGGATGCCAGACATCCTACAGTGTGCAGGATGGTCCCACAAAGTGAATACTCACATAACTTTTAGATGTCCTATCAAATATTACCCATCTAGCAAAAACTTACTTAGAATGATTTGAAACTATAACCTGTCTCTATTTTACATTTAAACTTAAGGCATCTGGGTGTGATAAACATATTTTAAATTTTTCATGCATACAACCACAGGGTAAACTGAAGGAAGTTTTTTGCCAAGAGTTGTTCATCTGCTCAGAACGTCACCTCACTGCCATCCAGGATGCCTACGTAGCAGCCCACATCCTTGTATCTATGAGTGGTGCCCCTGATGCCCATGTCCCACCCCTGCATTCAGATAGGTACCAGCCTCCCACTCCATTCTGCCTCCAATTTAGTCATACTTCAGAAAAACCTTTGGAAAGACTCTTTTATTATAAATTACTTCTGTTTCCTAACATTACAGTGAAAGCATTAATTCGATTTTTTAAAAGTTACATGTAAGTAGACTGTCTTTCCTTAGAGTTTCATCTCAGGATCGTAGAGAGAACATTACAAAATCTTTGTGATTCAGTGGGAACACTGGATCTGAGAGGGCTGACCACCACTGCTTACACACACAAGACTGACAGGTCCTTAGGGAGGTGGCAGATTTGTTCCCTAAAAACCAGAACAATTATCCTTCTGGAGGTGAGCTAACTTCTAATTAATCTACTTATGTTGATCGACATACCCATACTGGCTCTGGGACGTGTGCCTTATTTACTCTTAAACTGAGGGCAGGGACAAGAAGAATGAAGGAAGAGTGGTCAAGGAGAAGGAACAGGTCATCACTCCACTTCTGGGAACTAGGACAGAATGGGAAGAACAATGGCCTGGAATTCTGGGGACCTGGATTCCGTTCCCAGCTGAGCCAGAACTCTGTGTGTCCTTAGACATGTCACCGCAGTTCTCTAAGTCTTGGACCTTTTATCTGCAAAATGGACCAAATCCTTTCTGGTTCCAGTGTTGTGTGGCTTAGTCTATGTCTGTCAATAAAATGTCTCACTGAAATCTATACATATACTTTCCCTAAAACACCATTTACCTGCATATAATAAGCAAAGCTATCTCTCCTTTAACTATTGAAAAATGTGGGAGAGGGAGGAGGAAAGACAAAAGCACTAAGACTTTTAATAAATTTTGACAGGGCTGGACAGTCTAAGCATATGATCATGCAATATGCATAAAAAAAGGTGAGGCAACAGACTCAGAGAGGTTAAGTATCTTGCACAAGGTCAGGAGGCCAGGAAGCAACAGAGCAGGGGTTTGTACCCAAGCCTGTCTGACCCAAAGCTTGTTCCGAACTACGAGAAAAGGGGATCTGAGAGGCCCCGAGAGGCCCTCACTTTGTAACTGAGGAAGAGCTGTCTCTGTTATTGGCCCAATTTCATTTGCTAAAACCAGTGTCTTCATATGTTGGGTGATCATTTGTCCCCTTTTGCCCAGAACATTCCTACTGTATGCAGTTATCTTAGCAGCACTTTTTAAAAGATTTATTTGAGAGAGAGAGAGAGTAGGGGGAGGGGCAGAAGGAGAGGGAGAGAATCTCAAGCAGACTCCACGCTGAGTGCAGAGACTGACATGGGACTAGATCTCACGACCCTGAGATCATGACCTAAGCCAAGATCAAGAGTCAGACCCTTAACCGACTGAGCCACACAGGCACCCCCAGCAACATTATTAAAGTTCCTTTTCACTCTGAAAAGGTTTGCCTAATAAATTTTACAGTCACCTAATTATATTTCAGATCTGTGATTGTATCATGGACAGGATAGAAGCCAAAAAAAAAAAAAAAAAAATCACTTGCTGTTGTGAGGATTAACAGTTTGGGTTAGAGATAAAATAAACTTTAAATTTTACTACATTCTGCATGTGCTATCAATCCCTAAAATGTTTTCTATCCACATTAAGCAGCATGCAGGCTTCCAAAATGTAGTAAGACAGCATACCACTGACCTCCTATGTGACTCTTTTATCTTTCCTTTTTTGGGGATAAAGTTTAATCCTTTAAGTGAAGATCATGTCCCATGGGTTTAAAGAAAAGATCCTAAGAATGACAGTTACTTTTTCAGATGAGAGTTTTCACTTTCAGGCAGAGACATTGCAAAATAGCTCGTACTAGAAATGTACCTGATGCCTCTGAGTATCCTTGGGAGGCTGCCCATTCATTCTATTTAAAACCCATGAAGAGTCATCCCAGTGACTCAGGAAAGTATAGATGACAAGAAACTTAGACACACACACACACACACACACAGAAAATCCTAATGTTTTTCCCATCTATGCACCTCAATCCCACTTCTTCTGGTCATTATCTACCACCCTCCTGGTCATGTCTCTTAGAGTAGCCGAACATTTTGACCCTCTTAATTGTACTATCATTTTGGGCAACTTCAATATCTAAAATTCAAGATGATACACTCAATCCTTGTCCTTACATTGTAGCAGTCAGCTCCCCCTCCCAGCCCACTGAAATGGCTCTTACCAAAATCACCATGACAACCATATTGCTAAAGATAATGTGTGTTCTTTTTTGCCCTCCTACTGACCAGTTGATCTCTGAGACTCCACATTCTCTTGGTTTTCATCCAGTGATTCTGAGCTACCTCTGTCTTCTTCAAAATCTCATCTCTTTGTGGTAGCAAGAGCCCTCTGGTTTTCTCATTCTGTACTCTCTCTCTTAGAGTCTCAATCATATGCATAGCTCCAATATGCTACTGCGTTTCTACTCAACACAGCTCTCTGGGTCACTAGTGTCCCTTAAAGTGCTTCCAGTTGTTCTTTGAAAAGAATGTTCTAGGGGCACCTGGGTGACTCAGGTGGTTAAGCGTCTGCCTTTCAGCTCAGGTCATGATCTCAGGGTCCTGGGATCAAGCCCCATGTTAGGCACCCTGCTGCTCAGCATGGAGTCTGCTTCTCCCTCTCCCTCTGTTCCTCTCCCCTGCTCGTTCCCTCTCTCTCCTTCTCTCTCTAATAAAAAAGCTTAAAAAAAAAAAAACTAAAAAAAAAGAGTGTTCTATGGTCATACTAACTTCAGAAACTGTGCACACAACCCTTTTAGATATTACCATCAAGGCTGAGTACAATCTCATATGCCTATCATCAAAACTAGAAGATATGGTAATGGAAGTCATCCAAGCTGAACCACAAAAAGAAAATTTTAAAAATGAGGACGGGGCACCTGGGGGGCTCAGTTGGTTAAGTGTCCAGCTCTTGATTTCAGCTCAGGTCACAATCTCAGGGTCATGAGATCAAGCCCTGCATCTGGCTCCACAGTGGGCATGTGGGCATGGAGCCCGCTTAAAATTCTCTTTCTCCCTCTCCTTCTGCCTCTCCCCACCCCCTGCTTGCATGCTCATGTGCTCTCTCTCTCTAAAAAATAAAAAAAAATAAAAAAAAAAGACAGATTAAGGTTACCTCTGGGACAATATCAAGTATGCTAACATACACATTATAGGGGTCCCAGAAGGAAAAGAAAGGGAGAAGGGGGCAGAAAATTTATTTGAAGAAATACTAGGTGAAAATTCCCCTAACCTGGGGAAGGAATCAGACATTCAAGTCCAGGAATCACAAAATCCCCAAATAAGATGAACCCAAAGAGGTCTACACCATGACAATAATTAAAATGTCAAAAATTAAAGATAAAGGGAGACTCTTAAAAGCAGCAAGAAAAAAGCAAATAGTTATTTACAAGGGACACCTCATAAGGCTATCCTTTTTATAGGCCAGAAAAGAGTGGCAAGATATATTTAAAGTGCTGAAAGGAAAAAACCTGTAACCAAGAATACCCTACCCAGCAAGGTTATCATTCAGAATTAAAGGAGAGAGAAAGAGTTTCCCAGACAAATAAAAGTTAAAGAAGTTAATCACCACTAAACCAGCCTCACAAGAAATGTTAAAGGGACTTCTTTAAATGGAAAAGAAAAATCCATAACTAGAAGACAAAAATTATGAACAAAAAAAATTCACTTGATAAAAGCAAACATATGGTAAAGCTAGTATGGTTAAAAGACAAGTGGCAGTAAAACCAACTATATTTACAAACCTTAGTTAAGGGATCCACAAAATAAAAAGAGTAAAATAAGACATCATGTACATAGGGGCGCCTGGGTGGCTCAGTCGTTAAGTGTCTGCCTTCGGCTCAGGTCCTGATCCCAGGTTCCTGGGATCGAGCCCCGCATCAGGCTCCCTGCTCTGCAGGAAGCCTACTTCTCCCTCTCCCACTCCCCCTGCTTGTGTTCTTTCTCTTGCTTTGTCTCTGTCAAATAAATAAATAAAATCTTAAAAAAAAAAAGACATCATATACATAAAACATGAAAGGAGTAGAAATTTAGTGCTCTTATAATGTGTTCAAACTTAAGTGACCATCAACTCAAAACAGACTGTTACATAACACATAGGGCATTATATATGAACCTCATGGTGACCAAAACCCTACAATAGGTAAATTATACACAAATAAACAAAAAATTTAAGAGAAAAAAATACTAACATAACACTAATGAAAGTCACCATTTCACAAGGGAAGAGAGCTAGTGAAAAAGAAAAGAATACGAAAGAACTACAAAAACAATTAGAATGTCAATAAGTATAGGGGTGACTGGGTGGCTCAGTCGGTTGGGCAACTGACTCTTGGTTTTGGCTCTTGGTGTTGGCTTAGGGTCATGGGATCCAGTCCCATGTTGGGCTCCACACTCTACATGCAGTCTGCTTGTGCCTCTCCTTTCCCCTCTGCCCATGTGCTCTCTCTCTCTAAATAAATAAATTAATTCAAAAACTTAAAAAATAGCAGTTAAGTATATACCTATCAATAATTACTTTTAAATGTAAATGGTCTAAATGCTCCAATCAAAAGACATAGGGTAACTGAATGGATAACAAAACAAGACCATCTGTATGCTCCCTACAAGGGACTCACATCTGATCTAAAGACACATTCAGACCAAAAGTGAAGGGCTGCAAAAAGATATTCCATGCAAATGGAAACAAACAAATGCTGGGATTCTTTAACCCCAAGAGTAACGTAAATTCAAGTGAACTAAAACATATACCTTCCTATTTTACTACTTTCTCCTCACCTCCATAAACCTAGTACAAAACTGTCACTAAATAGGCAATAAAAAAAAAAAAAAAAGCTTGGGTAGCAATACTTAGACAAAATAGTCTTTAAAAGAAAGACTGTAACAAGAGACAAAGGAAAGTATTACATAATGATAAAGTGATCAATCCAACAAGAGGATATAATAATAATAAATATCTAAGTACCAACATAGGAGCACCTAATATGTAAAGCAAATATTAACAGATATAAAGAAATTGACAGTAGTAGAGTAATAAGAGGGACTTTAGTACCCCAGTTGGATCAATTGACAGATCATCCAGATAGAAAATCAATCAGAAAACAGTGGCTTTGAACACATTAGACTAGATGGATGTAACAGATAAATACAGAATATTCCATCCCAAAACAGAACACACATTCTTTTCAAGTGCACAAACATTCTCTAGCATAGATCACAATAAATTTTAAAAGACTGAAATCCTATCAAGCATCTTTTTGGACCACAAACCATGAAACTGGAAATCAATTACAAGAAAAAAAAAAAAAACTGGAAAAAGCACAAATATCAGCAGGCTAAACAACATGCTACTAAACAACTAATTGGTCAGTGAAGAAATCAAAGACAAAATAAAAAAATACATGCAGACAAATGAAAGCGGAAAGACAATATTCCAAAATCTAAGGAGGAAATTTATAGTGATACAGTCCTACCTCAAGAAACAAGAAAATCTTAAACAATCAAATCTTACACCTAAAGGAACTAGAAAAAGAAGAACAAAACCCAAAGTTAGAAAGAAGTAAATAATAAACATTAGAGCATAAATGAAATAGAGACCCTAAAAACAATTTAAAAGATCAATGAAACTAAGAGCTGGGTCTTTTTGAAAAGATAAACAAAACTGATAAACCTTTAGCCAGACTCGTCAAGAAAAAAGAGAGGATGCAACCAAATCAATAAAATCAGAAATGAAAGGGAAGTTACAACTGACACCACAAAAATACAAAGAATTATAAAATACCACTAAGATTATATACCAACATATTGGACAACCTAGAAGAAATGGATAAATTCCTAGAAACATATAACCTCCCAAGACCAAATTAGGAAGAAAGAGAAAATCTGAACAGACTGATTACTAATAACAAAATGAAATCAATAATAATAATAATAATAATAATAATAATAACAACAACAACAACCACCTAACAAATGTCCAGGACCAGAAGGATTCACAGGTGAATTCTACCAAGCATTTAAAGAAGAGTTAATACATATTTTGCTCAAACTATTCCAAAAAACAAGAAGGAAAGCTTCCAAATATATTCTATGAGGCCAGCATTACCCTGATACCAAAAACCAGATGAAGACACTACAAACAACAACAACAACAAAATTATAAGCCAAGGTCCCTGATTAACATAGATGCAAAAATCATCAACAAAGTATTGAATCAAATTCAATAATACATTAAAAGGATCATTCACCATGATAAAGTGGGATTTATTCCAAGAATGCAAGGGTAGTTCAATATCCACAAATCAATAAGATACATCCTATTAACAAAATGAAGGATAAAAATCGTACAATCATCTCAATAGATGCAGAAAAAGCATTTGACAAAGTTCAACATCTGTTCATGATAAAAACTCTCAACAAAGTGAGTATAGAGGGAACATACCTCAAGATAATAAAGGCCATAGATGAAAAGCCCACAGTTAAACATCACACCCAATGGTGAAAATCTGAAGGCTTTTCCTTTAAGATCAGGAACAAGACAAGGATGTCCACTCTCACTACTTTTATTCAGTGCAATACTGGAAGTCCTATCTATAGCAATGAGACAAGGAAAGAAATAAAATAGACATCCAAATTGGTAAGGAAGACGTAAAACTGTCACAATTGGCAGATGACATGATATCATATATAGACAACCCTAAAGATTCCCAACAAAAAAACTGTTAGAACTAATAAATTTAGTAAAATTGCAGGATACAAAATTAATATATGGTAATGTGTTGCATTTCTATATACTAATAATGAACTATCGGAAAGAGAAATTACTGGAGCGCCTGGATGGCTCAGTCAGTTAAGTGTCTGCCTTCGGCTCAGGTCATGATCTTGGGGTCTTGGGACTGAGCCCCGCGAGCTTTTCCTTCTCCCTCTGCCCCTACCCCTGCTAGTGCTCTCTCGCTTGCTCTCTCTCTCAAATAAATAAAATCTTAAAAAAAGAGAGAAATTAAAGCAATCATATATATATATATATATATATAATCTTATATATAACTGCATCAAAAATAATAAAATACCTAGGAATAAATTTAACTAAGGAGGTTAAAGACCTGTACTCTGAAAACTATCACACATTGATGAAACTGAAGGTGATACACACAAATGGAAAAATAGACTATGCTCACGATTTAGAATACTGTTAAATGTCTATACTACTCAAAGCAATCTACAGATTCAATGCAATCCCTATCAAAATAACAATAGCAGTTTACACAGAACTAGAACAATCCTAAAATTTGCATGGAACCACAAAAGACTCCAAATAACTAAAGCAATCTTGAGAAAGAAGAACAAAGCTGGAGTTAGCACAACTCTGAATTTCAAATTATACTGCAATTCTGGCCAACTGACAAGAGCAGTGCAGAGAGATTAAATGAACCTGGGTTCTCAATCCACGAATCTTCTCTGACTCTGGACTTGGTGATAATAAATCACCTTATTATTTAAACCAGTGTTTGTTAGAGCTCTCTATGACTTGTTGCTAATGGTATCCTCACTGATGGTAATATCTTTGGATCTCTCTGTCATCACAATCAGTCATCAAGCCAAAGTCAAGAACGTGACAAAAAACCCTCACTACTCTTCAGTGTTATTCTGGTAGCCCTCAATAATGCAACGTGATAAAGATGAAAAATATTGTATTGTAAATATTGGAAAGGAAGGCACAAGACTGTCACTCTTTTCACGTGACACTATTATCCACCACAAGAAAGGGCAAATGCTTCTAAAGAGAAGCTATGGGAATTAATGAGAATTGAGTGAGGTGTTCAAATGCAAGATCAGTATAACAAAGCAGGTGGTTTACTGCACACAAGCAAAGACAATATAAAAATATGATAATGGAAAATCTCAGAATAGCTAAATGAACAAATTAGAATAGCCATATAATATTCAGAAATATCAATAAAAAATACAGAACACGTGCATGAGAATAGTATTAAAACACAGCTGAGTAACAAAATCTGAAGAAAATGAAGAAACATAACAATGTTTCTGAGTAGAAGAACTCAATATTTTAAAGATCCATGTTTTCTAATTAAACTAAAATTCACTGCAATTCCAGTATAAATCTCAACACGTTTTCATAAGTGACAAATGGAAAAAGTGCACATGAACAGTCAAGAAATTTTGGATAAAAAAGATATCAATGAGAGGGAACTTGACCTGATATCGAAACTATATTATAAAATTAGTAATGGGACAGGAATACTAAAATACCAAATTAGAAAACATAGCTTTGCAAATAATGAAAGTTACGAATAACTTTGAGAAAAATTGCTAACCAACTTTGGCAGGGGAAAGGCTCTATCTTACTCCACGGCACACACAGGTGACAATTCTGAGGAAGCTAACAGGTTGAATAAAAACAAATTTTCAATCAAACTGCACGACATCACCATTTTTGTAGGTCAAAAGCAGTTGAGCATTAGCAATTTCACAGAGTTCAAGCTTCTGCATTAATCATGAAGAAGAAAACACTTTTACAAGCTCAAAATGAGGAAAACTGACATTAAAAAAAAAGAAAACAACACTTAGACCATAGAACACCGAAGTAGTCTGCACTAGTGGAAGTCCTCTGTGCATATGAACAGTGCCTGTGCCTTAAAGTCAACATTAAAATAAGTTGAAAGCCAAGAATAAATTAGGAGAAAAAGTGAGTATCTGTAAAAGGCCAAGGATTAATATGCAGATTACAAAAGAGTTGCTACAATCTATAAGGACAAAAACAAAACAGAAATGTGCAAAGTAAACAAGCAATTCCCAGGAGAAATGCAAATGGAAATCAGCATTTGAAAAGATGTTCACCCTCACTAATAAAAAGGGACATGTAAATCAAAGCAATAAAATCTCATTTTTCTTTCAACCTTTTTGCAAAAGAAACTGGTTACATCAGGGTTAGTGATTATGTGGGGAAGTAGACATTCTCATTACACACCCTGTTAGTGAGTATTAGTTTAAGAAAATAATTTGCCCATTTCCGTCAAAATTTAAAACGTGTGTATCCTTCAACCCAATAATTACACTTTCACAAAACTCTCATAGCAAAATGCCTGTGTGTGCACATTCATTGCAGCACTTTTAATTAAGGCCAATAAATAGGAAATACTTCCCTTTCCAACAGTAATTTGGAGATTAAATAATTATGGTTTCTCTACACAATATTCTTCAGCCATTTAAAAAGGATATAGATTAATAGTTTTCAAGTACATGCTATATTTGAACTATCAATAGTATTGATAAGGAAAATCTCACATCATGATAAAGTAAAAAACCTGCTTTGTAATATAATACAGAACAGTTCCATTCATGTAAAAAAAATATTTCATTATATTCTGTAATATAATACAGAATAATATATATATATATATATATATATATATCCTATATCATGCATGTCAAATGCCCTGATTGGCTACTGGGAGTATTAGGGCCAAGAAAAACATTCTGTGTAATTGTACTTCTAAGACTTTATGGTAAGTACACATCACCTATGTCATTACAGAAATTCAAATTAATTTCATTTCAGTTCACTTAGAAGTCAGCTCCACATGTGTACATGAGGCATGGCCAGTTCTAGACATCGCTTGGGATTTCTTTTAATTAATTGGTGAAAGCCACCTATCTATATCTAACAGCATCTTCTGATGACTGATTTAAGCTTTGATTTTTTAAATTCCTCTTTGACAGAACAGCTGTCTCTGAAATGGACAGAACAGCTCCCAGTTCTTTAACTGATCTTGTTTTTCAGTAATGCTCTGCTTTGAAAATAAAGGGGAGTTACGCCTCATCCAGGAAAGCACACTTGAAGATTTTATCCTTTAAACAATGAAAGGAGTGGGGAGCACGCTGGATCATCCAGTCTCCCTTCCCCGTAATCTTCCATCGTTCCTGAGCAATCTGGACACACCATCACGGCTTCCTCCCTGAGGCTGCCAACTGGAGTGTGATTTATTAGCTTTTAGGACTTCATACCATTTTCATGTAACAAGAAAGTCAGGACGCCCGTTGCAGGTCCTCCCATTTTCCCATTGCTCTCGCTTAGCTCAGTCTTCCAGTTTGTCTGTCTGCTTTTCTCCCTCCCTCCCTCTCTGCCATCCTTATCACAAACCTCTAACACCAGGTTCACCCTTGGCTTCTCTCCCAGCTGCCAGCGGTGAGCAGGAAGCTGGAAGCCCACACCCTTCCCAGGCACAGAATGACAGCCCAGGGCAGGGCACGTACCGGCATTTCTAGCTGTGATCTTGGAGCTGTGTCTCAGCAGACGGACAAACACGTTGCTGCTACAGTGGTTCACCATTTGCAAGCGGAGGCCCCTCCGAGTCTGGATCTTGACCAAGCATTTTGCCATAGTTGTTCTTCGGATTCCCTCCGTTCTCCTCTGCCTGTCAGGGCCCGGGGCGGCTACCACCAACCATAGTGGCTTTGACCTTTCACTAACTCTCCATTCTGTTTTAAAGGACCGAGGCAGGGCCCTCTCAATGAATCAAATGTCAGGTTCCTAATGCAGCCAACAGAAATAACTCCAGAGGGATCAGCATGGGGTCAGAGGAGGGAGGGGGTGCTATTTTTAAACTCTTCACTCACTCCCCTAGCAAACAATGAAATATTATGCATCATCCCTCCCCCAGCCTCTTCTAAATGACTGGATGAGAACCCCCCCGCCCCAATGCCTACACTGTCTCAGAGCCAGATGCCCCCAGGGGATAAAACAACAAAGAGGCAACTCCACAAAGGAGAAACACAAGTGCCTGGATTTCGGTTTCAAAAAAATTTTTTTTAATTTAGACTTTATTTTGTTCGAAAGCAGCGCTGCCCAATAAAAATATGATGCAAGCCACATTTAAAAATGAAAGAGACACATCCAAACAGTAAAAATATATTAAAATTAATCATAGTAATGTGTTTTATCTGAAGCCTAAGTATCCAAAATAAGATCATTTTGCTACATAATAATATAAAAATTAATAGTTTTGGTTCTTTTCTGGTGTGCATTTGCACGCTCAGAGCACACCTCAGTTCAGACCAGCCACATTTCACGTGCTCTGTCCACGCGGGGCTGCCTTACCGGAAGGACGGCATAGCTATGGATGGAGTGCTGAGCTCCTCCCAGTATTCTCTGCATCCTACCAACAACACTAATATTTTTTTCATTTTATAGAGAAGGAAACAAGGCCTGAGAGAGTTAACTGATCTGACCATATTCACAGGAAGTGACAAAGCCCTGATTTGAACCTGGGCTCAAATTAAGATCGGTTTACTCCAAATTGCTCTTGGGCCTGAGCTATTACTCGCCCCACCTCTCACCAAATGGGTTTTAAATGCAGCAGGCAAACGTTACATCGTAACTCTCAGCACTTTGACAGTCCTGCACTTGGACATCTGCGGTCTAAAATGTGCTTGCGGGGCGCCTGGGTGGCTCAGACGGTTAAGCGTCTGCCTTCGGCTCAGGTCATGATCCCAGGGTCCTGGGATCGAGTCCCGCATTGGGCTCCCCGCTAGGCGGGGAGCCTGCTTCTCTCCCTCTGCCTCTGCCTCTCTCTCTGACTTTCATGAATAAATAAGTAAATAAGATTTTTTTAAATAAATAAAAATAAAATGTGCTTGCACCCCAGTGAGCAGTGCTCAAGGGGTAACTGCTTTTCAAGTACATGCTATATTTGAACAAATCTCAACTGATAATATTAACTGTGCCCCACATACTCTTTCTGTTATATTTCTTTGCTGGTACGTTTTTCTCTCATTTTCAGAAAAAAAAATTTTTCTTTCCTCACATACCGACAATATCTTCATGTGTATATGCATTTTTCCAGTTCAAGTAGTGACTGTGGCTAAAAGATAATTTTCTAACAAAAATACTCCATTTTTTTTTTCTTTCCTGACAAAGCAGTCGACTCAAATTCTGCATTGTTATACTTCACTGTGGGACTATAAATTGATGGAGCATTTCTGGAAAGAAGTTTAGCAAAATATATTGAGTTTTATAGGTGGGATATTCTTTGACCCAGGAATGCCATTTCTACTGAAGAAATAATTAGAAATATTCAACAAAAGGTTTTGGACAAAGACGTCCATCAGAGTATCATTTATTATAGCCACACAAAAAAATATCTAAATTTCCCATGGGAAAATGATTAAATACAAGTGATAGGATATGGCCACATCCATTAAGATTTATGTTTAGGAATTTAATGATGCGCGGAAGGGGGAAGCTTGCAATAGATCATTAAGTGAAAAAAGCAGTTTATGTAAGCAATATGACCTCAACCATGTAAAATTATACATTATAGGCCTGAGTATAAATCTTGAAAGGGGAGAAAGGTGGCAACCAGCTGTGCACTGTGAGCTGAGGTCACCTCCAGAGGTCCCCCAAGGGGGCTCTGGCAGCCTCCTCCCCAGGGTACCAGGTCCAGGCACAGTAGGGGGTTAGTCAATTTCTATGGGGGGCTTAGTGATTAGTCAATTTCCAAACCTGGACATGGAAGGAAAACACCCCCTAAAAATTCACCCTTGTGAATCTTTCAACCTTTTGCAGCTCCCCTTGTGATATATATAATTCAGAGCAGAATCCCCACATATAAAATAAGCCACACAGAAGTGAGACCCTGGGATAGAAACTACTAGGCCTTTACTCACTAGGGTGCCAACAGTGGATCTTAAAGAATTGCTGAAAATCTTTAGGATACTGAAGAACAAATGAGAAAATCCCTGTTCTCAATAAATCAATGCTTTGCAGTAACACAGATGAAGGGTTTCAAAAATTCGTGTGGGTTCATTTGCATGGCCAGTGGGCCAGGCTCACATAACAAGAACATCTCCCTTTGCCTATTTGGAGGGAATACAAATAAATCCGTATGCCTATCATTCATTCTATTAATACAACATGTGACCTGATCCGATGGTACACTCTAAACAAACCTTCCCTGTGTCCTGCCCCCCACCCCAGAAAGCAAGTAAGAAACCTGAAACAAAACCACCACCGTACTTTACTTCTGTTCTTTTCCACCAAGAGTTACCTCTCCATTAATTCTCAAACTTCAAATCTCACCATAGTTTTAAAATGTCTCCTCCTTAACGACAGATGTTGGAGGGGATGCGGAGAAAGGGGAACCCTCCTACACTGTTGGTGGGAATGCAAGCTGGTGCAGCCACTCTGGAAAACTGTATGGAGGTTCCTCAAAAAGTTGAAAATAGAGCTACCATATGATCCAGCAATTGCACTACTGGGTATTTACCCCAAAGATACAAAAGTAGGGATCCGAAGGGCTACGTGCACCCCGATGTTTATAGCAGCAATGTCCACAATAGCCAAACTGTGGAAAGAGCCAAGATGTCCATCGACAGATGACTGGATAAAGAAGATGTGGTATATATATACAATGGAATATTATGCAGCCATCAAAAGGAATGAGATCTTGCCATTTGCAAGGACGTGGATGGAACTGGAGGGTATTATGTTGAGTGAAATACGACAAACAGAGAAAGACATGTATCATATGATCTCACTGATATGAGGAATTCTTAATCACAGGAAACAAACTGAGTGTTGTTGGAGTGGGGGGTGGGGTGGGAGGGATAGGGTGACTGGGTGATGGACACTGGGGAGGGTGTGTGCTCTGGTAAGCACTGTGAATTGTGCAAGACTGTTGAATCTCAGATCTGTACCTCTGAAACAAATAATGCAATATATGTTAAGAAAAAAAAAAAAGAAGAAGAAGGTAGCGGGAGGGGAAGAATGAAGCGGGGGAAATCGGAGGGGTAGACGAACCATGAGAGACGATAGACTCTGAAAAACAAACTGAGGGTTCTAGAGGGGAGGGGGGTGGGAGGATGGGTTAGCCTGGTGGTGGGTATTGAGGAGGGCATGTTCTGCATGGAGCACTGGGTGTTGTGCACAAACAATGAATCATGGAACACTTCATCTAAAACTAATGATGTAGTGTATGGGGATTAACATAAGAATAAAATTTTTAAAAAATGTCTCCTCCTTTCATTAACTACAACTAGTCATAATATTTTGCATTTCAGACATTTTTAATTTTTCCCTCTCTTGTATTTGTTCTCACTCTTGATGCTACTTTTCAGAGATCCTAAGTGGATTCTTTAACCCACTTTCTCCTGGAGCACTTCTGCTTTTATAGACAGAGAGAACCTAGAGGGACTAGCATTCCATATTGTCCCAGCATTTCTCTCGGCCCTGGCCCGCCTCTAGACAAAGGCACAGTTGCATTTCAAGAGGGAGCAGCAAAGGGGGGGCAGGTACGCAGAGCCAGCTTGAAGATTCTGCTAGGTACTGCACAGGGAGGATCGTTCTTGGTCAAGGTGCTGTGCTCAGAAGAACGGTATCAACAGCCCAACATTTGGACGCCCTTGAATACCCTTCCCTGGTTAGAGTCATCTGAAGACTCAGAAGTGCACGTCTGGGCAGTGACAAGAGGCTAAAGAAAGCTGAGGATGTGTGAAGAGGGGAATCGATTTTCCATAATGAGATGCCAGAAACACTGAAAAATCAAGCGGAAGCCAAAGTGGAGGGAGAAAGGTTCAACGGTAAGAGCTGTTCAGGGGCCTGAATTCCGTGTCCACTTCTGTGACAAACTTCCTGGCACAGATTTGGCGCAAGGCAACATGCTGGCCTCTGCCTTGAGGGACTGGGAGCCCGGGTGCAAGCGTGAAATGGAGACGTACTCCTCTCGTGGTTGTTAGGACCATGAGCTCGTGCATAGCAGCTGCCTAGTGTAGTGCTGGTTCCTGGCTGATGAACTAGAACTTTCTAAGCAGTTGTAGAAAGCAAGGCTTAAAGCACAGGCTCTGGGTTCTAACCCTGACTGGACTGTTTCTTATCTCTGCGCCTCAGTTTCCATGCCTGTAAAATGAGCAAAGGCAGACCTCCCAGTGTTGTGAGGATTAATGAAGTGAATCCATGTGGCAAGCTGCGATCAGTGCCCGACACAGAATTATTCAGGAAGTATTAGTGATCTTTCTTCCCCATGGGTGCTCATTCCTCTCTCTTCCCAGGGGAAGACCGTGAGGATTTTAAACAGTCTGGATTCTCTTCCTTCTGTCCACTATCTTGTCTCTAGCATTTCTGGTTATTTCTCCCTGAACAGCAGGGATGCACTATTGTTGGTTGTTAAGAGTTTACCTGACCATCCTTGTAACTGCGGGAAAGTTCCACAAGCTTATTGAAATACATTCGTTTTCAGTCTTGTAAAACAGTAATGATATTGGCACTTACGTAACTGGGTGCCTGGTACATAGTAGGCACTTAATAAATGCTAACTGGTCTACTCTAGCATCATCAATATCATGTACTTTTTCTATTTTGATAACAGATTTCACAGGTGTAGTGGATTTGGCCATTAGTTAAAACAGTTGTGGAGATTCACTAAAATTTTAGCTGTTAACTCCAATTAAAAAGATAATTTAAAACATACATTTAAATGTACTTTGTAATAAATTTAGACTTTAAATATCCGTAATTAAGAGTCCTTGGGACTATCACATACCATAGAGGACTTTTCTGATATTTTATTGATATAACAATATAATAATGATATAAAATATTTTAATAGTATATTTGTGATAGGATGAGTATATTCTTGGGTGTACAGTGAGGAGAAATGGAGGCACTTCCCAACACTGGAACAGGGCCATTTGGCTAGATAGTCAATCATCTGTAGAATTCAATTTCCTCATTTGTAAAGCAAGGCAACAGTGTCTGTCCTATCCATTTGGAAGAAATAGTCATGAGTCTCAAACTATGATAACAGACATGAAAAAAACTCTAAACATGTATAAGATGCTTTGGCATATTGGATACTCATCCATTTCTTATTCCCCTCATCAGATGAGGCATTTGCTGAGTGTTTCCTGCCTATAAAATGAGAACACTGCTCAGTGGGGCCAGGCATCAACATGTAGGGGTGGGAGAAAAGCCAAATAAAAACCCTCTGGAGAATTATAGTTGCAAACAGAACAGAATCCAAACAGCGCAGCTGGGCTCTCCCCAGCACCACTGTGGGGAAAGAGAATACTCTTCGCAGGAACTCCGTGGCTGCAGAGCATTCGAGCATAAGGGCTCATCCATCTGTTTTCCCGGCCGTCTCATACACTGAGAAGCGTGGCATCTCTAAATAGGCAGCTTATGCAAGCCGTGCATGAGGGAGAGGGAGAGAGGCAGGGATGCAGAGCCCTCTGTTGGGGCTGCCGCTGATGATTTCTAAATAAAGGCAGAGAAACCGAGACAGATCAGGGAAGAATCCATCAGATACTGCTCTGCTCTCACTTCCTTTGTTTATCGATATGAAAGATACTGCTATGTTCTGAGCAAGAAAAAGAGGGTCCTGAAATGAAGCTGCAGCAGGGGGCTGAAGAGTGGGGGGCAAACTTCTTCAGTGGAGCGGACTCTGGTAACTGAGTGGGTGGGGGTATGGGGAGGGGTAACAAGGCAAGGCTGGCTTCCAGTCTCTGGCCGGGCAACTGTGTAGATGGTAATGTCACTAACAAGTCAGAGCAGGAGCAGTTTTGAGACTGGGACTTGGGGAAGGACGAGAACATGAGCATAGTTGTAAATCCCTTAAGTTTGATGTGTTGGGTGTGAACTGTTGTGTGGCCCCCAGGCACACGTGGCTAATAAGCCGCTGACCGGTCAGGATAGCAGTGTGAGGCCGAGCGCTCTGTCGGGAGGCTAACACAAGAGAAACAGAAAGGAGGTCAACATCACTCTGGTCAGTGAAAACCCTGTACCTAGAATCTCGGTCTCATTATTCCAAGTTCAGTGGTCTGTCCACGTCACTGCCTTGTCTCTCTCCAAACACTAGTGAAGAGCAAGCTTTACTGTCTCTAATATTCTGAAATGTTAATTGATGGGTTTCTCCTTCCACCCAGAATTCCTGAAGGCCTTTTCTTGATCCTCAGCCCAGAGAGCACACCTAACCCATCCATCAATAAGACGATAACTGCGAATACTTTACATTAATTTCCCAAACCATAAATCAAAGACAGAAAGACCTTCCCCACCTGCAGACTGGACAAAAGACTCCATACTCTTAAGTAAAGGAGAATTGAAGGGGCCACAAGTAGAGGAGAGGGCGATATAAAGGACCAATCAGTACAGCTGCTGACAGAACCAAGGAGCCTCTTGGGAGTCATTACCCAGCAAGCCAACCATAGATTGTGCAGCAACGTAACTCTCCATCCCGTCAGATTTATCTACTATAAGAGATATCTACCACCCTTATTCACTGGCCCAAGGCACTCTTAGAACCCTGCAAATAGGGGCACCTGGGTAGCTCAGTCAGGCATCCAATTCTTCATTTCAGCTCAGGTCATGATCTTGGGGTCTTGGGATCAGGCCCCACTCCAAGCTCCGTGCTGAACGGAGATTCTTGAGATTCTTGAGACTGAGATTCTCTCTCCCTCTCTTTTGGCTCCTCCCCGCCCCCCCACTTGCGTGCTCTCTCTCCCTAAAAAAATATATATACATAGATTAGATTTAAAAACAAACAAACATAAAAACCCTGTGAATAATAATGCAATATATGTTAAGAAAAAAAAAAAGAAGAAGAAGAAGGTAGCAGGAGGGGAAGAATGAAGGGGGGGAAATCGGAGGGGTAGACAAACCACGAGAGACGATGGACTCTGAAAAACAAACTGAGGGTTCTAGAGGGGAGGGGGGGTGGGAGGATGGGTTAGCCTGGTGATGGGTATTGAGGAGGGCACATTCTGCATGGAGCACTGGGTGTTATGCACAAACAATGAATCATGGAACACTACATCTAAAACTAATGATGTAATGCATGGGGATTAACATAAGAATTAAAAAAAAAAAACCACCCTGTGAATAAAGACAGGGCCTAAATACCTATAGTTCCCCCACTATCGGGGAGTTGGTAATTCAAAGGGGAACCTTCCATAGCTGTCCATAGATGAGACAAGCAGAAATCTCCCACAGAGGTTGGACCAGGGACTGGAAATTTTACAACTTCACCACATTCTTCAGAAGCAGACATGAGGATCTCCCTTGCAGAGTTCAAACCATTTTGCTGACCAAAGCTACCTATAATTCAGATTCTTCCTCTCATATAAACACAGCGTTTTCCCTCCATCCTGGTTGAGCCCCAGGCTTAAGGTTCCCTGATGTTGACTGAGATCCAGCAAGGCAATCATGGAGAGTACACTCTGTCAGATGCAGTTTAGCCCCCAGAGATTTCCCTGGAAGACATGGGCAACAACACACTCTTACAGGCTCCAAACAGAACAGCCATCCTTTCTCTGTGTTTAGTACTTCCTACCAAGAATCTAGTGCCTTTGTCTCTGGACAGAATGAATCTGTTTCCTTGCCACTTCTACTTCATTATTTCACTCCCTCCAGGCACAAGTCACCATTACAGATAAGCCATTTTTCTCGGAGTAAAGGAAATTAAACTCAGCTGCATTACTAAACGGAACTCTAATTTTTTTTCTCCATTTTTCCCCAACAGCTTTGCAGATGGTATTCAGGAATAAGGCATCTGTATCTCCCTGTGGGGAGGAAAAAACAAAACAACAACAACAACAAAAAACAGGCTCTTCTGGACCCCTGAGCTCCCTGTGTAGCTGCTGTAATCAGGAAGCTGGAGGTATAGCAGAGGACCCAATCCTTCTGCCCAACACTCCTTGAGCCAAGGGCCCCTTTCATACACATTCTAGTTACGTCCTCAAAAAGGGAAACATGATTGGTCAATAAAAGCAAGAAAAATGTCCAGCCACTCTAAGTTTTGCCTTTCACATTATCAAAGATTTTTTTTTAAATTGTTACACTCGGTTTTATAAGGCTACGATAAGATATACTCATATATAATTTGGTGGGAGGAGGGGGAGTAAGAGATATTTTTATATATTTATCTGATTGAATGATGTATGTCCATTAAAATTAAAATTGTGGAAGAATATTTAATAACATAGAGAATGCTCCTGTGTATTAATGAAAAAGATTACAAAATAATATCTCTGGTGTAATTCTATGTTTTTTAAAAAATATATAGGTGGATTATACACATTAAACCACAGTTTGAACATACAAGATGGCAGATACTTTTAGACTTTTATTTGTGGTTTCTGTATTTTCCAAATTTTCTACCATGACTATGGTATATGGCTTTTGATTTCAGATTAAAAAAACAAAACAAAACAAAACAGAACATGCTTAGCTTCCAGTAAAGCCTAATCCCAGGAGAATATTCTCCTTACATGCTTTCTCTTATATAAAGAAAGGCTGTCCTGGCTGCAGTTAGAAATCATTCATTCATTCATTCATTCATTCGCTAATTTGACAAGTATTAATTTAGCTCCTGCTATGTGTCAGAACATATCTAAGTGCTGGTGATAATATAGAGGATGAGGCAGGCAAAGTCTACTCTCATGGAAAAGACATTTTAGTCAAGGGAGACAGTCAACAAACAGGACAAGTAACTAACAAGCATTGAGTACTGCTAACCACTCTGACAAAAATCAAACAGGGTGATGGCATGGAAGAGAACAAATGGGTAGGCTGGGAAAACTAACAGAATTGGGTAGTTAGAGAAGACTTTCCAAGGAGCTGAAATCTGAGCTAAGACTTAAAACAGCCAGCCTTATGAAGAACAGAGGAAAAGCCCTTCTAGGTAGATGAAAAAGCTGCGCAAAGGTCCTGAGGTAGCAATGAGCTCAGAATATTTGAGAGAACAGGAAGACCAGTATGATAGGAACACAGATTCAAGAGGAGAGCAGGAAATGGTCTAAGGGTAGGCAGGGGGGCATGGTGTAGACCAGAGCAAGGAGCTTAGATTTTATCATAACTAGATCTGAGTTCCATTTATAAAACATCACCTGCCTGCTGTGTGGGAAATATGGGTCGGGGGAGAGGGATTGGAGTAGAAACAGAGATACTGTTTATCCAGGAGTCAGAAGAATGGCTGCAGCTGGGGTGGTGCAGTGGTCATGATTCTGGGATATATTTGAAAGGTTAAAGTGAATAGGATTTTGTGGATGGATTTGACAATTTAGTATCTTATGACCACTGGGTAGTGGGGGGGGAGTGTAACTACAGAACATGGGCTTTTAAAATCAGGCTCCTGAGGGCACCTGGGCGGCTCAGTCAGTTAAGCATCTGTTAAACATCTGACTCTTGGTTTCAGCTCAGGTCACTATCTCCTGGGTCATGGGATAGAGCCCTGCATCAGGCTCCGCACTCAGCGGGGAGTCTGCTTGAAGGTTCTCTCCCCTGCCCCTCTCGCCACGCACTCTCTCTAAAATAGAGAAATCTTTCTTAAAAATACAATAAAACCAGACTCCCCTATTCAGGATGGGGCAAGTGCTAGGAAAGAGTCTGGTCTGGGAAGGAATGGAACAGGGCCCTAACAGAAGACAGGAAGGGAGATCCACGCAGACTGTTAATCCAAAGAACAGGGCAAGACCCCCCACCATCAAGGTTGGGGTTGGGAGTAGGGCCTAGCCCCAGGGAGAGGGGCCATTAAGGTCCTAGGGGAATAGAGTACCCAGGGCAGCACAAGGGCAGAGACTCGGGAAAAGGAGCAAGGCTGTCACGAGGACTAGAAGGAGACAGGGCAGAGCAACAGAGCAAGACTAGGAGCCTGATCCAAAGCACTGGGCTTCAGCTTCTCAGTGCCCCCCACCCCCACAGCCCCCTGCCAGGTCAGGGCACAGTTGGCTCTAGAGTCAGGGCGAGGCTGAGCCTATATTTAGGGGCAAAATTGTGTGGCTATGGCAGAGGGGTTAGGTCACAAGGGATGCTCTAATTTTTGAATACAGATACTCCTTCCTTCCTTTAATCACAAAATCTAGTCTATGTTCAGATGATCAAGTGGGTCATCCTGAAATCCCTATTTATTTCCCTTTCAGCCAAAGCATCTGCCCATTTTCACATTTCCTATGCTAAAGTGGAGGTTTGGGGGTTAAAAAGTTTCCAAATTGGACTTCTCTTCTAAAAGGAGGCGTTAAAGGATGTGAGAGCTCTTTCAAGTGGGGAAATACTCATTTTATATTCCCTTTTAAACTAGCTGCTATTAATTTTCAATTTTATAAGCTGGCAATTCGCAACTCACAGGAAGAAAGGGGGGAAAATGTAACTCTGCTTTTTATAGATCATTGTGCCCCATGCTTGCTGTTTCATTAGCCACATTTAAAAAGATGTGTATACTTTTTGTTTCCCAAAGTAGTGACAGATGATCCAAAAGCATATTTTTAAGGACAGCAGCAATCTGGGGGGAGAATTATGAAAGAACAGTCAGAGTGGTGAGGAAACATAGAAATCATCTTGTTTTATAAAAGAGGAAATAAGATCCAAGTGATATCAGTGCCCAGCAGGTACCAGATAAGAAGTAAATGTTTATTGAATGAATGGACACATGAATGAATGAATGAATTGAACACAGTCCCTCTCTCTCTCTTTATCCAATACTCTCCCCAGCACCAGAGAGGCCCCACTAAGGCTGTGTCCTGTGTCCACTCAGAAAGTGGAGTCTGGCCCCCTTGTAAGTCAGGGACGCGGGGCTACCACAGAGCACTTTAGTGGGAGTGACACGCATCTGCCACGTAGCCTGGCAGAGGCCTAGCTTGTGCTTGGGTGACTCACCCTGGTTTGCCAGCATGAAAGACCAAAAGCATGTAGAATGGCGTGTCACCACCGTAACGAGAGCACATAGATCTCACATCTATTTTAGGAATCTGTGGTTTTGGCATGAACAGGGATTTCAGAGTTTCAGAAACATGCCCTGCCTTTTCTTCTTTGTAGACTCATCTGGAAGATCTACAGCAGTTGTATCTGGACCTATTTTGGGGACAGGGGTGGGGGGGGAAATGCTGGTGCATACTTAGGAATAAATGCATATATGTTTATAAATTAGATACATATACAGCTGTGTTCATGTATTATGTCCATTATAAAAGTTACACAATGGAAACTGCCTAAGATGATACAAGTAAAATGCCAATCGAAGTCTGAATCGTTTCTTCCTCCACCCCAGCAGGCCGTGGTGTGCACCCACCACATGCGCCCCACTCTGGAAGCCATGGCTCTAGGACCCCCAACTCACCATTAGCCAAACTGAGCAAGAGGCTGTACCCCACTGTAGATGGCATTGGACATGCACCCCAGTGGACACCCCCAACATCCAGCCTGTGCCAACTGATCAGAGCCTTTTTTCTTTTGTTCTTTGTTACACTTTTACATCATAGAATCCAGAAACTTCTGAGATCATAAAATCAACTTAGAACATGTTATTCTTACCATTCCATGAACATATTATAATTTCCTTATACGACTGCCTTCCTCTCTTTAACTGTGGCAACATATACCATTCCTGCAGACATGAAAAATTTCAATACACTCAACCCGTTAAAAATGATTTAAAAATAAGACCACCAGAGCCTCTTTCCTGAACCCTGCCTATACTGCCCACATTGCCAGGGACCTACAATTACAGGTCTAGCTACAAGAGTGGATCTAGACCAACACTATTTTCCACCTAATTCTGGGTCTTCATAGAAGAGCGGGGGGTGGGGGGGTGGTAGATTCTGTGAGATCCTGCCTCAAACTAAGCCTGGGTATCACAAAGAGCATTTATTTAACACGACCAACCCACGAGCAAAAACACTAGAAAACAGAACCCCATGCTGATTCTGGAATGCATCTAGAAGTCAGACAATTGTAGCCTCTGCTTCCGAATGACAATGGTTTAGTACCATTTTCACTTTTCCCTTCCGCGGTTTCTTAGAGATGGGATGGGAGTGCTTACTTGTCTAAGTGCCAAGCACAGTGTCTCTCCACCACAGACCACACTCTGTCTGGCTGTCACACTACTCACACTTACGCTCTCCCCTGGCTCACATCCCAACCCTCAGATCCCGTGACCGGATTACGTCACAGGACACTTGACTGACAGATTTTTTTCCACCCCAGCTGAATCCTTTAAAGCAATTCATTACTACTACTTAAGGACACGGCAGCAAAGCGCCAACCTGAGCAGGAAGCCGGGATTTGGGAAATTCTGTGCTGAATGGCTCTCACTAATGAAACAGAGATCCTTAACACAGAGTAATGAGCAAATGAGTAATTAGAACTTGGCCCAAAGTGAGCCATTGCTTATTTAACAAACGACTTTAAAATCAGAATGTGATTCCCTGAAGGCAACACGCTTCCTGCTCCAAGTCTGAGCTTTCCCCTGCGAGGAATTCTGCCTGGTGTGGCACACACTCTGTCCCTGTTCCAAGGCGAGGTGACGCCCTCCAGCATGCTGCAGAGCTCCAAGGAGTCGCCAGGTCCTGGCACACCATGATGGAAAACCAAAGGCTCAAGCCGTGCCCCAACCATGCGGCGGCTCTTCTCACTGAATTACAGACTCCCTACACTTACCAAAGTCCTCTCTTTTTCAGTTGTATCAAATGAATTATAAAAATAAATGCAGTTCTTCAGTGACTGGTTCTGCTTTAGCCACCTTAGGTGTGTCTGATGTCATCTAAGATAGGCGGGCCAGGAATCTGACAACCAGGACCTGATCCCCAACCCGGGAACTTACCCAGCTAGTGACTTTGGGCAAACTGTCTCCCCTCTCTGCACTTTCTCCTGTGTAGAATACCAAGGGGGTAGGGAGTACTAGAGCAGAGACTGGCAAACTTCTCCTCTAAAGGCCCAGACAGCAAATTTGACGCTTTGCGGGCCAAGAGGTAAAATCAAGGATATTAGATAGGTTACTTACATAATCATTTAAAATGTAACCATTAGCTCTTGGGCCAGAGGAAAAATAATGGACATCAGACCAGCCACAGGCCATAGTTTGCTGATGATACCTGTGTTAGACCATCCTCAACTTTCCCTCTAGCCCCACAAAGCTGTGAAAAACATTCCTGTCCCCAAGTTCCCATTCTCATTGTAAAAGACCACAAGCCACAGTCTTGGAATTTGATGTTGATATGAAGCAAAAGAATCAAGTTTAGAGCCAGAAAGCAGTTGAGAGGTATTCAAGTCCATTCTTCTTACCTTAATACCAAGAAAAATGAGGCCCCAAAAGGTGGAGCATCTTGTCTATGGTCACCTATCTGCCAGGTGGGAGGTGCCAAGACCAGAGTGCGTATTTCCCCACTTGTCCAAGGTATCAGTGCAGACACGGAGCAGCTACCCGAAGCAATGCTATGTTTACACCGAGAAATATGGTAATTCATAAAATGAACAGTTCATGGGAATTATCCAACTACAGAACTGAAATGATGCACACTGTTGGTGTCTTATGATATAAAATGCAAAATCCTTGCAAGATAAAATGCACTTAAATGGCACCAGAACCAAGGCATTTAGCTTCCTTACAGCAAGGTAAATGCTTAAAATTTCAAAGATCCCATTCAAGTGAACAAACTTCTTGGAGTACTTGAGCAGCCAGTAAATACCAGAAACCAAAGTTCCAAAGATGAAACCAACCCCAAAGAAAAGCACAAAAAGGGAAGTTGGAAAACTTTTGAAGAGCTCACAAATGTGAATTGGCAGAGCTTGCTCAGGCCTTTACCTTGGCCCCTGAGTTGTTCTTGGCATCTCCTACCCTAGAGGAGCTGCCACCCCAAACTGTGGTTCTTTCTTCCAGAATCCAATAGATGTGATAACAAATTCTGAATTTTGACTTTGCCAATCTAATACTGCAGTTATAAATAAACCCAGATGCTTTCCTCTGCTCTGTGGAGGCTCCTAGCTCCTATAGAAGCAGCAGGCTTGACTGCTGTATGTCTATCAGCAGTGGGAAACTAGGGGTGCCATTAAATGAGAAAGTTCAGGAGAACCCAAACTTGGGCAACGCTAAAAGGATGCTTGAAAGAGCCTTTTTAGGAGTGTCCTCTTATTCAGAATATTAATCCATTTATCTGCATTTGTGTTAAATGTGTTCCCAATTCATTGTTTGACCTGTAGTTCAATTTATGGTATATCTTCATGCACTAAAGTTTTCAACATTAAGCAAACAAAGCAGGAATTTCAAAAACTATACACAAGAGATGATTGCATGGCATTACAATGCATAGGAAAGGAAACTGCTGACGCATCTACATTGATTGCCTCAAAGAAGTGGGACAATCTGGGAGGTCATTTTTTTCTGTTTTAGTATTTTCTAAATTTTCTAGGTCTTAATCAGTTTTATAATAAGAAAATAAAAAGACAAATAATAAGCACAAACCCTATGGCAGGGACAAGTGCAATTAGAGCTGGTGCTAACTGGTCTTCCGTCACCAGGTAGCACTAACCACAAGGGGAAAGGTGATTCCATAGGATTTATGAACAGCTCCTACTGTTTGGTGGAATACAACATAAAAGAAATTTCAAAAAGACCAATGCATTACTCCTAATGCACATCCCAACCTACCCTAAGCCAAGGGAAGAAATTACTTAGCACAAGGTGGGGAAATGACAAGGAAGAAAGATACCAAAGCCATGAAAAGAGGGTACATTTGCCTGAGCCATAGCCATGGAACTCCACAAAGGAAGGAAAGAGGGAGGAGGACTGTCATGTCAGATTATCAGGAAGGGAATTACACTTAGTGGGAATTGGAAAAAGGAATTCAGAAGCAGCATAACCATAGCAGCCTTGGGCTGTTAGAGACTTCACCAGTGATGTGACTGGAGCAACTGTGTTAGTGTATGACTGGCTCTGCCTTGTACGACGTTGAAAGACTCACACATGGAGTGGAATTGAAAAAAAAAAAAAAAGATCCATCTGTAAGTTGCCTACAAGAGACTCACCTTGGATCTAATGACACGTACAGACCAAAAGTGAAGGGATGGAAAAATATTTACCATGCAAGTGAAAGTGAAAAAAAAAAAAAAAAAAGCTGCGGTAGCAATACTTGTATCAGACAAAATAGACTTTAAAACAAAGACTGTATAAGAGACAAAGGCATTACATAATGATAAAGGGATCAGTCCAACAAGGGGATGTAACAATTGTAAATACCTATGCACTCAATACTGGAGCACCTAAATATATAAAGCAAATGTTAACAGACATAAAGAGAGAAATTTATGGTAATATAATAATAGTAGGGGTCTTTTAATACCCCACTTACATCAATGGATAGAGCATCCAGGCAGAAAATCAGTATCTTTGAATGACACATTAGACCAAATGGACATAACATATGTACAGAACATTCCATCCAAAAACAAAAGAACACACATTCTTTCTAAGTGCACATGAAACATCCTCCAGAAGAGATCACATGTTAGGCCACAAAACAGTCTCAATAAATTTAAGAATATTGAAATCATACCACACATCTTTTCTGACCACAATGGTATGAAACTAGAAATCATTAAGAAGAAAAAAAAAACTGGAAAAAACACAAAACACATGGATGCTAAACAACATGATAGTAAACCACCAGTGGATCAACAAAGCAATCAAAGAAGAAATTAAAAAAGAGATAAATGAAAATTAAAACACAATAGTCTAGTCTAAATTTTAGAAATGGAAGTGAAAGCAATTTTTTTTATTCTTATGTTAATCCCCATACATTACATCATTAGTTTTAGATAAAGTGTTCCATGATTCATTGTTTGTGCATAACACCCAGTGCTCCATGCAGAATGTGCCCTCCTCAATACCCATCACCAGGCTAACCCATCCTCCCACCCCCCTCCCCTCTAGAACCCTGTTTGTTTTTCAGAGTCCATCGTCTCTCATGGTTCGTCTACCCCTCCGATTTCCCCCGCTTCATTCTTCCCCTCCCGCTACCTTCTTCTTTTTTTTTTTCTTAACATATTGCATTATTTGTTTCAGAGGTACAGATCTGAGATTCAACAGTCTTGCACAATTCACAGCGCTTACCAGAGCACATACCCTCCCCAGTGTCTATCACCCAGTCACCCCATCCCTCCCACCCCACCCCCCACTCCAGCAACCCTCAGTTTGTTTCCTGCAATTAAGAATTCCTCATATCAGTGAGATCATATGATACATGTCTTTCTCTGTTTGACTTATTTCACTCAACATAATACCCTCCAGTTCCATCCACGTCGTTGCAAATGGCAAGATCTCATTCCTAGTGAAAGCAATTCTAAGAGGGAAATACAGTGATATAGGCCCACCTCAAGACACAAAAAGTCCTCAAACGATCTAACCTTACACCTAAAGCAACTAGGAAAAAAAAGAGTAAACAAGCCCAGGGTGAGTAGAAAGAAAGAAATAATAAAGATCAGAGAATGAACAAATGAAATAGAGACTAAAAAACAATAGAAAAGGTCAATGAAACCAAGAGCTGGTTCTTTGAAAAGATACACAAAATTGATAAAACCTTTAGCCAGACCCATCAAGGGAAAAAGAGAAAGGACCCAAATTAATAACATTAGAAACAACAGAAAAGTAACGACTGACAGCATAGAAATTCAAAAGATTATAGAAGAATACTACAAAAAGTTATAATAAGCCAACAAACTGGACAACCTAGAAAAAATGGATAAATCCCTATAAACAGTCTTTCAAAACTGAATCAGAAAGAAATAGAAAATCTGAACAGACTGATCACTACTAACAAAATTTAATTGGTAGGGGCGCCTGGATGGCTCAGTCGTTAAGCGTCTGCCTCCGGCTCAGGTCATGATCCCAGGGTCCTGGGATCGAGCCCCACATCAGGGTCCCTGCTCAGCGGGAAGCCTGCTTCTCCCTCTCCCACTCCCTCTGCTTGTGTTCCCTCTCTCACTGTGTCTCTGTCAAAATAAATAAATAAAATTTAAAAAAAAATTTAATTGGTAATAAAAAAAAACTACCAAAAAATAAAAGTCCAGGACCAGATGGATTCACAAGTGAATTCTATAAAACACTGAAAGAAGAGTTGATACCTATTTTCCTGAAATTATTCAAAAAAATAGAAGAGAAGGGAAAGCTTCCAAATATATAAGGCCAGTATTACCCTGATACAAAAACCAAAAATAAGACAAAAAAAGAAAACTACAGGCCAATATCCCTGATGAACATAGATACAAAAATCCT
Organism: Mirounga leonina; assembly: GCF_011800145.1. Lineage (NCBI taxonomy): Eukaryota > Metazoa > Chordata > Mammalia > Carnivora > Phocidae > Mirounga > Mirounga leonina. The sequence goes on from NW_023270466.1 coordinate 1,292,977, forward strand.
CAACATAATATTAGCAAACCACATTTAATACTACATTAAAAGGGTCATTCACCATGATCATGTGGGATTTATTCTGGGGATGCAAGGACAATTCAGTAACTGCCAATCAATCAATGTGATACACCACATTAAGAAAATGAAGGATAAAAATCATACGATCACCTCACAGATGCCAGAAAAAGCATCTGACAAAACTCAACATCCATTCATGATAAAAACTCTCAACAAAGTGGGTTTAGAGGGAACATACCTCAACATAATAAAGACTATAAATTACAAACCCACAGCTACTCAGTGGAGAAAAACTGAGAGCTGTTCCCCTAAGATCAGCAATAAGACAAGGATGTCCACTCTTGCCACTTTTATTCAACATAGTACTGAAGTCTAGCCACAGCAATCAGACAAGAAATAAAATGCATCCATATTGGGGCGCTTGGGTGACTCAATCAGTTAAGCATCCCACTCTTGATTTCAGCTCAGGTCATGATCTCAGGGCCCTGGGTTCAAGCCCCATGTCAGGCTCCTGCTCAGTGGGGAGTCTGCTTGAAAATTCTCTCTCTTTCCCTGTCCTTCTGCCTTTCTCCCTGTTCTCTCTCTCTCTAAAATAAAAAATCTTTTTAAAAATGCATCTATATTGGTAAAGACGAAGTTAGACTGTCACTATTTGCAGATGATATGATACTATATATAGAAAACCCTAAAGACTCCACCAAAAACCTATTAAAAGTAATCAATGAATTCAGGAAAGTTGCAGGATACAAAATTAATACCCAGTTATTGGTATTAAGCAGTACTAATTGGGTATTAATAACAAAGTAGCAGAAGGAGAAATTAACAATCACAGTTGCAATTGTACCAAAAAGGATAAAATACTTAGAAATAAACCTAACCAAAGAGGTGAAAGACCTGTACCCTGAAAACTATAAAACACTAATGAAAGAAACTGAAGATGACACAAGCAAATGGAAAGATATCCCATGTTCATGGATTGCAAGACTTACTATTGTTACAATGTCCATACTACCCAAAGCAATCTACAGATGCAATGCAATCCTTATCAAAATACCAACAGCATTTTTCACAGAACTAGAATAATAATAAATAATAAAGATTGCTGAAGCAATCTTGAGAAAGAGGAACAAAGCTGGAGTTATCACAATCCCAGATTTTAAGGTATACTATAAAGCTGCAGTAACCAAAGCAGCATGGTATGGGCACAAAAAGTAGTCACATAGAGCAACAGAACAGAACAGACCCCAGAAATAAATCCACGATTATATGGTCATCTAATCTATGACAAAGGAGGCAAGAATATTCAATGGGAAAAAGACAGTCTCTTCAAGAAATGGTGTTGGGAAAACTGGACAGTGACATGCAGAAGAATGAAGCTGGACTGCTTTCTTGCACCATACACAAAAATAAACTCAAAATAGATTAAAGACCTAAATGTGAGACCTGCAACCATAACAATCCTTGAAGAGAGCACAGGCACTAATTTTTCTGACATTGGCAATAACAACATTTTTCCAGACATGTCTCCTAAGGCAAGCAAAAGCAAAATAAACACACACAAGCGGGGACACACAAAGAAGTGCAAAAATAAACTATTGGAATTACATCAAAATAAAAAGCTTCTGCACAGTGAAGGAAACTATCAACAAAAAGAAAAGGCAATCTACTGAATGGGAGAAGATATTTGCAAATGATATATCTGGCAAAAGGTTAGTATCTAGAATGTATAACTTACATAACATAACTCAACACCAAAAAAACCCAAAAAATCCAATTAAAAAATGGGCAGAGGACTTGAATAGACATTTTTCCAAAGAAGACATACAGAAGGCCAACAGGCATATGAAAAGATACTCAACATCACTAATCATCAGGAAAATGCAAAGCAAAACCACAATGAGATAGCACCTCATACCTGTCAAAATGGCTAAAATAAAAAAGACAAGAAATAACAAGTGTTGGTGAGTATGTAGAGAAAAAGAAACCCTTGTAAACTGTTGATGAGAATGTAAATTGGTGCAGCCACTATGCAAAACAATGTGGAAGTTCTTTAAAAATTAAAAATAGAAATACTATATGATTTGGTAGCTTCACTACTGGGTATTTACCCAGTAGAAACAAAACACTAATTCAAGAAAATATATGCACCCCTATGTGTCTTGCAGAATTATTTACAATATGTAAGATATGGAAGCAAGCGAAGTGTCCACCAGTGGATGAATGGGTAAGGAAGATGTGGTATATACATATACTATGCAGCCATAAAAAAGGATGAAATTGTACCATATGTGACAACATGGGCGGACCTAGAGGGTGTTATGTGAAGTGAAATAAGTCAGACTTAGAAAAACAAATACCATATGATTTCATTCATATGTGGAATCTAAAAAAATAAATGAATAAACCAACCAACATAAAGCAGAATCAGACCTATAAATATGGAGAACAAACTGATGGTTGCCAGAGGGTTGGAGGGAGGGATGGGCAAAACAGATGAAGGAGAGTGGGAGACACAGGCTTCCAGTTATAGAATGAATAAATCAGGGAATATAAGGCACAACATAAAGTCAGTGGTCACGTAAGGGGGTTGTACGGTGACAGATGGTAGCTACGCTTGTGGTGAGCAAAGCATAATGTACAGACTTGTCAAATCACCTGAAATAATGTAACATTGGGCGTCACCTATACTCAGATAAAAATAAAAGACCCTAAGAGGCGAAAATGCAGTAGGTCCCATAGGTCACCTATTATGTGTTGGGTTGGAGGGGATGGGGTCAAGGATATGGCATGCTTGATGAGGAGGACAATACTCCTTTCATATGCCCAAAATGCCTTCCTCACAGATTCACATACAGACTTTCTAGAATTTCAATGTCATCATCTTAAGCAATCTACGGTTAGGGCTCGACAGTGTAAGCAACCCTTTAAACACACCCCTCCACACACAGAGCGCCATCTGTGATACATGCATTCACTCAAACACAAATGTACAAACACACACAAACATTTACAGGGGGACACACACACGCACACACAGCTAAATGGTGGCATAGGAGAGCTAGTTTTACCACTCTCCTTAATTTCCACCTCTTCTATTCCATCTATTCCATCATCTCTTTCATTTGCCATCTATTCCACAGGTATAGACATGTTCCCAATCATATGCAAGTGCAGCTTCAAGCCACCGTCAATCCACCCACATTCACCCTAAGACACTCCTTTATGGAAATTCTGGGGTCTCCACTGTGCTTTCACTTTGCTAGCAGGAGGGTGTCACACACTTTCAACTCTTAGTTTTTTCTACCAAGGGGAAGAAAGTATGGTTTCCCACCTGTTTGTTTATGCCAGCCTGCCCCATTGCTCTGGTAGACAAGAATGCTGTTCACTGGGTGTCACTAATTGCCAGCTACGAAGTCCTACATGATTAACGTTAGTCACTTTCTTTACCATAGTCCAGCATTTTTCTATAACAAAAAATACACTCCACCAAGCATATTGCTACCTACACTATGGAGACCCTACCTCCATATGGCATGTGATTTTATTCAGATTAATGATTCCTTAAAATGCCATTTTTACCCGGAACAATCCCCACTTTCAATTTTTTTTTCTTCTCCCAAAATTTTCATAAGCTCCACATGACACTTTGCAAATGGTTTGCCCATTCTCAGAGAAAGTTTTCCATAGCACTAATCTACATGGATCCTGTAACTGAGCAACTCTGGGGTAATACTGAAAACTTTCCTGTTGCCTAGCAGTGCCTAGGAGCTGATGTTGTTTTTTCTTTACCCAGACACTGCGAACTTCAGAGCTAATCCTCCAGCTGTCCTGTCATATGAATTTGAATGGGGTCACACATTCTCCCAGAGCGCCACTGGGCTAATCTGGGCAATAACGCTCTCCACAGCTGTCTTTGAGAAGCATGAAGCTCTAGGAAGAATAAAAAGAGCTTGTCAGACAAATGAGTGGTAATAACCCCAGAGAGTCATGATGGCAGCACAGATACTGCCACCATGGCACCCGAGTGAGACAAGGTCCCAGAATCTTCCCAGGACCTCACAGACACTGTGCCTCCAAGGATCAGAGTTAGGACCTTCTTTCTTCTCCCAACCTGATTCTTAAAAAAAATCCCTAACCAGACAACTCTTTTAACTCAGGCTGCCAACCTTGACCTGTTCATGGACCATTTCCAAAATGTGTGATTTGGTAACTCTCCAAAATAAGAATCTAAGCTTTAAACAAAGATGTTGGGGAATAGTGAGGTCCAAGTGTCCTCCACTCCGTGTCTGAAGCTCAGCAAGACAATGCACAGTATGGAACTCTCTCAATGGCTCCAGTATCTAAATGAAATCATTTTTGCCATTGACTCCCTGTGTGATACTGACGTGTCACTTAAGCCTTCCTGTGCCTCAACAGTCTCATCTTTAAAGAGGCTGAACTCTTTTCATTCTCAGAGACAAGGACAGAACCTGGACAGGAGTCCACGGGCTGCTTACCTACTGGGTAAGCAGTGACCCCATCTCAACAACTCTACCGTTTTACTAGCTTGGAGGCACTGTCTCTTCCCTGGCCCCACTCCCTCTGCCTCATTCAGCCCTTGTTTTTTCTATTTCCTGGGCTTATGCAATGGCTCCTGTGTGATCTCTGTGCCTCCAACCCAGAGATTCTCAATCAGGGAGCAATCTTGTTCCCCAGGGGACATCTGACAATACCTGGAGACATTTTTGTTTATCAGGATAGGTGGGGTACTACTGACATCTACTGGGTAAAAGCCAAGGATGCTGCTAAACATCATACAATGCTCAGGACAGTCCCCAACAAAAAATTATCCAGCTTAAAATGTCAATGGTGCTGATGTGGAAAAACTCTGCACCAGCCACACCTGCCTCGATTCTGCCCTCTCTACACCACAAATGATATAAAACACAATTCCAATCAGGCATGGAAATTCTCCAGTGCCTCCCAAGTGCCTTCAGGTTAAAGTCTAACCTCTCCAGGCAAGTCATGGAGACCCATCATGATCTGGTCCTTTCTTAACTTTGCCTTGCCTTTCACTTTTTCCCCCTGACCTTTTTCTTCCCCAAAGCTAAACCAGCAACCAATGCAGGTAGACCAGACCACTCACAACTCCCTCTGCCTATCAGTCCCACCCAACCATTCTTTGGCCTCCCAATTTTTCATCAGACACTCTAATCAGACTAAAGGGGAACAAGACACTCTCCAGGTAGCTTGAAGCACTGCTATCTCATGAGGGACACAGAAAAGTGAGCACACTTTCAATTGGCAGGGCCAGAACCTACTCATCACCCCTGTGATTTCACTGCTGTCTCCCCAACAGGCTGTGAGCCTTCAGGAAGACAGTGTCTACATCTATATAGGCCACATCAACCTGCACACACTAAGTGTGGTCTACCAGTTGTATCAGTTGTATTTGTCACAGATGTTGCATTAAGGAATGAATGAATTCCTAGCTTCTTTCAATTTGGCTCTGGCTCAGGCATAAAAACACTAAAATATCAAAATACAAAGATGAAACTAAATTCATCACACTGTATGTGCCAAGAAAGGCAGTTCATCCACAAAGGTGGAGACATCTTTGTTTAAAGCTGTGGTCTCTGCCTCTCTTTTCTTTACATACCAGAGAAATACAAATCTATAAAAATAAGTATTTATCCCTATGGATTGTCTAAATCCCATTGCCTGATACTCAAAGACAAGACATTCGGAGCAGAATCAGACTCTAAAATAGTAACAGAGATATGATGGTATCAAGAACACTGGAGGAGATTATGCTAGGTGAAATAAGTCAAGCAGAGAAAGTCAGTTATCATATGGTTTCACTTATTTGTGGAACATAAGGAGTAGCATGGAGGACATTAGGAGAAGGAAGGAAAAAATGAAGGGGGGTGGGAATCGGAGAGGGAGATGAACCATGAGAGACTATGGACTCCGAGAAACAAACTGGGGTTTTAGAGGGGAGGATGGGTTAGTCCGGTGATGGGTATTAAGGAAGGCACGTATTGCATGGAGCACTGGGTGTTATACGCAAACACTGAATCATGGAACATTACATCAAAAACTAATGATGTACTGTATGGTGACTAACATAACATAAAAAAAAAAAAAAGAACACAGAGCTAGGTTCACTGTGGGAATCATAACTCTGAATTTAATGGGACTTAAAATGATTTTGCTCTTTCTCTAGACTGAGAAGGTCATTCCATCTACTGGACACCTAACAATACTGTCGTTTTTACCTCTTTTCCTTTTAAGTTGATTCTATATCCTGGAGATTGATAGGATTTGCCTGAGCTTCAAAACCCACAAGATGTCCCACAAGGGGACTGCCTAATAAAAAAAAGTTTTATTAGACATTTTTAGAGCCATTTTGGACGTTTAAGAGAGTAACCTATCAGTTTGACTTTATAGCTGGTGAAAGAATTTAATATTCTTCTTTAAAGTAACTAGAAAAATTGAAAAGGTGGCTTATGGATTCTTATCACATATCCTGAAAATTTTTATTTTTATTGCAGTTAATTATAACAGATGTGTCTCTTGTCCACAGCGTTCGTGTTAAAGCCAAGCTTAGGATTTAGCAGTGGAGCCTCATTATAGAAAATGGAGCAAAATGGCTTTTAATTGAATGGGGTAAAGGGTCCAGGGAAAAGCTTGCCCAGTTCCCTGTTATATCCTGGGGGGTGACTCATAGGGCCAGAGTGGCCTAACTTCCATATTCCCCATGGAATTTTTGTTCCCATCTAGGTTTCCATCTTTGCAGACAAGACACAGTCACAACTCCAGGCTTGGGTTGTTCCTTTTCCCTTCCTCTTCTCCATTCAAACTTGGGAGAATCAGGACCTCCAGAGAAAGGGATTTGTATTAAACCAAATATTCCAGGTATAGGAGCATGTAGGCGTCAAGGGCAAGCCACCCAAAATGTATCAGGGTGCATATTGATTATTCTGAATTAAAGCTACTCAGACCCTCCACTGTCCCTCTGACAGCAGGAAACAAATCTCCCTTATGAAAAACACTCTCCCTGTAATTAAAAGTAAAAAGATATCCTTGTTGGGATGCTTGGGTGGCTCAGTCAGTTAAGCATCTGCCTTCAGCTCAGGTCATCCTCCCAGGGTTCTGGGATTGAGCCCCATATCGGGCTCCTTGCTCAGCGGGGAGCCTGCTTCTCCCTCCCTCTGCTTGTGCTCGCTCTCTCTCAGACAAATAAATAAAATCATAAAAAAAAAAAAAAAAAGACATCCTTGTCACCAGAGATAGGGACTTCAAAGCTGAGAAAACTGTAGAAACAAACCGTGTTATTTTTTTTCTAATCTACTAGACCTTAGCCTAAAGTCTGCTTAGAATTCCCTAACAATTAAAGCTCCCAAACACCTGTTTTGTTTATCCTGTCAATTCCTCCCCAATTTATTGTCTCTTTGTCTAAAATGTATACAAATTGCCTGCTTTAATAATTTCTTTAGGTCTCAATTTCACTTTGGGCCTCCATGTGCCCATAATAAAACTTGAGGGTTTTTTCTCCTGTTAATTTGTCATAAATGTGGGTCCAGCTGAAAGACCTTGAAGGGGAAGAGTTTTTCCTTCTCTACAAGAGGAAGTCCAGAAAAATCACTGGGGATCAGAAATGAAAGCTACTTTTATTACAGTTGAAAAACATACAAAATCGGAGAGGGTGCTGGAAAATGCAGACAAGCAACATGGACCCAGAGACCCTTGGGCTAAGAAAACTAACTTAGCATGGAATTTACAGAGTTGGTTGCTAAGACCAAGAATACAGGCCACGAGTATACCAAGACCATTCTCATTGTCATCATCTTGTGGCTCAGCTTGGGATACGGATGTCTCCCAAGGCCCCACCCTTCCTCTTTTGCAATGCTTCCCTTCTACCCACGGAATCTGGGGCATCTAAGCTGTCCAGTTCTCCTCCTAACCATTAAACTTCCTTCCAGGAAAAGATTTACTAAAATTATTTACACTTCAGTGTGAGGTGAGCTGCTACTTCTCCCAAGGATATTTGCATCCCAAGCCATATGCTCATTACAGGCTCTAGAGTTTTCCCCTATGGATGGGATTCATGAACTGAGGCTGCAGGCGAAGGAGATCTTCTGGGGACAGAGAGACCTGCCCTCTTGCAACTGCCCCGTATCCAAATTTTAAATGATGACACCAAAGTCACCAAAGGAAAAGCATGTTATGTTTGTGTTCAGGGTTCCAATAACTTTATTTTGAGTACATTTTAAAATATACCTTGATAATTCATGTGTGAGATTTGCCTCATGAAATGTCTCCAGCAAGCAGTGTGGAGAGATTCCTCCCCAAAGTAAGTAAAATCCTTAAAAGCAAAAAAAGCCTAGATGCACATACAGTACAGTCCTTAAAAATGTAACAACTTTTGGGTTGAGGTGGACTATATGTATTTTAGCTTGTATCAAAACTATCAGAGAAAGGCCTATGGAAAAGGGAATATAACTATGAAGAAATATTGAGGCAGAACAGAATGACCAGTTAAAGACACTTTATACTGGAGAATTCTTTACAACCACTAATTTAATTATAATAAAAACTTACCATTCAGTAAAACTTTCTACAGTGATGGAAATGTTCCTGGTCTGACCTTTCCATGATGGTAGCCATTAGCCACGTGTGGCTATTACTCATTGGAAATGCAGCTAACGTGGCTAGAACTGAATTTTTAACTTTAATGAATTTAAACTTAGTTTTAAATAGCCATACTTTGTGGGTGGCTACCATGCTGGACAGTGGGGGGTGGGGGCAGGGTCTAACAGCATTCCTGCTTTAACACTAGGACTACTTTGTATCCATGGACTTTCTCTAGGAGAAACTGATAGAACGCTCAAAATAATGCAGTCTTCCAGCCACAAACAGCTTATTTACTAGAAACAGCTTATGACTGGGTGTCTGGGTGGCTCAGTCGGTTAAGCGACTACCTTCAGCTCAGGTCATGATCCTGGAGTCCCGGGATCGAGTCCCGCATCAGACTCCCTGCTCAGCAGGGAGTCTGCTTCTCCCTCTGACCCTTCCCCCTCTCATGTGCTCTCTCTCTCTCTCATTCTCGCTCTCTCAAATAAATAAATAAAATCTTAAAAAAAAAAAAAAAAGAAAGAAAGAAACAGCTTATGACTCATTCCATCCCCCACCCCAACCATTACCAAGGTACCCAGGACTGGCGCCTTACTCGTCCCTTTAGGGTAAGCCTGCAATGCCATCTTCTGGAAGGAAGGGTACTTACCCTCACCCAACGGAAGTTCCTCTTCTTGCTCACTGGGGGAAGGCAGCAGGGGCTGCAGGGGTTCCATGTTAATGATGAGCTGTTTGTTCAAGGAGTAGGAACTGCGGCTTTGAGTCATGTTGGCTCTGAAAACAGACACAAACCAGAGGGAATTGGTTTTCATTGCAAACGCCAGCTCCTCTATCTCGGTTGGCTACCCAAGTTGGGAACTGTCTCTAGACTTCCACAGTGCATGAGGCCAGTGGTAAAGGGAACATAACACTTAAGATATACAGCCCCCCTGATCCTTAAGGTTCTGACAAAACGTCCATGTGTCTTAATGCAACACAGTGAACGAAAACCTATTTCCCCATATGTCACCAGACTGAGGCAAAGTAGGCGACAATGCAGACACGGGACACAGGGGTCACTGAACTAGATACGCAGAAAAGTGAATGAAGGGAATGGCTCAAAGTAATTTAACAAGCACCAAAAAAACACAAAAAATGAAAACTTAACCTGGTCAGACAGCTTTGAGCTACCTTGCTGTTGCTGGATGTCCAATATTTAATATCTATGTTTAATACTCCCATTCAAATTCACACCCCTCTCACCAGCCAGCCACAGAAGCTCTGCTTCTGAAGGCAGCAAACACGTGTCATTGGCTGCGAAGGGCAGCAGATGGCAAGGAAAATGTACAAGCATCTCATCGAGACTATTGGCTGATAGCGAGAAGCCCATCTACACTCCCTGCTGCAGGGAGACCAGCTGTCTGCCCTGAAAGACATGGAGGTGAGGCACCTCTAGTGGGTGTTTCAGCACCCTTCCCCTCATGTTTCCTGTCAAAACCCAAACCAACCCACCCTTCAAAGATGGTGTCAAATGTCTCCTAACCCTTTGATGCCCCCTTGGATGACCCCATGACACATTTTCATTCATTCTCTCGCTCCCCCCTCACACTACGCTCCCTTCTTTCACACCTCATGGCATTTGACACCTGTCTCTCTGTCTTTACTGGTGTACTAATCAGCCCCACCTTGACAAGCACTTTAAGGGCAGAGACTGATCTACCCATTCTGGTGTGCCTTACAGCACCTCCCTGGGTAAGGGCTGCTCACATTTGAAATTGAAGTAAATGGAATGCAATCCTGGCTTGACATAAGTTGCCATTTCAGATTGACATGGGTGTTCCCCAGGTTGGTTACAGAGTTGTCTTATAGCCTGGGCATTTCTGTTTGGCATGGGACAGCACATTTATTTGCAGCTGATACATATGCATTGGATGGTCTGCCTTGTTCCAGTGAACCATGGTCCTTGCATGAAGTAACTCACTCTCTAGAACTATGATTTTCAGACTTTTTTGACAGAGACCCACATTAAGAAATGCATTTTATGACATTTCTCTGTACACATATGGGGAGGCACAAAAGTAAAGCAAATGTTTCATGCAACAAGAGTAACTCTTGTTATGTGTGATTCACTTTCTTTTTCCCCATTCTATTTCATTTTGTTTGAAGTGCTGGTCTATTTTCATTTCATGACTCATTAATGTGCTACAACCACAGTTGGAAAAGTACAAATCCCATGGAGGAGACTGATGGCCAAGGGTCCTCTGAGAACTCTAAGGAGGGGCACCTGACCCTGCTGTGGGGGGAAGGGAGAGCCAGGAAGGACCTCTCAGGGGAGGTGATGCCTGTGGTACATCCTGGCAAGCATGGTGGAGTTGACAAGGAAAGCAATGGAGACAGTGTTTCCTTGCAGATGGAAGGAAGGAAGGAAGGGAGGAAGGGAGGAAGGGAGGGAGGGAGGGAGGGAGGGAAGGAAGAGTCTTCATTTTTTGAGTTTTCATGGGATTTCCTCTGTCCCTGCGGCCTTCATGACTGTGATTCTAGCTCTGCAAAGCACATGTCGCCATATCTGTGTGGACCATGGAGCTTTCTGACCTCAGAAAAGCCCATTTTCCACTGTTGTACCAACTGAATCTCTCTGCCCCACCTCTAGCCACCCATGCCCCCTGACTGGCAGCAGTTCTGTCCCCCAAAAATGACTGCATATCATCAAGGAGGGCCTGTAATGAGCCTTTATGGAGGATCTTTTGCTCCACAGCAGCCCCCCCTCCCAACACTCCTCACTTGGAGTTATAAAGCATCCTACCACCTGCCCGCCTTCACCGCCAACACTACAACGTCTGGCCAATTGCCCGGTGCTGGGACAGGCTGAGCTCACCAAGCGTGACCTCACAGGTGTGAGCCTGCTGGGCACTGGCTGGTCAGGAGGATGCTGACTCAGCGCCCATGCCCACAGGCTCCTGCTGCCACACTGTAGCAGAGGCCTATGGCTAGGGTCAAGTGGGTTTAGGGTCTGCTTAGAGTTAGGCCAGATGAACCACACAGTCGATTACAACCCTGAAACTCTCCAGTTCTATGATTAAGAGGGGAACACAGCCTCCCGATAAGTACAAGACTCAGATAAACCCAAGGGTGGATACAGCTAGAGTTTCCCTGGAGCACAAAGAATCTGGGGCTCGAGAGCTTGATGCTGGGTACTGGGACAGCTAGAGGGGTAAGATTAATCAAAACTAGAATCAAAATGCATGTCTCCCACCCTCTCTGTACCAACCCCTGTAGACTACAGGTTACCTTTTCATACCTCTCTGTTTGCAACCTTTTTAAAGGTGCCAGCTGATCCCAGCTTTATTAAAAGCAAGAGCCCACCAGCACAGTTACACTACTAATAAATATGCCAGAATTTGATGGCTCCTTTTTTAGTTTACGGGTTTATATACTTGACCATGTTTGTTTTTCTCAGTGTACCTGTGAGACAGGCAAGAAAAATACCATATTCACAGATGAGGACACTGAGACTCAGTGAAGTTACAGAACTTGACTAAAGATACTTAAGAGAAGCAGACTCAGATCATATGATTCTCAACCAGTGCTCCTGCTCTGCTCTCCACTGCCTTCCTGCACTTTCTGCATGATTTATCCTATAGGGTCTCAGGGGGGACTCTGTTCACTACTGCTAATGTCCTGCTCTCTGGCTATATGAGGGTCCACCGTGTCAGGTGGTCTTCTAGAAGACGTGCCAACATCCCAGACAGCTCCCACCCTGCCCTTCCACCTGAGCTCCTGATGTAACAGCTTCTCTGGCTGGAGTCTCCCCAAGCCAGGCAAGGGTCTGTGCCATGTTTCCCATTCTCAGAATCCACCCATCAACGGATTCTGCAAAATGCCTGACCCGTTTTGTACTCAGCACAGAGCAGTTTCCCGATGAAACAGTCACTGGGAATTCTACTGAGGTAAAAAGGTTTTCTTTGGAAACTGCAAGGACATTCTAAGATTGGCTTCAAAAACTGATGGCATAATATAGAGCAACTAACACAAGGCTCGTGGAATTCTGCACCAGTCCTTGCAGTGAAGCAAGTGCTGTTGGCCTGTCATCAAAACTCCATCTGAAGAAGCTTTAATGAGGACAGATCTGTTAAATTCTAGCTTCCCATTTTTGGATGAGAGACAGGAAGAATATCATCACCTCACATTTGCATGGCACTTTCTAATTTTTAAAGCACTTTATTTTTATGCCCATAACAAAGTCTAGAAGTTGGGCAAAGTAATATTCTGAATCTCATTTTATAGATGAGTAAACTGATGATCAGAGAAGTTAAGAGACTTGCCCAAGACCACACAGCTTGTAAGCAACACAACCAAGTTCATGGCCCCTCAATTCGTGCTCGTTTTAGGTCCAAATGCTGCCTCTGGGTGTCCCCCGGTGGTGGCTGCTGAGCCCAGGTGGCTCACACAGCCAGCCCTAGGCTCACCGAGCTGCAGCCTTTTGCTTCGCTGGGCCCCTGGCATGGGTGGGCGATTCCCAGGCCAGGAGGGATTTGCTTGGGGATCTTGTCATCAGTAAAGATCAGTGAGCTATCATGAGAGTTAGCTTTTTCTCTTTTTGAAAAAAAAGAAAAATCCCAAGACAGTGTCCTCAATCTGTCTGTGTTGTCTCTTTCTAAACACACACACCTCAGCAAAAGCAGTAGTCCATGAACTTGCCATTCTTTGAAGAGTACACTCTCAAGTGTGAGGAAAGACAACTAAGTGAAGCCTTAGAGTGCTCATCTCTAAACACAGCCAGAGGGAGAGTTCATTACTATATTCTCACTTTTGACAGCCACATCAAAGAAGCCAAAATAATTCAAAAATAATTGCCTAAGAGAAAAAATGTCCTACCATGCAAGTGCCCACTGGAAAGAAATGAGAATTTGCGACTGCAAGGGGTACGTCTCCATGGCTCTGGAAGCACTCTTGCCTCCTGGGAGGTCAAGGTCCCCAGGGCAGCACCTTGGACAGATCTCAGGTCTCAGAAAATTGCAGGCCTGCGGCCGTCACCCCACACCCCTGGTTCATAGGTTCATTCAACAACTATGTACTGACCTCTACTATGTGCTAAGTGCTGGGTTAGGTGTTGAGTGATACGCAGATGACCAAACAGACACAAGCCTTTTCCTCCCACAGCTTGCTTTGCATCATTACTTTAAACAAATCTTCCTTATATTGTCAGAGATTTGAGAGATACTGCCAAAAAGCTGAGGACCAGAGAGGTGTCCTGAGCATGTGGACTCAATAGGCTTTCATATACACATAAAAAAGGTCAGTGGAAGGGGAAGAAATAGCATGTGAACCAGTGTCTCAAGGGTCTATAGGTCCTTGTGTGCAGTTACATCCCTGGGGGATTTTAGAAGGTTCCAGAAAAAGGAAACTATAAATGGACTGAAGCCTCATTTCCCATCCCCTCTGGTGGTTCGGTCCATTCGGGAAAAGATTCTCACTATGGCCACTCTGCTCCCCTCACTCCCACAGCCTGGCTACTCAAAGTGTGGTCCATGAACCCGCCACATGGCCACCACCTAGGAGCTCATTAGAAATGCCAGATTCATGAATCAGAATCTGATTTTAACAAGATCCGTAGGTGATCCCTGTCCAAGTTAAAGTTTGGGAAGCCCTGATCTAGGAATCCTTGATTCCCATAAATTAAGCAAACCTCAATTGAAAAAAAGAAATGCTTTTTCCAATTATTTCTGATCTAACCATCTATATATGATAACTATGGGATTCTTGGAAAGTCTTACGTATTGGGAATATAAGTCTCTGAAAGCATTTTGTTAAAAAGTTTCCTTCTTTGTGTTTGTGCTGTCAAGAGAACTCCCCAGCATCAAGTATTTCTTTCTTTTTTTTTTTTTTTAAGATCAAACACTCACACTTCATGTTAGAAGACTAAAACCCAAGCAGATCCCTTGGGGTGGTTCTGCCTCCCAGCTCTAAGAGAATGCCAGAGGGTTTCTGGGTGGCAAAGGCTACAAAGAAAAGAACACAGGCTTAGGTCTGCCACAAGAAAAAAAAATTATGACTTCAGATAAATCTTTTAACTTCTCCGAGACCCACGTTCCCTTGTCTATAAAATAGAAGCATCAAATTAGGTGATCCTTAAGGTCATTTCTGGCCCAGAGTCTAGGAAAGTTCAAATGATACATTTTATCATTTCCTCTTTTCATTTCTGCCACACCGAGTAACCACAATTTGTGGTAGAAGAGGGACTGTAAAGACTATTTTAAAAATAAGTACATACAAATAAAAGACTAGTGTTATCAAGAGGTAGGTTATAAGACTTTCACGGTTCTGCCACAGTGCTCCAGCTTCCCTAGGCCTACAGCTTTCTCCTGCTTCGAGAAGCAGGAAAGACCACGTCTGCAGACGTGCACGTGACAGCTTCTCACTGGGTCACCCAAACCAGGAAAGAATTGTTCTCTGTACACATCTGCATGGGATCCTGTGCCAACTATAGTCTTGCTCCCCTGTGTGGGAGAGAAGTGCTGTCTGGATGCTGGGCCAGGCTGGCTCAGCCACTCTTTCAAGAGACCCAACAACCCAGGGAATAAGGTAAGAGGCACCCAGCTCACGGGGTCATGCTGGAAACAGAGGAGACTGGGCAAATATGAGCATAAGGGAGATTCCTCCAAGTCCACAGAAGGGGAAGGAACAGGTGCCAACCAGTGTGTGAGAACCTCCTAAAAAAACATAACTTAGGATGACCTTGCCTTCAAAAAGGAGAACGTCATGACAATGTTCAGCTTTAGATAGTTAGCATGTTTGAGGTTTAGGGTGTGCAATGATCTGTGTGTCTCATGGTGATAGAAAGTCCAACGTGACCAAGAGAATATCTCATTCTCAGAACGGCATATGCTGCCACATTATGAAGATGCGTACTCTCGAACCACTAATGACTAAGTTCCTCATTCCTCTGAGTGACCTTTGGGAGTGAGGAGCCCCGAGAGAGATGAGCACCGCCTGCCTTCCTCCTGTGAAACAGTCTAACAGAAGTCAGGCCAATGGGTACCAGCCACATCTGATGAACAGAGAGCAGTTCTAAGAAGGCAGACGACAGACTCGGCCAAGAGATGACACCGCCGTGCCTCACACACACTGTGCATGTGACACTCCGGGCCCAATCAAGCCAATGACTCCCCACAGAGCAAGCAACTCAAAATGCAGTCGGGCCGCACTCACGCCACGGCCCTGTCAAGTCTGTCCCTGGGAAGCTTCCAGAACAGCGAAAGCGCCGTGCCTGGAGACAGATGTGCCCACGCTGACAGAAGGACAGGCATGTGGTGCCCTTACACCTGCTCCTGTTACAGAGAATGTGGCAGAGCAAGCCTGAAAACCTTCTATCCATGCCTGAAGCCTCCCAGAGCCCCACAGACCACCCCCTTACCTGTGCACTTCCGGAGGCTCCCGCTGGATTTTGGAGCTAGCCTCTACCACCTCTTTGGCAACTTTACCACTGCAAAAGAGAAACACAACATCTGTGCACACACACTCACAACAGAAGGGGAGGGGTGTGCTCGTGTATTGTTTTTTTTAACTTCACAGTGGTCTGATCCACTCTAGAAATCCACGCCTTCTCTTCCTCCATCCGAGAAGTTACTATGGAATCTGAGGGGGGCCCATGAGGGTCAGACGTGAGCGGACTGGAAAGGGAGGACCAAAACAGGCGTACAAGCCAAAGCGCACTGATTTATAAGCAGGATATTCAAAAAGTAAATGAGTGCCCCCACCCTAACCCACCATCAAAATGGAACCACAGGTACCCACCTATATCGAAATCTACTTCCTTTAAAAAATATCTTGCTGCTCGACACGGTCTTGATCTGACTGGATTTCGCATACCTTGAAGAAGCAGCAAAACAGAGGTGGTAGTTAGATTGTCAAGTCCGAGTGAGACATGCTATAAAGCGTGAGGACTGGATATTTTTGACTATAAGAAATATATGCTATTGGAGGATTGCATGCGTGCACACACACCTGAAGAACTTTCACCAAAAAATAGTTACTTTCGCTATGTGTATTACAACCTGCTATCTCTTTTCTTTCTTTCTTTTTTTTAAAGTGGGCTCCATGCACAGCGTGGGGCTTAAACTCAAGACCTTGAGCTCAAGAGTCACGTGCTCTACCAACTGAGCCAGCCAGGCGCCCCTTTCTGTTCTTTCTAAATGCTGGTGACGGCCCACACATTTCGTTTCAGAATCCATTACGGGATGACGACCTGCAGGCAACAGTGATGATCAAAAGGATTCTTTCCCAATTTCCACTTGAAAGATACAGAGAAGATGGATTGTGTCACATGGTGTCAAGTTCCAGGTCACGGGGGGGGGGGGGGGGGGGGGTACGGGACGACGACACACTTTCGCACCTGTGCCTGAAACAACACTGCAGAAGACAGCTTCCCGGTGACACAGGTCACTCACCGGGTCACAAAGAAGCCACCTACTGTGTACTGCCCGAAAGAGACCACGGGGCTCATGTCAC
This sequence comes from Mirounga leonina, assembly GCF_011800145.1. Lineage (NCBI taxonomy): Eukaryota > Metazoa > Chordata > Mammalia > Carnivora > Phocidae > Mirounga > Mirounga leonina. The sequence continues at coordinate 1,310,092 of NW_023270466.1, forward strand.
CAGGGACATGGTCACTGGCTTGAGTACTCTCCAGCGAGGTCACCATGACCCAGTGCCCTTTAAAGGAACCCGGGCTGGGAGCTGACTAAGACACACGCGGAACAAGAAGCCCGGCCAACCACTGATTCAGCAGCTCTAAGCACACCTATAACCACGAACAAAACCACAGCACTCTGGGAAACAACGAAAATGTGGGCTCTGTGCAGGCCACACACAGGGCACTAAATTGCTGTGACAGCTGAGGATGTCTCTCGGCAATCACTTTAAGCCTCGTGCAACTAAACCCAGGTTCGAAAGAATGGCCTCCAAGAGTTCAGGACCATTTAAAATATTGAGAGTCCCAAAATCTTAATAGAAAAACCACACAGAACAATATGCTGTATAGAATTCTGAGTGAAGACGAGCATATAGCCAGGGCTCTGGGGTTAGAAGTTTCTGTGCAGGCAACTATCCCCAACGCCAGGCATCTCGGAAGCCTTGGTTCCTTTGTTCAAGCAATTGTTAACCAAATGCCGAGCCTGGTCCACACCCTCCCCCCACCCCCCACCTCCCGCCCCAGGTTCAGGGAAGACACACAGCCTCTGCATTCATGGAGTGTAAGGTCTAGAAGGGAAATGGATATTAATCTAAAAACCAGACACATAAGTGAATAACTATAAATTGTGGTGGGGGCCATGAAGGAAAAGATGCAATGAGAGTATGGGAGGGGGAGACCAATCCAGCCTGGGGGCCATGGGTCTGAGATCCAGGGAAAGGAAGGTGTTAACCGGGCAGCTGGTGGGCAGTGTTCTGGGCGGAAGGCCCAGCAGGCATAAAGCCTGGAGAGCTTGAGCACTGGAGGAACTAAAAAGATCTGATGTGCATTTCCCCATGTTATTATTATTGTAATTACAAGCCCACACACATACATTTTTCCCCCTAATTTAGCACGACCTGACCTTAAGCTGTCCTAGTTAAGGATTTTGGCCTTTGTCCTCAGAACCATGAAAAGCCAGAGGCACACTCTTTTGCAAAGAAGCCCCTTCTCCCTTTCCACTTCTGCAAATGGCCTGAGCCAACAGAGAAGGGCACTGGGGACAAATGAGGAGCAGGCAGAATGAGACAGGAGGGGAGGGGGTCCAGGCCTGGGGAGTGGAGGGATTCCATTTCAAGGCAGGGCCTGGAGAAGGTGGCGTGGGAGCCCTTAAGGACGGGTGGGAGCATAGGAGATCCACGCCCGGGAGGCTCCTGCCCCCAGGGACGGGCAGTGCGGGCTGCTGGCCAGAGCTAGGCTACAGATCACATGCAGTCAAGAGGATAAAAATCCCCAGCAAGCTGTGCCAACATGGGACAGGAGTCCCACGGTGCCCTCCTCCTCCAGCGAGGACACGCCTGCTCCCAGCGTACCTGCCCTTTCCCCCCCGCCCCCCACACACACCCAGGGAGCTGTGAGCCTGACACGTTATCTACAGAAGCCTGAGAAAAGGGCGGTCTTCATCAACTCCCCACCTTTTGGCAGGGCTGTTGCTCCCAGGCCTCAGAGGTAGGAGGCACAGAAACCTTTAAAGAAGCTTCTGTCTTTATGGACACCTGGGCGAGTGTCTGCCTTCGGCTTGGGTCATGGTCCCAGGGTCGTGGGATCGAGCCCCGCGTAGGGCTCCCTGCTCCCTGCTCCATGGGGAGCCTGCTTCTCCCTCTCCCTCTGCCCCTGCTTGTACACGCATGTGAGCGCTCTATCTCTCTGCCAAATAAATAAATAAAATCTTAAAAAAAAAAAAAAAAAAAGCTTCTGTCTTTAAAATGTTGGTTATTACTGTTCTAGGTTCTAAAGATCCTTAGGGCAAAGTAGTCTGCTAAGAAGATAAAGAGCCTTAATTGCAGTTTTTAACCCATGAAAGTAATGTAACATTGTGCCAACTATACCTCAATAAAAACACTGATTAATGAAAAAGGAAAAAGAGCCTTAATTGGGGTTTTCAAATGCAACTCTGTGCCCAGGTTATAGAAGATACCAGAAACCCAAAGAGGTGTGGCAAGCCCAGCTGGTGCAGGGAGCCTCTTGTGGGGAGAGGAGGCAGCTCTGCTCTCCAGGCCCCCAGAGGGGGCCACTGGCTCTTACACTGGAGCCGCCTCTTGGTGGGAGGCCTCAGGGCCGCATTGCCGCCACCCAAACCCTCAGAAGACACATTTCGCAGAGAAAGTGAAGAGCCTGCCTGCTCAGGATGGGAGGAGTGGAAAGAGCGTTGCCTTCTTTCTGGCAGCTGATTGCCCACGATGAACATTCGTGTCATGTCGTTCGCTCAGAGACACTCTCCCGAGCGCATGACCACCAGTTCCCCACCCTTCCAAATGTGCAGGTAGATGCCCCATCGTGTTTGGGCTGAGAGCTTTAGTGGACTTTTCACCGGGAAGTTTATTCAGAGAGCTTGAACAACCCTGGGAAATGGGAAGCACAAGAGGATGGCGGGAGATGGTGAGGGGAAAAGGAAGGTGGCCAGGTGATAAGACACACCTTCAGTGTTCCCAAACCTGGCCATTTGCCAGCAGCATCTGGGATAGGGGTTAAAACACCAGTGCCCAGGCTCCGTCACTAGAGATTTTCATCCAGCATGTCTGCCGGGGATCCAGGAGTTGGTGTTTTTATCAAACACCCCAACGTCATTCCAAGGCAGCCCACTTGCCCCTGAGAACCTCTGAGTCCCCAAATTCTTCTAGAATGACCCAAGAGGTGGTGTTTTACCTGGAAGAGCAGAGGCCCAAGGCTCCTACCTGCTCTTGGTCCTGCAACCTTGGTCAAGTCATGTAGCTTTTCCCAGCGTTCCTTTCTCCATGAGTTTTTTAAGTGGTGGAGGGTATTACAATACTTAATTCATAGTGTTCTGAGGAGCGTTCAATGAGATCAAGTTATCTGAAAGCACCTGTTCATTATATAAGTTTCCCACCCTCCCTCATATCACTCTCAAAACCTCTCCACTGACTTCTCACTCTTGAGCCACCAAAGCCAGGCCTCTGGGTCATGGAGATTCTGGGGGAATGATTTCAGACCCTCTGACAGCCAGTGAGAGGACCTGTTTGCTCTAACTAGCTGACATGCTCCAGTGCTCAGTTCCCCAGGCTCTCACACCAACAATGAGCCTGGAGCAAACATCTGCCCAATGCAGGCAACAAATGCACCACCTAGCTGAACAGCAAACCTCTCCCCCCCAGCCTTCTTCCCCACCTGCCCTCTCCCCACTGCCACCTCCAACTCCCCATCAAAATCCCCGCATGGAAGCTACAGAAGACTCTTCTCGAACTCTTCTCGAATATCTGATGGGCCATGTACCATCCAAAGCATCTCAAACACATTAATTCATTTTATCCTCACAGCTCTCTCCTAGGAGGAAGCAATCCACCTTTTTACGTGAGGAAACTGAGGCACAGAGGGGTTAAGTCACTGAATCATGGTAACAGGATAGAACTGGGGCAACTGGGCTGCAAATCCAGGCCTGTATTTTTAAAATAATGCATTAGCTATGCAGCTTCTCAGACTTCAAAGAACATCAGATTCACCCAGCACATTTCAAAACACAAGTTTCTGCTTCAGTAAGTCTGGGGTGGAACCCAAGAATCTTCATTTCCAGCAAGTTCCCAGGAGATGCTGACGCTGGTCAAAGTACCCTACTTTGAGAATCACTGGATTAAAGCATTTAACCTTAGCCTGCGTGTGAGCACCACCTGGGAAAGATTTATTTCTACCAATATCTAGCTCCGTCATCCCAGATTCTGATTTTTTTTAATGACAAAGTTATTGAGATATAATCCACATACCATAAAGTTCACCCTTTAGACTACACACTTCAGTGGTCTTAATTTACAAAATTTTATTTAAAAATGAGAAAACATTTTCATCACCCGGGAAGAACCAGCCTCCCATTATCCCCCTCATCTCCTCCACTCCTAATCCTAGACAAGCACAAATCTATTCTCTGTCTCTCTAGATTTCTCTATTCTCAACATTTCATACAAATAGAATCATACAATATGTGGTCTTTTATGTCTGGCTTCTTTCTACTTAGCATAATGTCCACAGCTTGTTATTTTTTGAAAAGCTCTCCCAGGTGGTTCTAATGTGCAGTCAGTGCTGAGAACCACTGGTTTGGAACCTTGGTACTCAAAGTGTGGACCATGGGCCTGCAGCACAGCCTCACCAGGGATCTTATTAGAAATATGGACTCTGGGGGGGTGCCTGGGTGGCTCAGTCGGTTAAGCATCAGGCTCTTGATTTCAGCTCAGATCATGATCCTGGGGTCGTGCGGTCGAACCCCACATCGCACTCAACAGGGAGTCTGCTTGAGATGTTCTCCCTCTCCCTCTACTCCAACCCCTGCTCACATGCTCTCGCTCTCTCAAATAAATAAATCTTAAAAAAAAAAAAAAAAAAAAGGAAATATGGACTCTGATGCCCCATCCCAATCTCCTGAATCACACTCCACATTCTTGCAGGATCTCCGGGTCATTCACGTGCTCACTGAGGTGTGCGAGGCTCTCATGTAGGGAGCTCTCAGCGTCCTTATCTACTGAATATAAAGCTGTTTCTCTGACAAAACGCATACCAGACTCTGGGTAAGACATTTCTTAGAGACTGCCTTTGTGCCCTGCAAACAATTCCAAAGTCGGGGACAAAGAGCATCATTTGAGCCTCTATGGTGTCCCCAGTGCCCAGCACAGTGCATAGCATAAAGCAGGTGTGACAGACTCATTGAATGGAAACTCCCCAAGCCACTGAACTCTTCAGTGACTCCATGTGCTTCCAGTACAGGGAACCTGTACTCTGGGGGGTGGCGGCGCCTAGAAACCACATGGCATAAGGGAAACTCTGAAATGGTGACTGTCTGTGTCGGGGATCCCCTGGGGTTTGGAGCAGGAGGGAAAATCAGAGTTTCTGCACTGGGCTCCATTCCCAGGCAGCAGATCTCAGAACAAAGGCTTTCAAACCTGATCGTGGTCCTGGGCCAGTGGACGCCCAACTGCACATTCATGTCTTAAAAGCACACTAGGGAATTCCTAGGCATCGGCCACCAGGCCTCCCTGTTCCCATGGCAGGTGAAGTAGAAAAAGGAGCAAACCACTCCCAAGTCAGGAAACAAAATCAGGACCTTGCTCTGCCAGCCGAAACCATTACGACGCAGCACCCAGTGGGACAGCACCCACCCCTGAGCTTAACAGAATCAGAACCCTTCAGAGTCAAAGGGACGGGGCTCTGCGACCAACAGGCGCTCAAAAACCTTTTGTCATTAGTGGAGGAGGGGGTAGTCATGGTCACTGCGGCACAACTAAGCACTCCCCAAGCAGGTATTACATTTTACGGATGAAAAACAAAGTTGGGGCTCAGAGTTCAAGTGCTTTGTTCCAGGCCACACCGCTAGGAAGTGACAGAGTCAAGACTCAAAGCCAAGCCTTTCACCTCCAAGGTCCATGCTCGTGAACACAAGGACACAGTGAGGCAAACAAACCACGGCCAAGGCCCTGTCCCCTCCGTTCTGTAGATGAGAAGGCTGAGGCCAGACTTGTCCGAGGTCACACAGCCTGGTCAGAACAGGTGGTATCTTTCCTTCTCCGTAAGTAACAGGGATGGTTATCAGATCAATGAAGGAACAAAAGGGTCCAAGAAAACTCAGATCAGTATAAATATTAGGGATTAGGGGTCTTCATGAGAGAGACGGGGTAGCCTGACCTGACCAAAGCAGGGGTGCAAGGACTCGGTCACCTCTGTACAGAAGGTCCCCAATATATGATGGTTCGATTTACAGTACGTTTAACTTAGGATGGGTTTATCAGGGTGTAACCCCATCGTAAGTCAAGGAAGTCAAGGAAGATCTGTTCAGTGCCACAGGTGCTGACCACTAAACCCTCCTGGTCTTCGGAAGCATCCACAGAAGACTGGGAAGGATTCCTCTGATATGCCTACTTGGCCCATCTTATGACAGGACTATCACACTGACCTCTTTACTAGCTGCCAGCTAAGGTGCATACCCTAAAATATGCAAAATGAGTTCCCCGGTTCAGAGGTTTTTCTCCTGCTTCCCCCTCCTTTCAATTCTGCTTTTGTCTTTGACTCTAGCAATCAACTGACTCCCTCACACATGCTAAAACAATGTGTGTGCAAAAGAATGAATTAATGTCCTAAGTTATTCTTTGATGGAGATCCTATGAGTTCACCTAAAGGATCTTCAAAGCCATGCTAAACTCCTCCCAAGAAGAGCTGACTGAGAAGCCTCCAAAAGGTCTATCCACTGGGTGTTCTCCTCTCCTACTCCCGCCCCTTCCACCATCTGTGGTCAGCAGCATCAACCACACCTTTCGCTTCTCTACCCTGTTTCATGATGGCTGAGCCCTCTGTCTGGCCCCAAGAGCTCCTGGCCCCTCCTCTCCTCCCTGTCTACTCCATGTACCCTCTACTCCAGCCTTGTGTGGCTGCTCATCTTCCCCAACATCTTCCACTTTCCTGCGTTGGTCTCTTACCCAGAATGTCCTTCCTCCATCTGAAGGGGACTTCTACCTCCTGGCTCCCCCAACAACAAGACTCACCCCTCCTCTGGGGTGCCCTCCAGCATTTTATTTGTACTTCCCTTTTGGTGTCTACCATGAAATACAAATCTCTTGAGGATAGGAACTGTGCCTTATCAATTGATCCAGGAAATATTTTTTGAATGCCTGGGGTCTTTGGCAAATAAAAAGATAAATAGAACTTAGTTCCTACCTTCAGAGAGATCTGATCTAGTATAGATATGTACACAAAAACCTACAATAAAATAGGTCATGATCTATCCTGTTTTGCTTTGTTTCAAAACTCCATCTACCAGCTCCCTCATTTGTGAGAAAACACTCATTCAAAATGACTAATTAATGTCTCTAAATGATCCCTTGACAAGAACCAGATGATTTCATTAAAGGAGGAACAGAAGACTTCCAAAAGCTTAGGCTCCAAAAATAGTTTGTCAGTTTCTCAAAAAATTAAGTACAGAGTTACCCAATGACCCAAAACTCCACTCCTAGGTATAAACCTAACAGAACTGTCCACAGAAAAACTTTTATATGAATATTCATAGCAGCATTATTCATAATAGCTAAAAAGAGGGAACAATCCAAATATCCATCGACTGATGAGTGGATAAACAAAATGTGGTCTATCCAAACACTGGATCATAATTCAGTCATGGAAAGAAACAAAGTACTGATGCTGCTACCACATGATAAACCTTGAAAACATGACCTTAAGTGAAAGAAGCCAGGCACAGAAGACCACATAGTTTATGTTTCTGTTTATATAAAATGTCCAGAACGGGTGAATCCATAAACATAGAAAAACATACTAAAAACTGCTGAACGTATATGTTAAAGGGGTGATTTTTATGGTATATGATCTCAATTTTTCAAATAATTAAAAACAACAGCAAAATACATGCAGGCCTCAACTAGAGGCAGAGCATCAAACCCTCTGCATCTCCCTCTCTCAGCTCCCATGGGCAATGGACAGGCCTGGACATGATTTCAGAGGCAGTCAGGTGCCCTTATATACCAGTTCCCAAATATCCGATGGGACCCACTGATGTCTTGAAGTGAAGTTGGTTGTGGGAAGGTCTTTTGATACATATCTTCACTCACAGCATTTTGGAGGTCATCTCATCCAAGGGCTTTCAAACTATACTCCTGATGGGATCTGCCCGTGACAGAGTGTTCTCCCAGGACACAAGACTCTCAATGCTAAACCTGAAGAAGGCCCGGCAAATGCAGACAACTGGTCACCCAAGCTCCTGAGAAGCAGCGAGCAACAGGTGAAGGGTCTCGAGTCCCCAGTCCCAACTCTGATCGTCACCAACAACCACAGCTCCTCTATTTTTCTCTCTTTACCTACTAGGCTTTGCCTACACTTCTATTTGAGGAAAAGAGTTTTGTGAATAAAAAAGGGATTTGAAAAAGATTGTCCGAGCCTGATCCACTCTCCTGATCCTTGTCAGCTAAAGCCCAGGAGGTTCAGAGACTCAGCATTTTCAGAGACAAGAGTCTAATGAGCATGGCCGAATTTAGTGTGAGGGAAGACAGAGCAAAGGCCACGTGGATGAACTCCAGGGGCCAGCTGGTACCCTCGGCAGGGCTGGCTTGGGCTCCTGACTATGTCCCTCACCACTGCTCTTCCACTCAACAAGTGTGTCTCAAAGAGGAGAAGCTGGAACTCAGTGGGAAGATCCTAAATTTGAAGCTCTCTTGAAACCTGAGAGCTTTGTGGATGGTTTCTGAAGTCCTATACAGTACTGACTTTTCACATCATAGCCTCTGACCGCATTCCACCCACAAGCTGTTGGCTCCCATCTCTGTGTGCAGAAGGCTTCTTACTACAAACACCTGTGACTCTCTGCCAAAGCTTGCTTTCTCTGGTTGTGAGAGCAGAGTCAGCCCACACTCAGAGTAAGCCAGAGAGTATTAACTCTGCCTTCTGAAGTGGCCATCAACCAAAATGAATGGGGAATTGGTAAACAAACAGCCCGGGCCCTTTGCTTGTCAGTGGGAGAATTCTGAGGCAAGTTCTATAGCCTGACAGAATTCCCCAGCAGAGCTGAGCACAGCTGCCCTCAGGAGTGACCTGATGGATAACATGCCCTATATTGCTTGCTGCCCCACCTCCCTTGCCTACCCCTCCTACCGGTAGGTCCAGAAATCACATCCCAAAGAAACTACTAGCACTCAACTCTTCTCAAGGTCTGCTTCTGAGCGGGGCACCCAACCAAAAACAGATTCTGTGACATTTTGAATGGAACTATCAACACAAAAAAAAAAAAGCACCCATTGCAATTCTATGAGTATCACCCAATGAGGAGCTCAGGCTTGGTTGGGAGTCGCCCTGCACAACACACTGAATTTACAATTCCCTTAAATATAATGAAAAGAACTGAATTAAAAGAAATGAATATGCAGCTATTTGCAAAACATGAGTGGTTCCATGGATGCTTTTACAACCTATGATTAAATGAATAAAAGCTACGTACTTATAAAAGGCCTGGTTCTCCACCCCACACTTCCAAAGATGTTTGCAGGCAGCTGGTGTCGAAGTATGGAATGCCAACACGGCTTTTTTCTAATAAAAAAGACAAAATAAGAAAGGGCATGTGAAAAGGAATTTATCTTTTTCAGGTATTTACCAATTTGTAGCTCCCCGCCCCCCCCCCCCCCCCCGACACCTGCCAAACAGACTAAAAGTAACTTAGGCATTACCCTGGTCTTAAAAGTGCTGTTGAAATGGTGTCCCACCTCCCTCACCCTTTGCAGACATCTTGAATCTAACTGGGCCCTGTTTCTAACAAAAAACATCCTCACAGTCAATCCTTCTCAACAACCCAGGAATCACCCTCCTCTCAATCAGACTTGTAGTCCTTTAAAAACTTTGCCACCGCTGAATAACCGGTGCTTGATCTAAAAACTAGTCAAGAAAATCTGCAAACCTCCAGACCTAGGCCTAAGGCTCAAAGCTTCCATGACGGCCTCCTCTCAGATGCATTCCCTGATGAACCCAACCTGCATCCGGTAGCTTCATTAAGACTCCTGGCATGTACAGACTCTATTCATAAAACGCACCAGCAGTGGTTGAATATCTAGCTTTGGAAGTATTCTTCACTTGTTTCATAAATCTATATTTTGGCAGATTACAGAGGTAGAAGGAGGTTCCATTTTCCTTTTTTTAATTCAAATTCCAGTTGGTTAACACACAGTGTTAGTTTCAAGAGAAGGTTCCATTTTCTATCCCAGTCTATTTTTTACACAGTAGTGTATAGTCAAGCGTTGCTCACTGACTTTGTTCTTTTTAAAAAAATTTTTTATTTAAATTCAATTTAGTTAACATGTAGTGTACTATTAGTTTCAGGGGTAGAATTCACTGATTCATCAGTTGCAGTTAACACCCAGTGCTCATTATATCACGTGCCTCCTTAATGCCTATCACCCAGTTTCCCCATCCCCTGACCGATCTCCCCTCCAGCAACCCTGTTTGTTCCCTATAGTTAAGACTCTCTCATGGTTTGCCTCGCTCTCTGTTTTTATCTTATTTTATTTTTCCTTCCTTTCCCCTGTGTTCATCTGTTTTGTTTAATTCCACATGAGTGAAATCTTATTTGTCTTTTTCTGACCGACTCATTTCACTGACTTTGTTCTTAAATGTGCAAACCCACTATTTATTTACCTCTAAAATGTTTAGCATACAGCTTCCATTATCACTGTAAGCTTCAAAGTGGTGGTATTCTGGGGCTACAATACTAAAGGCATGTTTTATGCTTGCGTCCCTCTTGTTTGCACACACACACATAACTTCAGGCTAGAAAAGCAGTCACTGACCTCCTTCTGAGTGCCAATCACATAAAATGTCTTCCCTTCAAACTTCAACTTGCAGACATCCGGCCTAAAAGAAAAGAAAATCTCTTTGGGTGAGAAGAAGAAAAAAAAAAAAAAGTGGCAGCTAACTAATGTACCTGGGTTTCCCACAGGAATCAGGCTGACTCTCAAATACCAAGCCGACTGCAATGAAACAAGATATTATCTTATCATCAGTAAAGGCTTAATGAGCAGTGAAAAGCCCCCAAGTGAATTATACAGCAATTTTCTTCCCAAGAGAGGATCCTAAGGCAGCTCAGAACTATTTCTTCCATTTTTTACAGTCAAGCTGCATCTTTCTTCCAAGGAGCTCTGGAGGCTTTGTGAACATTAACGACAAAAACAATATTAATTGGCCAGCCCACTTTGCGAGGTAGGAAGAATGTGATTATTTCAGGTTCGGGTAATGAAATGATATGGATTCACAGTATCTGTCTCCCTCAAACTTTCACATCCATCTTCGAGAAACACACACACCAGGCTGCAAAATTTTCATTTCTGCTCTCCCTGCTCACGAGAGAATAGTTTTATTAAATATTGAGATGCTCAAAATTGTGAGGACAGCTTGACACATGGTAGTCAAAAGAGGAACTTTGGGTTTTTATCTTAAGGAGCCGCTCAATTAAAATCTGCCTGAAATGGGGACCCTAGGTCACCTCTTTGGTGAGCAAATATGCATAGAGAGGAGACAATTCTATTTTTAGTCCTTTGATCTAATTTCTAAAAGAGTGATTTGTGCCCCTGTGTTTTTTCCTGAGGGAAAAAGAACAGTGTGTCTACATTAAGCTGTTCAAACTTAGGAGAGGATTTGCAAGAGTGACACAGCTCAGTGGATGTTAAAAAACAAAAAACAAAACTAGGATTAATGTGGGACTAAAATTTGTTTTGGTAACATATCCACAGCTATTCCAAATACACATGCCTAGGCAGAGGCTAGAGAGGGGTAGGGATGACATTCAGCACCCCACCAGGAACACCACGATGTAGAACCAGAAACAAATGGTCCGGTGATTGTCCATCTTAACTCTTCAGTGGACCCAGGAAGAAACAGAAGCCCAAGGAGCAGACACTTGCAATTAATTTGCACTTAAGACATGACAGGTTCTCCCCTAACTACTTCAGAGCTCAAGTAGTTCAGAAACCTGAGGATCTAACCCGCAAGTCTTCTGTGGTCCTAGGGTAGGATGGGAGAAGTCCCCACATTATCCATGCTTCCCAAAGTCAACAGGAATCTGTAGGGAGCTTATTGGGGAATGGCCTGCAAGGTGATTAATACCCTTCTTTCCAAGGTGCAGAAAACACAGGGAAGAAAACTAGTCACCCCACCATGCAACACGTCCACAAGATGTCAGAGTTCATGAATCCCACCACTCACAACACAGTTGCATTTGCTTCTCACCCAACTCCTTTCCTCCCCATATGTAATGCCAGATGTAATGGATTCCCATCTTACGACTGAGTACACAGAGACTCAGAGAAGCGAAGTGAAGAAGAGTTCTGAGAATGCTCATTGTGGAGAAAGAACAAGTGGGTGCAGAGGGGAGCAGAAAGTATGAGCTGAACAAAAGGCAATGATTCAAGGAAGAGATTGATGAAATCAGGGATCTCAGAAAAAAGAGTACAAGGTGTAGGAGTGGAGTGGACACTAGCTGGCTGATGCTAACCCAGCAGAGAAGGTTTGAAAGGGAGGGGGGAGGTGCCAAGAGGACAGTGCATGAGTGGGGGTGTTGATAAAGGGGTCCTGGAAATCCTGAAGCTAACAGAACCACGAAACTGAGGTTCAGGTAAAGGGCATTGCCAACCCATGAATGAAGGCAGATGCCCACTGGCCCATCAAGAAGAACTTCAGGCCACAAGGGGGAGCCCACCACCCAGTGAGACATGATGGGGGGAGGGGGATGACAAACCTGTCAGGGGCCCTCAGGGAGGAAACTGAATCAAGCTGAAGGTATGAACAAGACTGAGCCTTTACAATATTCCATATAAGTTCAGCCTTCTGGCTTTTTGCCCAAACCATCTTCTTGATTGGACACCATGGGCCCTGCTGGTCACCTACCTTGCTCCATCCTCCCACTTCTGTATTGACATGACTCAGACTTTCTTCTTCCTCAAGATGACATGTTCATGCAGATTATGTTCTTCCCAGCCGCAAGAGGTGGGTCTTGATTTGACCAACAGAGTCATGGAGTTCCCACTCTTCTCTAAGGGATTGCTTTAAGTAGGTTCATGTGAGCCAATCCTGCCCTATTAGATATACCAGAAGTCTCCTACAGGGCTTCTGTAAAACAAGTCCTCCTTGTTTTAATAGGAGACACACAGAAGGGGATTCTCTCCTCCAGGCTCTAGGTGTTGCTGAATGAAGATGGGATGGCCAGAGTTCCTTGCATGGCCACCTTATGAGCATGAGCCTGGGGACAAAAGCCATTACCCTGGGATGACAGAGAAGAAAATGGAGACCCAGGTCCTTCACGGTGTTGTCAGGCAATTAAGTTAAAGGATCATGGAAATGCCCAACCTCTGGAAGTTTTGCTGTGTGAAATAATCAGTCCTCTTATTTGTAAGCCACTGTGAGCAGACATCCCTGTTACTTAGAGCCAAAAGCATCTTCACTGATATACTGGGTAACACATGACGTCTCTGCAACAAGGACTCAAGAGAACAGAATGGAGGGGCACCTGGGTAACTCAGTCATTAAGCATCTGCCTTCGGCTCAGGTCATGATCTCAGGGTCCTGGGATCAAGCCCCGCAATGGGCTCCCTGCTCAGTGAGAAGCCTGCTTCTCCCTCTCCCACTCCCCCTGCTTGTGTTCCTGCTCTCGCTGTCTCTCTTTCTGTCAAATAAATAAAATCTTAAAAAAGAGAGAGAGAGAGAGAGAGAGAATGGAGAGGAGGGAGCAGGAGAAGATGGTCCTGAGTTATTCAAGGGAAACTGTACCTTTACCCTGCCCTGCCCTACCTCAGGTCACCCCTCTGGCCAGAGCAGCAGTTGCTGGTGAGGAAACACTGGGCACCTTCTCTTTGGAGACAGAGCCCCTGAGCCCAAGACACACCCCAAGTCTCCTGAGGTCTAGGACAACCTAGGTTGGCTTTTATTTATAGATGAATAATCCCTTTTTAATGATGCTCCACGGCAAAGAAATGAATACTAGGCATTCTACCGGACATTTCCAAACAAAAAAAAAGTATCAAAGGCTGGGAAAGAAAAGCAAGATTAAGAAAAATGGTAAGCTAGTTTCCCAAAGAAGTCCTTACCATTTTATCAAATGGATTCGCTTATTTCCCTGGAATACCACAAAGCCTGCTGCAGTGAATCCTAAAAATGTTGTTGTGCCTGTTGAATCCTGGAAAAAAAGGAGAACCAAAAACATTTGGATTGAGAATGAGAAATATAAAATAAATGATAAATGGTATCCTCATTCATCCACCCCCTGGGTTACTTTCAGGTTAATCCCATTGATCGTGGCAATAAACTAAGTTGCTGAAATGGGACTTCCAAGGATAGTGCTTCTAAAATCTGGGGAAGGTCTGGGAATATGCAGCTTTTTCCTTGGAGGAACAGACCTTCTACCTCTCCGGGAACATCCTGGGAAAAGGCAGATTAGTCCCAAACCACTATGTCTATTTCCAAGTGTGTCTTGGGGCCACCCGATTTCTCGGATCTGTCCTGTAATGTTGTCAAACGGTGCTCAGTCATCATTAGCCCTAAAATCAAAGATGCTATGAAACCAAAGCCCTAATTTGACTTGATTAAATTCCATACAAAATTCCTGGTAGTTTTATGGGCGCCTGGGTGGCTCAGTTGGTTAAGCGACTGCCTTCGGCTCAGGTCATGATCCTGGAGTCCTGGGATCGAGTCCCGCATCGGGCTCCCTGCTCGGCGGGGAGTGTGCTTCTCCCTCTGACCCTCCTCCCTCTCATGCTCTCTGTCTCAAATAAATAAATAAAATCTTTAAGAAAAAAAAAAAATTCCTGGTAGTTTTAATGTAAAGATATGTCCAGAAATGTCTACTTCACTTCCAGCCTCAACCAGGAAAACCTAAGCATAGATCAGTAAAAGAAAAGGAATGATGGTAACAAAAATCAAGTCCATCTCCAAGTAATAAATAAAACAAACAGGCTCAAAATTGTGGATAAAATCTAATTCACTAAATGGAATAAACTGATTTATACCATTACAGAAGAGGATTCTGGCAAATATGCTAAAATAATTGTGCGAATAAAAATAAAAATGCCAATGTGAACAAGTACTATCAGCTCTCTACCTCGGCCGCATGTTGGAATCATCTGGAGAGCCTGGTCTGCTTCCCCACAGACCCTGATGTCATTGGGTGGCAGGAGTATGAAGCTCCCTGGGTATTTCTAATGAGCAGCCTGCACTAAGAGCTCTAGAACTAGTACTTTACCAAATACTACTAGCTGATCCCATATGGGTAAAGAAATGTTCCAGCAGAACTCAAGAACTTACCTTTAAGAGCCTGGCTGAGATAAACGGTTAGTTTAGAATTCTAGTTAGTGTCTGGTTGATGCATAGTTGGTTTAAGGTATGGAAAGAAGAAAACTGTTTTCATAAAACATTTCTGGAAAATGTGTGCATCATCTTGGGGACTTGCTAAAAAAGCATATTCCCCAGCTGTAACCCCAGCGATTCTGAGTCAGAACTCTGGAGTGGAGCCCAGGTGATTCTGATACATGCTTGAGAGAAATACTATCAAATAATATGAGCAAAGAAAACAAAAAAAAAAAAAAAAAAAAAAAAAATCCTAATGTCAAAATATAATTTTAAGTCTTTTTTTCCCTCTATTTTCCATTAAGGTTACCTTCTTGCTGACAAGGGTCTTGAAAATAAATCTGTTGGGATCCTTTAAGTTCTCAGGGGTAGAACCATCCATTTGATAAATGAATGAATCATATATGTTAATTTAGTAAAGTATGGCTACTACATAGCAATTAGCAAGCAATTGGAAGGCTTGCAATGGAGAAAATCAACCACCAGAACATGTGACTACAGCCTACTGTTGTCCCTTCCAATTAGGGACAATGGGTCAGCCTGTAGTAATATCCCCCACACTAATTAACTCTCTTGTAGGTAAAACAATCATTATATGTCGGCCTGCTAGGAGGGGCACTCACCTTGCATGGGTGGGGGTCTACCCCATAGGTTTCCAAAGTGTGAGCTTTCAGGAGTAAGTTAAATTCAGCAACTGGTGGGCTCTGGCCTCTAGAATCACACAAGAAAATTTTAGGTCGTTAATACAGAAGATTACAGAAACCTAGAGTCCCTTCATTCAGTAAAATGGGATATCCTACACTAAAAAAAAAGAGAGAAATCCCTACATAAATAATAATCAGTAACACCGATCATCATTCCTCACCACAAGGAGCTCTTTGCTAAGGAATCAGAGCTCATGTTCCCTGGCTAATTGTTCCATAATAAACCTACATGTACTCTGAGAACTCCAGTGACCTGTACAGTTAATCATGGTTATCAAGTTACCAATAAGCAAAGCCTTGCAATTTCAATCTTAATGTGAAATAGAACTCAGCATCAGTTCTTTCCTACTCACTTCAAAAGATTATCTAGGGTAAAGAGCATTCCCTCTTGCTCAAGGTAGAATATGGGCAATTCTTTTATGCTACCAGCAAGCCTGAACAAAGCCATCCTCGTAGGAAAAATGGTCAACCATTCCACTGGAAAGCTCTGGATTTTGAAAGGAAATCTCAGCCACTTATCCCAGCTATGCCCTCCACGGTGGTAAACAAGGTCTTGGCCTCAGCGATGGGGAAAGGGGCTGCAATAGAGAGGACTTTTGGGGTTAACTTCCAAAGCAGGATCGTGCAGCATTTCAAAGACTACACTTTTGACTAAGTCCCGGAACGTATCTTAGAGAATCCAAACCATTCCCCAGGGATAAACAGGTAACTCTAACAACCAAGAAGAGTTTGCCAAAGAAAACAACAGGAATTTGTTTTTATTTCCAAAATGTAGAATTACATTGTGGTATTAAGTCTATTTCCACCCAAGCATCTCCCCATAGATGGATTCCCTCCTCACCCCCTCAAGAGTCATCATGCCTCTAAATCAAAACAGTATTCCATCTACCTTCTCCCTAAAGCCTTTTGAGACCTTCTCTTTACCCTGAGTGACTGAAATTTCACTAGAACAGGTCTGAGGAGTGTCTTTATTTACTTATCATGATCAGCACTGTGGGGACACTTTTAATCCGACGACTCGTATTTTTCCATGGCTGTTTGATTCTTCTCTTCCCAACCTCCGTCCTCACCCCCAACCATTCTTTCTTTCTCTCTCCTCTCCTTTGACAGGCCCACATAAATGGATCTTGAAACCCCTAGGTCTGTCCTCCATACCTTATAACCTTTGTTTCATTTTCTAAATCTGTCTTTTTGTACTACATTTTGAATTTTCTTTTCAAGATTTTATTTGTTGGGGGGGGTGGGGAGAGCACGAGCAGGGGGAGTGGCAGGCAGAGGGAGAAGCAGGCTCTCCGCTGAGGAAGGATCCCAACAAAGGACTCAATCCCAGAACCCTGGGATCATGACCAGAGCTGAAAACAGACGCTTAAGCGACTGAGCCACCCAAGCATCCCTTTTCTGAATTATTTCTTAATTCGGACTTCCAGCTTGCTAATTTATTCTTCAGCTGTGTGCATCTTGCTTTTCTTCCCATTTCTGAGGGTTTTTTTTTTTTAAATACCAATTAAATATTTTACTTCCAACATAGTATCTATTTGGCTCTTGAAATAGCTGCCTGTTCCTATTTCATGCAATAAATTCCTCTTATGCCTCTGAGGAAATCCCACTTTGTTTCCTTTAAAGTCCAATCCTGTTTGCTGTTAATGCTGCTTTCTTGGTGAGGGTTCTTTGGTTTGCTAAGTCAGAATCTCACATTCATAGAGTTGATGTTTTCTTAAGTGATTCATGGATGGACATTTTTTTTATCTGATGTTATCTGTTTAATGCAGTGGCCTCCAGAGGTTTGTAGGGAAGAAGTGGGTGTGGGGGCATGCCATCTGGGAGGAGTGTATGTTAACTTGATTTTAAACTGAAAATTGTAGTTCTTCTAGGTTTGCCCACACACGGGGTACTTCCAGCTCAAGCCTGCTGTTGCCCAGAAGGAACCAGAGAAAGAGGTCAAAGCTACCCACCTGAGCCAAATGCAGTTGCCCACTCACCATAATGGCGGCCCTGTGTATCTATTGCCTGAAGCACTCAGAATCACTCCTACCCTACATATGTGTTTAACCTGGATTTGCTCCATCTGTTTCCCATCTTCCAGACTCACTGGTAGACTTCAGATCCAAAAATGGTATTCTTTTCTAGATCTGCTTTCTAGTATTTTGCCATTATCTATTGGGCCTTGGAGAAGGAAGATAGCCATATGTGCTACCTTTTTCTTTTTTTAAAAAGAATAATTTTTAATCCATCCTTTACAGAACGTATTTCTGAGGGATTAACTCAAACACCTGCTTTAAGAAAATAAAGTCTTTCTAAAGCCTTTGGGCTTTCCTCTTTAGCCTCGGTGTTCTAAAGTTTCACTGTGATATATATATAAAGGCAACATCTCTATTTATTCTGATCAGCACTCTATGGGCCCCTTCAAAACAATTTCTTTCTTTGATTCTTTTTTCAAGTCACAGTCAATATTATTATATCTCTTCTTGATACCATAACAACAGGTTCAAAAAAGTCACCAACTATATTGATGGGAAAGGGAAAAGGGATTTTTTGAGTTTTCTCAATACATACAAGAATTTCTCCGTAGCTCTCTTAAGTTCTAGGAGTAATATCTTACCTTTCACTGAAAAATATATTATTAAATCCAAATATTGGATGCTATTTCCCTCCCCGCCACATTCTCACTCACTCACCCATGCATTCATAGCACCCCGACGAGGGATAAAGCACAGAGCTGAGCTGTCCAGCATGTTACTAAGCAGCACCCCCACTCTGGTGACCCTCAGTGAAGGCTTCAGCCTAACGACCCAGAGGGGGGCCAAAGGGAACCAGGACCGGAGCCAAAGCAGCTCAAGCCATTAGCCCTGCTCCAGGCTAATCCTCCTGCTTGACATGAAAGGGCTTCACTCTGGAGAGCTGGCCATTCTCCCTGGTGGTTAAAGTGTCAGCACCTTTGTATAAGCCGCACAGTGTTTATTCTTAAAATCCCAGTTTGGTTTTAAAGCTCACGCCTCTTTTGTATTCGGTCTGGGAACAAGTTAGTCATGAAAGGTTGTCATCTGGAAGTTCATGTTGGAAAGTGAGTAAGTTCTGCTCGCCTGGGTGGTCTGACCACGTTCCTGTCCTTTGCAAATCTGACAGGCATCTAGTTTCTAATCGTAAACACTCAACCACAGATGGCAGCAGGTGCGGGGCCATACAGCTCCAGAGGACGTGCCATTAAACTCAAAGACCTCTGTTCTTCAGGACATCTCATTCAGGGAGGGAAATGGTGAGCCCCAGCGCGGGAAAAGATTTCGGTAACATGTACAATCAAGAAAAGGACTTCTATGTAGAATTTTTTTAAAACTCCTATAAATCAATAAACAATACAATTTTTAAAATCTATATATAACTCAGAAGAAAAATCAGCACAAGACATACACAGGCACCTCATAAGATATCCAAACAGTGTACAACTATGTGAAAATGTGCTTAACCTCTTTATGATCAGGAAAATGCAAATTAAAACTATGAGAAATCATTTCTACATCCATTTAAATAGTTAAAATGTAAAACATAGTACCAAGCATTCGTGAGGATCCGAGGCAAAAGCAACTCTTAGACCGCTGATGGAGCGGCAATGTGGTAGAACCAGCTGGGGAACTGGCATTATCTACACAAGTTCAACGTGTTTACCCTATAATAGGACGACTACATTAGTAGTTCCATATGCAACAGAAACTTGTGCGAGTGCCACCAAGAAATATATAAAATTTTCATAGTAGTGCCTTTGTAGTAGCAAAAAATAGGAAACTCACATGTCTCCCAACAGGAGAATGGATATACAATGGAACGCTATACGGCCACGAAACTGAATGAACTAAAGCTACACACGAGATGGGTGACTATCACAAAAATGAAACTGAACAGAAGCGGACAGATATAAGTGAATACACACTAATGAATTCAGTTTATACGGCTTTCAAAAATGAGTAAAACACAACTAAGGTGTTAAAAGTCAGAGATGTGATCACCTTTGGGGAGGAGGGAGAAGGTAAATATTGAGAAGGGGCAGGAGAGAAGCTTCTGGGGTGTTACCAATTCTCTCTGATTTGGGTGGTAGTTACCCACATGCTTGCTTTGTAATAATTCATCAAGCTTTATATTTATGTTTTGTACAAGTTTCTGAATCTGTTATACTTCCATTTTTAAGGGCTTAACAGAAAAGAA
The DNA here is from genome assembly GCF_011800145.1 of Mirounga leonina. Classification (NCBI taxonomy): domain Eukaryota; kingdom Metazoa; phylum Chordata; class Mammalia; order Carnivora; family Phocidae; genus Mirounga; species Mirounga leonina. The sequence continues at coordinate 1,329,877 of NW_023270466.1, forward strand.
AAAAGGTTATGAAGCATGGGGGACCTTCATGTATTGTTGGTGTGAATGTAAGCTGGGGCAACTCCATTAGCAAACAAGCTATCACTTCCCTAGAAAAGCTCACACTCTATGGCCCTCCAAATTCCTAGGCTAGGAACTCCTTTACATACACTCCCATGAGAATTATTCAAGAAGCCTAGAAATAACCCAAATGCCCATGAGCAGAATGGATACATAAAATGTGGCATGTTTGCATCATAGAATATTAGTTACTCAGAAGCACAAATGAAGACCTATACGCATCCATGTGGAAGAACCTCAAACACAATGTTGGCCAGGGGGTGGGGGGAGTGAGATGCAAGAATAGAGTATGATTCCATTTATATGAAAGTCAAAAACATGCAAAAACAAAGCAATGCATTATTTAGTGATATATATGAAGTACATTTACAAAAGCAAAATGAGAGAATGAATAACCCCAAATTCAGAATAGTGCAGAGGAGGGAAAAAGATGATCTGGGAGGGGCGCACAGGAGACTTTAGAGCATCTGGTGATATTCTAATTCAAAGCAGAGTCAGGGGGTCATAGGTGTTTTTTCAACTATTCTTTAAATTACACATATGTTGGATATACTCATATATATTTGTGGTAATTAAAAGAGGAACAATTCCTGCCTTTTTAATAAAAGAATTATTGGATAAAATATTGTACAGTCCAAAAGCACTGCTGAACTGAACAGAACTGGTCAGGAACCTGATAGATATGCATGCAGGGCCACTTTTTACTAAGCTCTACTGTTCTGAGCAATACATAATTATTTATGTTGTCCAAGCAATGGGAAGATTCATAAAGGAGGCCTTCTTATCCTCCTTTTGTAGATGAGGGTTCTGACACTCAGAAAGGAAAAGTAACTTGCTCAAAGTTACTTGGCTAGTAAATGCAGAAGTGAGGTTCAAGTCCAAGTCTGCTTGGTTCCAAAGCACATCTCAGTGCCTGCGCCACCATCACTACCAACATGATATGGTCCAGAGCCATGTGCCTGCCCTCCTACGTGCTATGGCAGAGCATGTCAAAATGACATGGTTTCCATCAGTTCTTAGAGAGAGCCTCTTTCAAATTCTGAACATTGCATCTTATCAGTGATGAGGCAATCCACCCCAGGTGCCTGATCGTCAGACTTGATGGGAGAGCAGCGAGGTCTCAATTTTAATCTAGGTCAGAGATCCCCAGACTAAAGCCTGCAGGCTGAATCCTGACCACTGCCAGGTTTTGCACAGCCCTTGAGCTAAGATTGGTTTTTCCATTTTTAAATGGTTTAAAACAATCGAACAAAGAATAGTAATGCCATGACCATGAAAATTATATGACATTCAAATTTCAGGACCAGTAAATTCTTATTGGAACACAGCCACACCCATCTGTTTGCATACTGCCTATGGATGCAGTCATGCTCCAAAGACAAGACTGATTAATTGCAACAGAAATCCTATGTTCTGCACAGCCTAAAGTATTTACTAAGTGGCCTAGTGTAGAAAAAGTTTGCTGAGCCCTGAGCTAGGAACTGCACACAGGAATGGAGAACCGCTAAATCTAAAGTTCCTTGATTCCAAAAAATGAAGATAAAAACAGTACCTACCGTGAAGATTTGGTGTATACAGTAAACAGTTGACAGAAGAAAAGCCATCAGACTAGTGCCTGGCACAGAGCATGGTCTCTCCTCACCCTCAGAATAGCATCTGTTCCCCTGCTAGCCCTGCATGTGACTAAAATCAGCATTATGACGGTGGGGGAAATGTCACGAAGCATGTCAAGATAGTCACAGCAAAACAAAGACCCCTCTTTCAAATAAAAGTCCTCAAATTGGTATCCTTTGCTTTGGATTTGACTGCAGATCTCCAACAGCTAAGCACTGAAAAGACTTCACCTAAGAAGTCACACACAGAGAAAGGCTAACTGCAAGTGTTCAAGTAGGAAAAGGGTTCAAAACCAATGGAGGAAAGGTGGAGACCCTAATGGCACCAGAAACTGAGTCTCCCTGACTCACCGAGGAAGAAAGCATTTAATGATCAGGTTTTCAGGAAGACGCTAAGGCCAATTAAACTTTTTCGTTTGCCCCCTCAGATCTCCCATCGGACATTTGTTTCTGGCAAAAACTCTGCTTGGTAATGGAAAATAATGATTTTCTATCCCTTAAATCTTGCATCAGCTGTTCTACTAAGATTAACAGTGTCTCTAATGAGACATTTAGATGTAAAGACCAGTGATTAGTTGAATTCTTTAAGAGCTAACAATTCTCTAAAAATATGCTATTCTAATAAATTAGGTGAGGTCGAGTAATCACATCTCCCTTCTGCTTATCTGGTATTCTTTTTGCCAAAAGGAACACTCTTTTATTGATCCTCCCTTAGCATATCATTACATAGACTACAAAAGTGTACAGCATCCTAAGAATGAGGGCAAATTATTAGTATACATTAATTGTGCATAGCATTAGTGTACATTAATTAAATAAGGTGTGCATCTTGCCAGCAAGGACCTGGATTGCTTGGAGCGCGGTTGGCAGGAAAGGGTGGATTTAGCTCCACCTAATCCATGTGGGTCTTTGCGTTGCAGAATTAAACTCAGCGAAGTAGAACTCTCAACCTGAGTTAGGTTAGGTTTTGCTGTACCTTCATTGCAACTTTGCTTAGATTTAGCTTATTTGCAACTCTAGGTAGGGTTTACTCACCACTGGCTTCAAATGCTTGAGGATGCTCTCAGAACTTACCCTTCAGCAGGGCTTGGGATCTTAGCACCCATTAGACTCTGGAAAGTTCTCTATGCTTTACAGCCTTGCTCTCAACTTTTTGAGCTTCAAGGAGTCTCCTTTGCTCTCCAGCCCCGTTGCTGGCTCTCAGCACTTCAGAAGGACCTCCTTGTGGTCCTTTCCCTGCTGTTGGCAAGAGCTACACTAACCCTGGCTAAAAGTCTGGAGTGCCTCCGAGGAATTTCACTCAGATCTCCGGCCCTGTCCGACTTCTTCCCTCTTCTCTTTGTGAAGGCCTAGGGCCAAATGGTGGTGGGAAAGTGCAATTCACTCTGCAGCTGGAGTCTTTGAGATCCCAGTCAGTTAAGTCAGCCCACTCATGGCCATGGAAAGCTGACTGAAGATTTGGCTAGTTCCCCCTGACCCCACCTATGACCTATTTGTCCTCCTCCTCCCACACCATCAGAAGTGAAAGCAAGTTCAGGTTTCCACTGTCCTAGGAACGGCATTCTGGATTTCAGTATTTAGTCTTCTTTCCTCTCAGACTGGTTTCAAAACTATGATTCTGTAGTCTATGTAGCTTGTTGTGTTATCTTGGTGTTGGGGGAGATGAATGTCTCAGGCTTTTCTACATCCTAACTAGGAGAGTCTCCAGTCTGTCACTTCTAATTGTTTAGAGAGGAACAGGATCTCTTACAAACGCCTTGGGGACCATTAGGAACTATCCCTATGAGAGCATTAGATAGAACACTTCTAATCCGGGTAAATGCCATGCTATGAGGGAGACAGTGGTAATGGTCTGGGGCCAGACAAGGATAAGACTTGCAGGAGAGCAGTCAGTTAGGAAAATATCAGAGCACTGTACAGGAAAACACAGGTTTCGGGTCATGGTCTATTGCTTCCTAATCGTAGGGCCTTGGATAAATTAATTTCTCAGGCATCTGATCCTTACTGGTCCAAGAAGGAGGTCCCAAACTCAATACCAATGGAGGCAGAAGGTTAACTGGCCAAGCAGGGATGGTGGCAATGTGGAGAGCAAATGAATCTCTTACAGAGCACTGTGGCTTAGCTCCAGCTGAGTGTTACCACATAGGGGAAGGCCTAGTGTTACCAAATCTCCTAGGTGCAAGAGAAGCTGGGACTTTCTGGCAACTGATTCCATTTTTAAAAACTTATTTGGCCCAAAGAACATATATCTGGGTCACAATGTAATTCAACAACTGTCACTTTATAACCCCTGCTTTGGACTCCAAGAGTCCTGTAAGTGTAATAATGGGGTGTCAGGTTTTTGGCTTGTGGCTAGTGACCTCTGGATATGCAAAGGCTCTGGGTGGTAGTTGTAGCTGTGTATGACTAATAAAAATTAGGAAGCAAATTGTTACCTTGTGAGTATTGTTTTTTAGATAAAATCTTTGAAAACATGAGGTCATGGGGGAGTATAGATGATGAAGGGGCTCCCAGCTTGGTGGTAAAGCAGTTGAAGATCAGTGGGCTAGGTCACTCAATACTTCCACAGCTCCTGACCCAGAGTTGCCTTTTAATAAATGCTTGTTACATGAATAGATGAACAAATGGATGTATGGATGAATCATGAATGGGTGCATGGATGGATGGATGGACAAGCGGATAGATGCATGGATGTATGGATAAGTCATGAATGGGTGCCTGGATGGATGGACAGACAGATGCATGGATGAATCATGGATGGGTATGTGGATGGAGAGAGGGTTGGATGGATGGATACACTGTTATAAGTTCACCTAAAGTTCAAAAAGTTTTTGACTATGCATAATTCACATGTCAGGTGTGATCAAAGAATGTATTAAGTCATGGCTGATTCAAGCTATCAATACTATCCCTCCCTTTTTCTTCAAAGCCATGTTGCACTTTGGTGATGTTGCTCTTTCTCCTTTCAAGTCACTGTAGCCAGATTTTACCTGTATAACAGCGTTGATGGCTTGGGTGCATACATGAGTTGCCCTGGCCCAACCCTCCCCAGAAATGTCCCTGACTCCAGGCCACATAATACAAGGATTCAGTTTTTATAGGAGGAGCATGTGATGCCAAGTAATTCCCTCTTGCAATTCCTATGCCAAATAACAACAGAGAATGGAAATGCATTTGATAACCCACCAAGGAGAGAGATTCTGGGGTTTTAAAATGAGAGACTTGATGGGACACTTGAGCGGCTCAGTCAGTTAAACGTCTGACTTTGGCTCAGGTCATGATCCTAGGGTCTTGGGATCGAGTCGCACGTGGGGCTCCTTGCTCAGGAGGGAGCCTGCTTCTCCCTCTGCCTGCCCCTCCCCTTGCTTGTGCCCTCTCTCTCTGACAAATAAATAAAATCTTTGAAAAAATAAAATGAGAGACTTGAGAAGGGAAAGGTCACATGAAGGGGGGAGTGGAGATGATGGAAAGCACATCTCCAGAAAGATTAGAAGTCGTAAAGTAATCTGATCTTTCCCATTTTCTTATCACATAATAAACACTCTTCCCCAAACTGCACAAAAACATTTCCCAAGGGGGTTCTTGTGATCTGTTCATCAGAAGCACAGGTAGAGGGTATTTATCATAGCAGGTCACTTATATCTCTAGGAAAGTTAGACATTTTTGAAACTATAAGTCCCTGCCAGGATGCACATGATTTACAGAGAATGTGAATCTTGAGAACTAAAAAGAAAATGATTCTGTTTGAAAATGATATCATTATTGCTTCCAGCACAAGCCTCACTGCATCAGATCATTATGATGGCAGCTAATTAGATGATTTTTCTGCTCTTTAAGAGCAAGGAATAAAATCAAACCACTTCACCACCAAGTGAGATTTTTGAATATTTGAAAGCTGATGACCTGTGCCTGAAGCTAGTCTAAATGTCTTTGCCACTAACGAGAAACCTGATAAACTGGTATTGAGAGAACTTGCTGAGTAAAAACTCTAGGATAACCTTCAGAGAAGCCTCTCTGGGTTCCTGATAGTGAAATCACTCATATTCTTGATCTTCAACCCCTTCTGGGCACCCTCAGGACTAATGGAAAGGGGATTCCCTTCCAACCCACATGGCCATGATTAAAGCTGTCTAGAAAACAGTAACCAGGACAGTCAAAAATAAGAGAATGGTCACATCCCTAGGGATTGTTGGCAACAGCCTCTTCCAGCCACCAGAGGGCTCTGGAAGGAGAAATAACCTATTTCTAAGCTGTCCCCATGCTAGGACCTCATCTCTGTGTACCAAACTCAAATGAAATCTGTAAATTATAAGATTCCTCCTTATACATAGTCTTAAAAACAAATATGGCTCTTTTGTCTTAAAATTATCTACAGATGCAGTCAGTGAAGCAGAAATTAATTCCAGACCTGCTCTGCCATGTGTCTAGAGGTCCGCAAACTAGAACCCACGGGTCAAATCTGGCCCACCATCAAGTTTCATTGAATCGTAGCCCACTAATTTAGGTATTGCCTTTGTCTTCTTTTGCTCTACAAAAACATAGCTAAGTGGTTGCAATAGAGATTATGTGGCCCAGAAAGCCAATATAGATAGATAGATAGATAGATAGATAGATGATAAATATACAGATATATATATATACAAATACTGTATCATCTATGCTGATCTAGAAGAATCATTCAGCCTCAGTGAGTTTTAGCACTAACATCTATTCAATAATGCAAACCATACATCCCCACATCTTCTAGTTTACAGGATATTAGAAGGCCCAACGATGCCTCTATAAAATCTTTCTGAATAAAGCACTTTCACTGCACACCTATCAGAGTGACCAAAATCAAGAACACTGAAAATGCCAAAGGCTGGTGAGGATGTACAGGAACAAGAGAAACTCTCATTCATTGCTGGTGGGAATGCAGCCACTTTGAAAGACAGTTTGAGGATTTCTTTTGAAACTAAACGTACTCTCACGGAACAATCCAGCAACCGTGTCCCTTGGTATTTACCAAAGGAGTTGAAAATTTATGTCTACACAAAAGGCCTGCACATGAATGTTTATAGCAGCCTTATTCATAATTGCCAAAGCTTGGAAGCATCCAAGATGTCCTTCAGTAGGTGAGTGGATAAACTGTGGAACATACCAGCAATGGAATATTATTCAGCAAGGGATGAGCTATGGATGAAAACACATAGAGAGACTTCAAATACACTTTGCTAAGTGAAAGAAGAGAATCTGAAAAGGCTGCATACTGTAGGATTCTAACGACATGATATTCTGGCAAAGGCAAAACTATGGAAACAGTTAAAAGATCAGTGTTTGCCAGTGGTTGTGGTGGAGGGAGAGAGGAACAGGCAGAGCACAGAGGATTTTTAGGGCAGTGAAACCATTCTGCATGGTACTATAATGGTGGATACATGTCATTATACTATTGTCCATAGAGTGTACAACACCCAGAGTGAACCCTAAGGCAAACTATGGATTGTGGGTGATAATGATGTGTCAGGGTCGGTTAATCAATTGCAACAAATGCATCACTCTGGTGGGGATGTTGATAACGGGAGAGGCTATGCAGGGAGAATAGGGGAAATCTCTGTACCTTCCACTTGATTTTGCTGTGAATCTAAAAAATAAAGTTTTGGGGGGCACCTGGGTGGCTCAGTCAGCTAAGCATCTGCCTTCGGGTCAGATGCAGGGTCCTGGGATCAAGCCCCGCATCGGGCTCTCTGCTCAGCAGGGAGTCTCTGCCTCTGCTCCTCCCTCTACCCGGCTTGTGCGCTCTCTCTCTCTCCCCCAAATAAATTTTTTTAAAGTTTTTTAATAAAAAAGGTTTAATTTAAAAAGTCTATTAGTTAATGAGATTGCAAAGGCCATTAAGAGCTGTTTGCCAGCTATCTCCAGTTTGCATCTTCTTTGCCATTAGGTAGAACCATGTGACTCGTTATGGCCACAATGGTTAAGTGGAAGTGACAAGTATTACTTCCAAGCTGAAGCAAGACCTTCCGGAACTCTCTTTTCCCTCTGGCTCAACAACTGGCAAATTCAAACCTGTCAGTGTCCTGAGTGACAGTGGTGAGCAGAGACTTCCAGCTGACATCTGGTAGACACATAGCAGAACAAACAATAAGCCTCGCTTGTTCTGAACACTGAAATTTTGGGATTGTTTCCTCAGCAAAATCTAGTTTTCCTGACTAATATAAAGATGATTGATAACTGTTATTACATTTATAAAACTGTCACTTCTCCCTACCCTACCCTCCTGTTCAGATGGCACATTTAAGGAAGCAAAGTTGCCCCAACCATAAATTCCGATCTTCATTCACAAATCTCTTAACATCTAAAGGAATCTAAGTTGATGGAAATTCTAACTATACTCTTGGTCTTCTATTTTCAAGCACCTCAAAATTCCAGGGAGTCTTTCTTCCCCCTAAAGAACTTCCTTATTCATGGCTGTCTATCACGCCATCTTGGTTCTATCTTCAAGCAGCGTGTAGTCTCCCAGAGAGGTTCTTCCTCCCTGGCTACTTTTTTCCCCAAGAATCGCAGCTTTAGTCCCTTCCTCAGAAAGCACAGAGGAGAGGCGCCTGGGTGGTTCAGTCATTAAGCGCCTGCCTTCGGCTCAGGTCATGATCCCAGGGTCCTGGGATCGAGCCCTACACATCGGACTCCCTGCTCTGTGGGAAGCCTGCCTCTCCCTCTCCCACTCCCCCTGCTTATGTTCCTTCTCTCGCTGTGTCTCTCTCTGCCAAATAAATAAATAAAATCTTAAAAAAAAGAAAGCAAGAAAGCACAGAGGAGAACATTTCCAATCAAGTAAAAAGGCAGAAGAAGATTTGTGAACCCACACAGGGAAGTATGTTTATCTCACTGTAAATCATCATCACCATTCCTGCTATAGTTTGTGTCGCGCCTGCCATGTCTTATTTTCTTTCTCCACTGGTTCAGAAACCAGGCATGAAGCAGGAGGTTAAGTTTTGGGGCCTCTCAAACCCCAACAAAGGCCAGCTGAATCCTCTCAGGTAGTTTCTGTGACAACAGTTCAATGATCACACATCATCCCTTTGTTGTGTGGGAGGGTCATGTGTGCTGGGGTGACCTTGGAGAGTAAGATGGTAACACCTTGGTACAGACGCTATGGTTCTCTTCCATCTACAACTCCTTCCTGACATTGTTGGGTTTGCAAAGCAATGCAACCAAAGGTCCAATTTCCCACACCAGAAAACTCAACTTTCACAACCTGCATGCAAAGGGCCCACTGAACCCCCAGAGTAACCTCAGACTCTATGGCAGGTTTCCAACCAATTCTAGAAAGTCTCTCCCCCCTCTGCACTGTCAGCTTGTTCTGCTCTTTCTTATCTTCCCATCCAAACCTATAATCTCTCTCTGCTGCACTGATGAGGAAGGAAAGGCACAACTACTTGAGGATGAGCAAAAATTCATTGGAAAATACCCTCTGCACCTCTCCGTGCAACATCACATAATTTCTGGCTGTTTCATCCTTCAACATACAACTCTGACTTCTTCACAGGAGCTTTCTGGATGTTACAAATATACAGTGCTCCAGAACAGCCCAGCTTCGATCAAGCCATGGCATTCACGTCCAAGATCTATAACCCAAGGCTGACTGATGACCACTCCTGCTCCCCCTGGTGTAGGACGACTACCTTCAGGGTTATCAACAAATGCAGGTTTGGGCATGAGGTCCAATCCACAGCTCTCTGATTATAAAAAGCAATCTGGAATCTTCTTCGATGCCCTCATTTACTCACGAAAGTCCGTGGGTCACCATCTTGATGTAAGGTTGCTCAAAACGCTCTTCTTCCGTTTTCAGGTCCATGGCATCTCTTGTTTGGAGAGCAGAACTAACGGGTCCTCCTTCTCACAGCCTCTTCCCTCTGGCACCACTGCCACGGTGATCACTCAACAGCACCCACGTGACTGACCACTGATTGCCTGACGACTGCTCAGCGGAGTTTGTAAGAGTATGGGTGTCGGACGGGGCGCCTGGGTGGCTCAGTCGGTTAAGCGACTGCCTTCGGCTCAGGTGGTGATCCTGGAGTCCCGGGATCGAGTCCCACATCGGGCTCCCTGCTCAGCAGGGGGTCTGCTTCTCCCTCTGACCCTCCCCCCTCTCATGCTCTCTCTCTCTCATTCTCTCTCTCAAATAAATAAATAAAATCTTTAAAAAAAAAAAAAAAAGAGTATGGGTGTCGGTGTCAAGTAAGAACAAGGCTCAAGTCCTGACTTTGCTGCTAACAGGGCAAGGCTTTAATCCACTCCACGTTGTGCTTTCTTCACCTTGGATTGGGAGCAACAAGAGCGCCTCCCTTGGATGCCTGGGTGGCTCAGTTGGTTGGGCGACTGCCTTCGGCTCAGGTCATGATCCTGGAGTCCCGGGATCGAGTCCCGCATCGGGCTCCCTGCTCGGCGGGGAGTCTGCTTCTCCCTCTGACCCTCCCCCCTCTCATGTGCTCTCTCTCTCTCATTCTCTCTCTCTCTCTCTCAAATAAATAAATAAAATCTTAAAAAAAAAAAAAAAAAGAGCGCCTCCCTTGTAGAGTTTAGGAAGACTGAGTGGACACACATAAGACTAAGCACAGTGTTTTGGCATCCAGGAATGCTCAATAGATGTTTGCTAATATCACAGGTCCCCAGCATTTGAGGTCCTGCAAATTCTGGTCACGGCAGGCCCCCTGATTCCCATTCCCACCAGTCCACATAGTGGATGCGATGCCTCTCCCGGAGGTTCTCGCTCTGTGCTGCCCAGACGCTGCTCATCCACAAACTCCTCAGCTAGAATACTGGACCTTTATTTTTACCTCTATCTACCATTCTCATCCCCAAAATGTAAAAAAGAGTAGTCAGTGTCCTGTATTTTCGACAAAGCTTTTCATTAGGAGACAATACTCTCAAATTACCCATAGAGAGGACACATTGCTTTCTGAAATCAGTACAATTTTTTGATGTCTAATCATCTTTATCTGTTAAGAACAAAGGTCATCTTTTCAAAGCTGAAATATGCTGCCACCTTTAATGCCCACGTGTATACTCTGCTCAGACTCACCAGAAGGGGGAGTGCCTGCGTAAAGTAGGGAATTCAAGCACTCCCTGTCGGGGGACAGTTCCTTGTTCCAGAATCCATAATCTGGTGGCACTATATATATATATATATATATTTATTTATATAAAAATATTTATTTAAATAAATATTTAAAAATATTTATTTAAATAAATATTTTTATATAAATATATATATATATAATTACCAGAGGTCCAGAAGATCGAGGCATCTCAGTTCTTACAGGTCTTCATCCATACTTGTCATAACATAACCCACGCTTATTATTACCAAAGTGGATTTTTCCATGATTTGCACAGATCTAAATTCTAGTTACAGACTAGAGTACCTGAGTTACCTGATTCTAAGTTGTTAATGATTCCTATCCATGCTCCATTTCATACCTAGTAGCCTATGCAGAGCGGAAGCATCACAAGGATTAAGAGCACAGACTCTGGAGCCAGGCTGTGTGGATTCAAATCCTGACTCTGCCACTTGCTAGCTTGGGTAAGATGCTTAATCTTTGTGCCTCAGTTTCCTCATCTGTAAAATGGAAACAACCATGGCGCCCATCTCCTAGTCATTGTGAAGATTAAATGAGTCACTATGAACAAGTGCTTAGAATGGTGCCTGGTACACAGTGAATACGATATGCGATTTTGCTACTTCTACTGTTACTACTCTGTAGTTAGTCACAATCATCCTGGAGCACCACAGACAAGCAGTAGAGCAGACACTGAATCTGTCACCTTGAAAGCAGCTCAGCAAAGGAAATCTCATCAATGGATTTCATCCTACTTGGGAGTCAAAGCTTCCAGCAACGGCCACAGGAAAGGAAGAGGCGATGCAAAATTCACAATAGAAAGGATTACTTACTTACCCTAGATTTCACTTACAGTAACTCACGGTGGTTAAAACCCATAGGAAAATATATGGCTCTAGTAACTGTGGATAGTTCACAGACAGCCATCCAGGGGACCCTGCGCTATGGAGGATCTTGTCAGTGCCCAGAAAGATTGCTCTACCACCTGAAACCATCCACTCATACATTACCAATCCTCTTATTTCACAACACGATTTCCACATTCCCTGCAGTAAGAATACTTTCTCACTCCCATCATTCTTCCAAATGTCTGCCCCTATTACCTGAGTTCATTTTTATGAATTTCCACTATTTTTCTTTCCAGCTTCTGTGACTGCTTGGGGAAAATCTCAAACTCACTGATGTAATTCTCAGGATGCTCATCAGGATCATAATCGCCGAGCTCAGCTGTAACCAGTAAGAAATAAGAGAGAGAAGGATTAGCAACAACAAGAATAGGGTACTTGTGGAATGGTTCCTGCCACCCAGATGAAGAGCTGGCAATAAGCTCACCCTACAAAATGTATTTGTATCCATGGGAGGACCACAGCCTGAGTGTCTAGAAGCCCATATTCTAACTCAGATTTAGCCATATGAGCTTGGGTACTTGCTAACCTCTTCGAGTCTTGTTTTCTACATCTATATAATAAAGGAATTTAAATAGTTGTTTTTCAATGGGGCACTATTGGCATTTGGGGAGCTAAACAATTCTTTATTGTTTCAGACCTTCCAAGGCATGTTAGGACATTTATCACCCTACCCATCAGGTACTATGTGTTAGTAGCACACCTCCGCATTGTGACCAACACAGATGCCCCCCAGTATTTCCAAACATTCCCTAGGATGTTAGTGGGAAATCATTGGATGTCCCTCAGGGTTCCTTTCATAGCTGATTTTCTGAGTCTAGGAATTCTACAGCTGGAACTGCCTGCTCTGAGATTTGTACAAGTATGGTGCATCCAATAAAAAAAAAATCACAACATGAAGGCACCCAAAAAGACTGCAGTTAAAAATAAATGGAATGCTCCTTAGATTAAAGAATGTAAATCTAAGCATGGGCAACCATACCAGATGAAGGTTGTTGCAGGGTTCTAATACAGAGCACCTCCAGGGGGTCTTTAAGGGCAAGAAGAAATGCTGGCACATCTCTGAGCTTCCAGAGGGTCTAGGAGAGGATGGACCTCAAATATGCACCAACCACAGCCAGGATCAGCAAAGGTGATGCTCTGGCCATTGGGATACTTTTTACTGATTGCACAAGACTGCTAAGGAAAATGGGCCAGAAGGGGCAAGTGTCTCAGGCACAACTGGCCAGGAAAGAAGATTAAAAGAGGGTGGGAAAATTGTATTAGAAAAACTTGATCACCAACATGACTTTGTAGTAGATAAAAATCAATATGCCTTGAGCACATCTGCAAAATCACATCCAACTCTGTAATTTGTATCTACTGTCCTTTCATTGTTGAATCATCTAATGACTACAAAAGGACAAAACTGGGAGGAAAGCAAAGCTCTTTAAAGCTTCCTAATAGAATTCAAATTACAGAGTTCTTAAAACTACCTAAAGTGCATATCCCACATGAGGAATGATTTTTAAAATAAGACCCAAAATACCATCAACCATAGGAGGGAAATCAATCAAATCAAGTTAAAATACTTCTGTTCATTAAAAGTCATCATAGTCAAAATAACAGACAACAAATTGAAAGAATATATTTGCAAAGTCCAACACTGACAAGGGCTGATATCTAGAATAAAGAAGTTGTCCCTACCAATCAATAAGAAAATGGGTAGGAAGACCAATAGGAAGATGGTCAAAGGATATAAACAGCCAATATAGAGAGATGTCAAACTCATCAGTAGTCAGAACTATGGAAACCAAAACAAGACATCACTTTACACCTGTAAGATTGGCAAAACGTTTAAGAAGTCGAATGATTCTGTGTTGGCAGAGATATGAGGAAATGGAAATACTTGTACACTTCTGGAGGATCCTTGATGCGTGCAGCTCTTCTAAAGAGCAAGCTGGGAATATTTAGTCCAATATTATAATCCAGCAATCGCACTTCTGGGCATATATTCTAGGAAAACACTAAGTACAAGAAAGGATATGAAGGCAACTTGGGTGTTCATTGTTGGTGGGAACAATAAATAAAACGGATACTCTGCAGGATACTCTGTAGCAATTAAAAGCAATAGATGGAAACCCAAAAACCTGAACAGATCCCCAAAACAGTGTTTTCAGCATAAGAGGATTAAAACGAGTTTGTTTGTTTTGAATGGATCACTTTTTTAAAATTTTTTGTTATGTTAATTAAAATGAGTTTTATAGCCCATTTAATTTACAAAACTTAGAAGTATATACACACAAAACAGTGTAATCATTGATAAGGATGTATGCAAAGTCAAAGATCTTTATGAACCCCGTCGTTGCCTTTCGGGATGGAAATGGAGAATAATGAAAAGGAAAATCAACCAATCAATCAATCAACTGATGGATCCAAAGGGATCAGTGAAGAGAATAAGCCATCAACTGATGATTAACTCAACCTGAGTTTCAAAAGATACACACATAACACACCTATGCCCACACCCACACATACATATCACCCTGTGAGCCGGCTATGGACCTGAAAATTTAGGAAACGATATAACCCAATGCCTCCATTTTCCATAGAGAATAGACCACCAATACAAAACTGGGTCACTTTCAATGCAAATGTCAGCTTGCATGGTGGTTGGTGAGGGAGGGCTTTGTCTGGCAAGGGCGGTGGGGGGTTGGCCCTCTTTTCAGGAAAACTTGTGAGATAAAATGAACTTGTACTGCTAAACACTGCAAATGAGTAGCTTGGAAAATGCGAGAAAACTAAGAGAAGAAATGCCATGGAATGTGCACTAGGTTGCCAGCAAGGTAAATGTCAATGCCTCCCACATCACATGCCCTGCTTTCTTGTCCCTTAAAGCTGGACTTTAACTGACTTCACCTGAAGCAAAAGGCAGTTCATAAATGATTCAGGACTTTTAACTATTCAGACTATCAAGAGGAGTTGGTAAGGGAGGATAAAGTTGTGACAAATGCAAAGTGGATGGCCTGCAATCTGAAATAGACCCTAGCATGTTTCCAAGGAAATTTAACTGTCAGAAAAATCCGAAGAGTTGAAGCAAAAGGATGAGTGCTATCAGGTGATGGTAAGTAAAAAGGGCAAGGTTGGCAATGCATTTCCCCTGGTTCAGAGAGGACTCATTCCAAAAGAACACGAGAGACGGGATGTTCCAGGGCCAACTCCCCCAGGAGCCTTCCCTGACCACCCTCGCTGGGTCAGAAGCCCTCCTGAGGTCATAGCAGGGACCTGGCTGTCGCTCTACTGAGCCATTCACAGATCATCACACTGCCTGTTAACTTGTCTGTCCCTCTCCCCCTCCTCCCTCCCAACCAGGGACTTCCTGACACAGTGCCTGCCTCCTAGCAGATGCTCCATACATGTTCAGAGAACACGAACAAATAAATGAAGGAGGTAGGGAACCAGCTGCTCTTTCCCAAGCAGAAAAATAAAGCACACAGTGGTGCAATTTAGGCAAATGCCCTGGTTCACTTAACGTCATTACTGGAGAACCTACTGCATGCCAGACACAGGGATACTATGGTGAAAAATGCCCCTGGAGTTCTACTTCTGTGGAGTTTAGATTCTACATCGAGGGAATGCATAAGAAGTCCCCAAACAGCTCAACGACGTAATTTCAGGTAGAAGTGCTTAAAAGACAACAAAACAGAGGTAGGAGACAGAATGTGGTGCAGGAGAGAGGCTACTTTAGTAAGCCCAGGAAGACTTCTCAGAGGAAGTGATACCTGAACTGAGTTCAAATTCAATTCTGAGTATCTGGAACACACCAGGCAGAGGAGATAAGACTGACAATCCCACCATGTTGCCGTTCTGCAGGAGGAACAGGAATGATATAATTTTTACCAAGCAAAGAAATAAAGAGATTCCTAGGGTTTTGTGTATCTGTGTTGCAATTTGCATTATGAAAGAAAATGCATGGCACGTATTGAATAGGCTCGCTGTATTCAGGACATAAAAGTAGCAGCACTCTGGGTGCAGCCTGTGTTTTATATACTGAGAATATTCTGAAGCTTCAAACACACTCCTTCAGAGAGGGTTAGCAAATAAGAAGCCACTGAAAAGTCACACGGCCTCCTGCTTTCGAGTCCTTTCCTCCACATTCCCTCTCTCTCTGTAAGCATAAACAGGTCCACCAAAGCAGATCTTTATCTGCATTTCAATGATCTCTAGAGCTGCTGAAAGATCACCCCAAGCACCAGAGAACATCATGAATCCAGCTTTTACTGGATTTGCTACAAATGGCCCATGGACAATGCTGTATCTTAGAGCCGAAAGGTCCTTTTGGTGTCTGCCAGTCCGTTTCCAGCTCCACTTTCTCCACAGCATCGGTGCGCATGGTCAGGGATAACAGCGCCAAGGGCCCTGACTGTCCAGAGGGAGACTTGGTGGCTTTATTTCAAACATAAAACAGGATGGCGAGTTTCCCGTTACAGATCCATAGCGAGCAGTGTCCTTGGAGACCTGACCGTGATTCACTAATGCCTAAATGTGTTCTGAAATGCTCATGGGCTGGTCTGGTGCTTGGATTAGTATTGATCTGCTTTTCCCTTACAGAGGACAGTGCACTCTCATCAGGAATTTGCAACCTCGAAGGGAAGGAGGAAGACTATGGGTTTTAACATCCCTTAGCTCTGCTGTAAGAGAGGTTTTGGGAAGCACATACTCCACCGCAGGGCAGAGGGAAGGACTCTTTCCCATCACCTCACCGTATCACTGTAGTTCCGATTTTAAACTTGAATATCTCCAAGGGTTTTAACACCTCTGCCAAAATCTGCTGTGCAGCGCTAGATGGATCCCAGGGGAAGGGGAAAGCAACACAGACACACTTCAGAATTCTCGGAAAGCACACACCAGGAAACAGGGCCCAAGGAACTATTTCACCACACAGAGCATCCCACGGGGACAGTCGTGGGTGACAGAGGAACCCCAGGAGAATGACAGCGTCTCTCGTAAGCTGTGAATGAAGCTTGGAATTGTGAAGGCAGACGATGGTCATGATGTGCTTATGACCCATCATAAGTGCCTATGTTATTCCAGACCCTTTATAGAGAGGACATGATCACTTACCTGATAACTGTCCTCCTCTCTCTCCCTCCCCTCCTCTCCATCTCCCTTCTCTTCTCCTCCCCTTCTCTCATAAATACGTCATTAGCTTTCACACCACAAAAGGCTGGATCACCTGGGTCCCTCCCAACAGGCCTTGCTCCAGCTGCCTCCCAACTGGCCCAGGGGAACAGAACACCTGAGTCATTCTTTGCTCGGGTCCTGAGCCCACCCCCATGGCCGTGCACCACCTTCGGCCCAGGAGACCACTTTCCAGATGGTTTTTTCTTATAGGTGGAAACATCCAGAAGCCAATAGCTGGGTCATAATGTGCTTACTGCTTCCCACTGCCCCACCCTCTGGGGCTTGTTCAACCCTGAAAATAAGTCTCCGTGAAGGAGGCACGCCACCCCGTTTAATATATGCTTAAAGAGCTGAGATAATTTGTCTGTGCTGAAATAGCCAGTAGATGGGGAAGTGAGACTCGACTTGAGTATGACAGACTGTGAGCCTGGCGCTCTCCTCATCGTGCTCTATGGCTAGAAAAACTGAAGAGTTCGAGATGCTGCCCATGGACACGTCTCTACACATAGGATTATATATAATATCTATTTTTGTATATATTTTGTCTATTTATATTTATTTATATGTATAATTTTATAATTTGTATATAATTTTTAATTTTTAAAGTATTTCTAAGGAATAAATAGAATGTGTGTATATATATAGAGAGAGAGAGAGAGAGAGAAATACATTTATATATATACACGCTTTGACATTTTATTTCAAACCGTTTTGACACCTCCCTCCCTCCAACAGACTTTTCCCCCTCAATGTACCCGTCAGGCACCGCGCCCGGTGATCAGAGCTCAGAGCACCCCACAGCCCCTCAGAGGGGGTGGGCAGCCACGGCCACACTTACCTTGAACGATACAGGCACCCAGACAGGCCGCATCTGAAAAGGAGCAGAGCAGTCGACCGTGGAAAATATCTCTTTTAATCTGCAGATACAAAAGATACCTGCAACACAAAACGAGCGAGAGTCACCCTAAGTCTCGGCTGAGGCCTGGAAGAAGTGGAAGGATTGTTCATGCTCTATCCACCTGCGCACTGCCTGAACCACACCAGCCCCTCGGAGGGCAAGCGGATGAAACCAAGGGGCCCTCGGGATTCAGGAAATCTGACGTGACTGTGACCGAGGGCGGCTGGCCCTTCTTAAAGAGACATGAGGACAGAGGAAAGCCACAGGGCCCAGCAGCCACGGGTCCTGGAAGGAACACCCACGCAGTGCCAACCCCACCTCCCCCCAGTACAGGTGGCCCCCACTCTGTGTGAAATGGAGAGTCCACGAATGGACTCGACCGGTATCCAGAGAAGAGTCTCAGGGGCAGACCGACTCACGTTAATCAATCTCAAAAGGACTTGGTTATGAGGCCAGAAAGCCAATTTGTTCACAACTAGATGTGTCCTCTGGTTAGTGCCCCGTCCCCCTCTCCAGGGACGGCGAACTCAGGTGCCCACAGAGCCAGGGGAACCTGATCATGAGTGAAATGGGCCGAGCGAAGGGGGTCCGGGGGGGGCAGAATGGAGAGCGCGGGCTCCCATGAAGGGTCAGCTGGCCACGCAGAGCCAGCCCAGGGTCACAGCGCAGAAAAACAGGCCAAGCACAGCCCGCTTTTCCAGAAAATCAGAGACTGGATTTAGGGGGAAAATCCTTTGAATTTTAAATGTTGCAACCAATTCTGTTTTTAAAAAACACCGTGGTGCCAAACAGAAAATACACACAGGCCCAATTCAGCCAGGGGAAAGGGGCACAGGTGGGTTTGCTACCCCTGGCTCAGGCTCACCTGGTCACTGCCCCTTTCATTCTCCGGGCTGATCAAGCCCTCTTCAGATTTACTCCATCTCTTAGCCAAGTTGATTCTTTCCTCCAAGGCTCACGCCTGGGGTCTACTGCTTCTGACTAAAGTGCACCCTGCAGGTAAGGTGTGTGCAGATTCTTTGTTTAGTTCCCTTTAATTCTCAAAGACCAATCTTTTTTTTTATTCCGGGTTCTTGGAGCCAGGTGGGGGCAGCACTCAGCTGGTCCCAGTTATCGATTCCAGTGCTCCAGTGATCTGCTCTCGACTCAGTCTCTGAGGAGCCATGTGCACAGCCCCATTCAGACAGCGTGACTAAGGTGCTGAGATCACGAGTGCTGTCGGCCCAAGGGCACTGGAGCTCCCCAACGCTGGGCGCTGGATCATCTACAGCACACTGGACACACTGAAGTATTAGGGGCTCACTGCTGTGTGCACTTGGTGAATCTCTGTCCCACACCTGCTTTATGTTGTATACTGGGCTCTGGGCATACTGCAGAGGCTCAACTGACAGGCACTCCTTGTCCCTGACTTTGTATGAATTGTTTGCAGGGAATAAAGGCAGTCCCTAAGAAATGTCTTATGCAGAGTCTGGTACACAATTTGCCAGAGAAACAGCATTACACTTGGTAGGTAAGGACCCTGTAGAGCTCCCTATGTGAGAGCCTCGCACGCCTCAGTGAGCACATGAACTACCCAGAGATCCTTCGAGAATGTGGAATCTGATTCAGGAGATTGGGGTGGGGCATCGGAGTCCATATTTCTAATAACTCTTTCTAATGGTGAGGCTGTGCTGCAGGCCCATGGTCCACACTTTGAGTACCTAGGTTCCAAACCAGTGGTTCTCCACGCTGACTGCACATTAGAACCACCTGGGGGAGCTTTACAAAAAAATACCAAGCTGTGGACCCTGCCCCCAAATCCAATTGAATTGGAATCTGGGTCCTCACAAAAACATGTACACAAGTTTTCATAATACTAAAAAGTAGAAAAATCCAAATGCCCATCAACTGATGAATGGATAAAATAAAGTGGAATATCCACACAATGGAATAGTATTCAGCCGTAAAGAGGACGAAGTATGGATCCACTCACACAGCATGGATGGGCCTTGAAAACAGTACGCTAAGTGGAAAGAAGCCAGACATCAAAGGCCACATATTATAGGATTCTATTTGCATGAGATGTCCAGAATGGAGAAATCTAGACAGACTGAGTAGATTAATGGCTGCCGGGGAGGCGGGGTGAGAAGGAGGGGAAACAGGGAATGACTGGATGGGTACTGGCTGATAGAAACGTTCTGGGATTAGATGGTGGCGATGGTCGCACAACTTTGGGAATACACGAAACCCACTGAGGTGTGCACTGTAGCATCTGCCAAAAGAAGCTAATACTTTTGAAAATCAACTTTCTTAGAGTAGTTCTCAAATTCTGACATGCTCTAAAATTACCTGGAAGGCTCATGAAAGTTCCGATTGCTGAGCCCTGTCCCAGGTCTGGAACCGGGGCCAGGTTCCCAGGTGCTGCTGGTCTGGAGACCTCAGTTCGTGGCCCTTGGCCACAGACCATTCAGATGACCAAGGTCACCCAAATAGGATCCAATCTTTCCTTTTCTAAAGACTACAAACTTCCAGGCCAAATGAAGCTTTTTGTCTACTTGTTAAATGTTACACATTGAACAAGAAGTATTCCTTTTTGATGAGGTTAGTAGTGAAAAATAGTTTCAAATAGCTATGTACTGATGAATGAGAGGTTTGGATTCTCATCTCATATCTCTGAAATTAAGTTTGACGGAAGCTTCCAGAGAAAAGAAAATCTGCTTTCATAACATCCAAGCTTGGGTCCTTGGGATCAGTGATCTCTAGAGATAATCATGGATTACTGTGCATTCGACATAATCCACTGAGCCTTAGAAATAGCTTCAGGTTCAGATACTCATTTTTTAATATAATAGCCACCAAAAAATAATAATAATGCATCTCCTTTTAGTATCACTCCTGTATGAAAAGATTAAGCAACAAAAGCATAAGAGGATCTGGGGCATACATTCTGGTGCCATCATTAACAATACTGCTTCTCTATCTAACATGAATTTAAAGATGGTGCTTACTTAAAAACAAAACAAAACAAAAATACTTTGATTACATTCAATTGTATCCAACATTTATAAAAGCCCTAGAGATCTAAAGAATTTTAAGAGGACTGTGTGAATGGAGAGATAAATGAAGGATAAAAAGTGATCTCAAATATCCTTTTTTATGAGTATTTGTTGTTTCACTCTTTCCCATCTGCCTTTTCCCCAATGTTTCTTTACCTCTAAGCAAGGTCATGAACGTGATCTTAAGTTCTCATGTAGCAAATTCTTCTTAAACTTTATAGTAACCTTACAACAAAATAACAAGTTATCAAAAGAAAAATGAAACTTTTTAGAATGCAACTTTTTAAAAATTTGCATTCAATTAGCCAGCATATAGTACATCATTAGTTTTTGATGTAGCGTTCAATGATTCATTAGTTGCGTATAACACCCAGTGCTCATCACATCACATGCCCTCCTTAATGCCCATCACCCAGTTACCCCATCCCCCCACCCACCTCCCTTTCCACAATCCTCAGTTTATTTCCCAGAGTCAAGAGTCTCTCATGGTTTGTCCCCCTCTCTGATTTTAAGATAGAGTTTAAACCGTAAGTACCGGGGGCATTCCACAGTTTCTAGATTCGTTTTGAATTCCAAGGATTGTTTTGACTAAGAAAGGCCCATTTCTGTCTGTGCAAGGACAGAGCATTGTCTTAATTTCCTTTGGAGACATAAAAATGTTCACAACCTTCCACTATTCATACCTCAGCTATTCAGTCAAATGCAGGGAAATGGTAGCAAATCCAATTAAGAAGAATTGGACTGGAGTTATTAACTAACACTTTGTATTCTTCTACTTTCAAATGGGACTTTTCTCAACAACAAAAGATCCATCCTTAACTTGCATCGTGACACATATTCAATTTTTATCCTCCAGACAAGATTATAAAGAAAACAAATGACGAAAGTGAACCGTTTTGACATCTGACTAAATAATGCCCGGCATCAGTATTTGATTTAATCTTTCTCATTACATTATCGGCACCCAGAGGGCAGGACAAACATGGTTGGTTTTTTGTTTGGTTGGGTTTTTTGGGGTTTTTTTTTTTTTTTTTTTTTTGGTAGTTCATGCAGCCCCTGACACATATCACCTGATTCCACTTATATGAAATGTCCAGAATAGGCAAAATAAATGAGCAGCTGACTCATTTATGATGGTACAGGGGTCTTTTTTGGTGATGAGAAAATGTTTTGGAATGGGTACAGGGGTCCTATTTGGTGATGAGAAAATGTTTTGGAATGAGATATCAGTGATGGTTACCCAACAATATGAATGTACTTAACGACCCTGAATTGTACACTTGGAAGTGGTGAAATCAGTTTATGTTACGTGAATTTTACCTTAATATTTTTAAAAAGCAGGTCAGATTGCAAAATGCCCACCACCACTTATAATGGCTATTATTTATGTGTCCCTCGTTTCCACCTGCCCCCATCCCTAAGCACAGACCTCACTAATGGCTGTGTGCAAATTAATAATAGAGAATGGCACCATCTGCTCCCTTACAAGTCACCTCGGTGCCACGGTGGTCAAGCTTTACTGAAGACTCGGGAATAAGGAGAAAGCAAAATATCCAATAACCCAATGCATCACCTTGCATCTCTGTTGCATTCGGACCTATGCTGATTATTTCAAGACATGATTGTGCACAGTGATTTTTGTCACCTAATCAGAGTCTCGTCAAGAACTAAGCATTATCGCCTTCCTGGGACCCTACTCAGCTGCACTGGCTGGGGCTGTTCTCAAAAGCAAAACCCCAGGAGGAGGACTGAATATGGCCCCAGCCCAGGAAGATCAGAAGGGAGGAGACGGAGAATTGGAAAATTCCGCGTCAGCCTGAGAAGAGTCTACAAGTGGAGGGAAAACAGCCCCATGGTCGACCATTCAGCAAGAGGAATGTGGGGTGACAAGCAGTTAGTGCTACCCAGCGATCTTTTCCCTTCCAGAACAGCTCAGATCCCAAAGATTGTCCCTAGGGGCTGCACTAGCTATGAATTTGCCTGTACCCTAAAGACAGTTATCTATTTATTTTTAGCACCCCACTGTCAGATGTTTTCAGAGAATACCTCCTCCTTATAACCACCGCTTTTTTTGTGTGCAGTTAATTACACTCCCAATGACAACTGTTTGAAAAATCCCAAGACAATTAAGTGCGAGAGAAACATTCCAAGCCAAAATGCCAAACTGAGTATCTGCTTCGTTGAGACATTCTGTTCTAGACAGGAGGCACATCTAGCCTGGTAGGACTTGGAGGTGCTGGCTGGTTAAAGGTGCAGGTTAAACATACAAACAAACGAAAAATACCTTGTGAGCTCTTCTTTAATCTTCAAGGGTTCATGTGGGTAGAATTTCACTCTAAAGCACATGGTGTATGGTGGATGAGCTGAAACATCATAAAGAAAAGGCATGAGAAAAGCAGCAAAAGACCATGGACTCCAACACACACAGGAAAGTCAGCCATGAAGTTGCAGCCTAGCTTGGGGGTGGGGGCAGGGGAAAAGGTGATTTTTCTGGAGGAAGCAGATCTTACGCCCAAGAAAACAAAGCCACAGTGACAATTAAACTCAAAGAAAATGCTTGACAGGACGCCCAAAGCAAATGCAGGACACGAGCAACCTAGTCAGTTGGCACAACTTTCCACATCACATTCTCGCCAGGTCATAGCTTCAAACAACATTTTTTTCTTCCGATTCTTCCCGCCCACTTGTGACAGATAAATTGCCCACTCAGGTCTGGGCCTAGTGAGATATTTTTCAGACTGTGAGGTGGAAAAATGTCACTGCACATGACTAGTTTTCCCAAAACGATGGTGCCTTTGAACTAAAATCGCAATTTTAAAATGGAGTCAGCCATGTACAGATCCTACTTTGTATATTTTTAGTATTATTTTAGTATTATTTATGAGGCAGTCACTATGAAAACAAACACTTTTATAACTTCCTGATTTGTATGAATCAAGACAGCACTGCGCAGACTGAGGTTCATGATTCTAGAATGTTCTAAGTGCATTAAGTATCTGAAACTCATGGACCAGCTAAGTGGATTCTACAGGACTTGTGAGACCCTTAATTATAAAAACAGTGTTGACTTACAATATTAATCTAATAAATGCACACAGAGCAGGAAGATACATTCAAATTTCAATTAGCATATAAAATGAACACCTTAAAATGAAAGAAATACGGTGGTTAGCGTTATCATTTCTATGGATCTTACATACCCGCTTGTGTTTTGCCTTTGTATCGGTACGGCTACTTGGGATCAACTCCAAGTCTACGTCCAAATGCAAATATGAAACAGGATCCTATTCCTGCCCAAATCCTCTTTCATAATAAGGAGGGGTTAAATCCCCAGCCATCTCATAATGCCTGGGGCTATTCTGTATGTAGACAAATTCTTTATGTGGAAAGAACTATCAGCATTAAATATGAATGCATAATGAGTATAATTTAATATGGAAAACAGTTCTTAAAAATAATTTGAAAGAAAGCATCCAAATCACAGGAAAACACAAGCATCTTTCTGACCATCTCAGCAGAGAAAAACCGATTATACACATACGCCCACACACACAGATGTCAGAACTCTTTCCATTCAATGCCCTACTTCCCCACCAGGAACTAGCAAATTTTTTAACTAAGTTGGATGCTCCTAACCCAAACCTGTGTTCCCTAGATTTAAGGAAACATTTTTTCCTGGAGCACTAGGAGAAAAATAAACACCATCTATACAGCAAAGAACAAAGAAAAAATAGCAGTGATTCTCAAGTCATTTCTCTTTCGTGATATCTCGACTTTCAGTTTTGACTCAAAATATCTACTCTTTACACATTCCCCAGATTTCTTTTAATTTGTTTAGGTCACCACCTTTAAAGGATTAAACCTGATGTTTTTTTTATTATGAAATCTCTGGATTGTCCTTAGTAGAAAGGTTGAGACAGTTTTCAGAAGAGAAGAACAACAGAGCAAAAAATGGAAATAACATAAAAAAGGAATTTTTCTTTTTCTTCTTTATTAGTCTTCAAAATTAATACGTGTTTCAGCACAGCCAATGAAGATGATTGATAATAGTAGACAGATGGAAAGATAGTGGATGGATACAGATGGATAGATCGATGGACAAGTAACAGGTGGATAGACAGACAGATGGATAGACAGATGAAGGGATAAACCATCCCCTTTCACTTTCCTTCACTTTGTCTCTATTCCTGCCCCTCTGTCCCTTGAGTCCCACCCACCTTACCCCAAACTCTCCCACCACCGTCAACAACTTCATCTATATTCTTCCACCCTTTCTGCCAAACTCACACAAATACATGCCAATATGATTACATATGTGAGGGATTTTTTTATTATAATTTATTCTCACAAAATGAGATCACACTACATATGTTTCTCTTGCTTTTCTCACTTTATTCTATATTCTGCTCATCCCTCTGGGACAATAGTCCTAGATCTAACTCATTGTCATTACTAACTGCATTATAATTTATATTATGGATACAGCAGAATGTATTCCACTAATCTCTTTTAATTATCATTCAGATTGTTTCCACATTTCTACAATACAATTTTATTTATATATAGCCTTGTGCACATGTCATTAAATATTTGTATTTTTACTTCTATAATACAAACTTCCAAGATTTGAATTTTGGGGTCAATAGGTATGGGCAAATGTTTTAAAGGGAGCTGAAAAATTAGGGAGGGTGTGGGGGTCCCGTGAGCAGGGCCGCCAGTGCGTGGGGAGCAGGGCCATGGAGGAGCTGTGGGGGTTCCTGAGCAGCCAGGATGACGAGGAGTAGGGCTGACTGTGCAGGTCCTGGCTGCCTCTTCCCTCAGTTTCAACACCAGGCTGAAGTGGTTGGTCATCTGCTTCGTGTGCAGCATTTTACTCTCTATCCTCGGGACTGGATTGCTGGGGCTTCCTGGTGGCATGAAGCTTTCTGCAGTGTTTTATACATTTGGAAATCTTGCTGTGTTAGCCGGTACATACTTTATAATGGGACCCATGAGGCAACCGAAGAAAACGTTTGAAACGATAAGATTACTTGCAACAATTATGATGCTTTCGCATTTCATATTTACCTTGCGTGCTGCTCTTTGGTGGCACAAGAAGGAACTGGGCTTGTTATTCTGCAAACTGCAGTTCTCGTCCATGACCTGGTACAGCCTGTCATACGTCCCGTATGCAAGGGACCTGGTAATTAAATGCGGTTCTTCTCTCTTACGTTGAAAACCAAAAACTCTTTGAAAAGAGCATTGTAAAGTCTATGTTCTGTTTTTGGCGAAGTATGCTTTTCCTGATGGAATAATCACTCCCCAAACAACTGTCACAACAGGTTAAGACAATTTTGTGTACTGGTGGGAATGTCATGCTTAATTAAACTGGTAAAGACTTAAAAAAAAAAAAAAATGAAAACCAAAGGGAGCTGAAAAACAAAAAGCCCCACTGAAGGCAAATTGGGGAAAGAAGGATCACAGATGATGATCCCAAACTAGAGATGTCATTTGCTCTTCCTCCTGGTCAGCCTATCTGCTTACTCTGCCCTAGGCTGGCTTCAATAGGTATCTGAGCTCCTTGGCTATAAGTCAGGACTCCCATTCTGCCTAAGGAATCAGGCGCTGAGACAGGCAGCTCCCTGGGCAGCCATCTTTGAACACGCCTTACCCGCCTTCTACCCACACATCCTCATTCTAAGCCCAGAGGCTCCAGAATGGTCTCATGCTTCTCCCATATGCAAAGCCCTTCCATCACTTGAAGGAAGCTCTTAAGCAGTGCTTACAGTCCTTCTGAGTCTTCTCTATAATAAACATCCTCCATCCTGTCGACTGCTCCTCATCCAAACCCCGTTTTGAGTGCCTTCATTCTGGGTATATTCTGGTCTGTTTCCTCAAGCCCAGGGCCCCAGGGGTTGCCACATCCATTCGGGTGAGGAGATCGTCACCAGCCTCAGTTTGGACATAACTGTTGCTACCCCTCAAGAGCCTCATCTCAATGTTAATTCACTCTGAGTTTATAATAGACCAACGCTCTTAATCCTTTTCATATATGCTGTTGCTAAGTTACACAGAAAGTTACATCTGACATCTCTTTCCATTTTTCTAGGATGTGATCATGGGAGAAATTAATACAAGGTGTTAGGGGTACACTCACCACTAGACCCATTATCAGAGAAGAGAGGAGAGCAGGAAGCAGAAAAAAACTTAGAGACACTTCAAGTCTGAAATTTTCTATCCCATTTTCTTTTACCATCATATATACCCCTACTATGTCTTTCTCTCATACTGACCCAGCATCGTTGACCCCATGTCACCAATAAAAGAGTTTCCCTGTAAGTTAAAAGGAGCACGTGATTTTGAGATAGTGAACCATGTGCAGCACCAGGGACCCATGCTGACAAGAAGCTCAACCTCATTGCCCAAGCCTGAAGAGGCCAATGTGGCAGTAGGCTCCTCCTTGAGAAACTCTCTTAAGGTTCTGGATGCAAAATTATATGACAAAGTAAATAGTAAAGTTAAGGAATGCTTCTTGACAGGGTTGGAACAGTCTGAAAAGATAAATAATTCCCCCCCAAAAAATGTTGATCTAGTTATGGATGACAAGATTTATGAGAGTATGGAGCCATATATCTCATTCAATGTTTTATCCCCAGAGCTAATTATTGATGAAAGATGGATTCTGTCTAGCTGAATGAACGATTAACCCCAAGCTTTGAGGCAGATGTCAAAGAGAAAGGCCGTGCCCTGCCATCACATTCATCCCATCAAAACACTGGTCTAGAAGGTCCATAGTCTGAATGATTTACGGCAATTCCTATGATTTAGATTTTTGAAAACCTCTGGTCCTATATCTTCAATTTCTGCCCTTCAACACCTAAAACAAATTCAGGGACTCCGGAGTTGGTTAGAATTGCTATTTCTAGAGGGAGTATTAATTAATTCAATCAACAAATACTTATTGCATACCTAGGAGATATTAGCTGTAAGTTTAGATGTACAAATAATAGTAGCCATAAAAAGATAAAAATTATGTCTTCATGGAAGACACATTCTAGTGGAATAAACAGGTATAAAATCAAAATTAATAAATGAAATATATAGGACATTAGAAGGTCATAAATGCTCAGTCAAGAATAGAGCAGAAAGGGGGGCGTCTGGGTGTCTCAGTCATTTAAACATCTGCCTTCGGCTCAGGTCATGGTCCCAGGGTCCTGGGATCGAGTCCCACATCGGGCTCTCTGCTCAGCAGGAAGCCTGCTTCTCCCTCTCCCACTCCCCTTGCTCATGTTCCCTCTCTCACGGTCTCTGTCAAATAAATAAAATCTTAAAAAAAAAAAAAGAATAAAGCAGAAAGGATTTAAGGGGTGAAAATAAACCCACCCCCACCTCTCTTCCCTTTTCTCCTCCCCACTATAACCAAATTCATTCAGGTAAGGTGCAATTCTCTTTACTGCCTTCTAGAAAACCAAACGAGGGAAAATTTTAATTTAAAATTTTAAGTCATTAAACAAGAGAAGAGGGGGAAAAGTCACCCCCAAATATGTTAGCACTGGTTTGGGATCAAAAGCCCAGCTCTGGAGCACTGGCATGCACCCATACCAACTGGGTGACTGCTGAAAAAGTGAAACAGGTAACCAAAGGGTTAATGGGACTCATAAGTGCAACTGTAACTTTTTACCCAAATCTGCTTGTTCTCCTAACACAGCCTGCAGCCATGTTTCCATAGATGACATTCCTAGACACCATGATAACAAAACATTGATTTAGTTGTTTTGCAGAGACTCAAGCCTTCACTAAGAAACTGGCCAGAACTGGTCAGGACCACTGGCCATCTCTTCGAGCACATGCGTGAGTCCATTGGATGAACTTTTGACACAGAACGGCCTAAAACTCAACCCTCAGATCATACTAAGGATGCCAATGACAATGCAGAGCCACACAGGTGCAGAAGACAAGTACAACCCTCCCCTACTTATTATCTGATTCTGAAGTCATGTAGCTCCTCTCCCCTATACCCAGATCCTTTTTTGCTTTGCCTTTAAGTATCCCTGAGTTCCCCCGCTTTGCGGGGCAGATTTGCAGCTTGCCCTCCTGTCTCCTTGCTTGGCTGCCTCTTGAATCAACCCTTTCCTTGCTGCATATTTGATGTCTCAGTGATTGGCTTTGCTGTGCATTGGGCAAGCGAACTTGGATTTATATACAAAAGGAGCCTTCCCAGGGTCAGCCTGGCAGCTGGCTGGGACATGTGGGAAATCCCCTTGTGGGGATGAGCCCATCCGCTTCTCTAAAGAGACCAGGACTCTCTGCCATTCCAACTTCAGGTCTTCTTATTCTTAAGCTACAGGGGAAAAGAGATGAAGTAAAGGAGTTTACTCTTGTCTGTGCCCACCATCTGGTGCACACTCAGTAGCTGGAAACACCTGATGAAGGAGCTACCTGTGGAAAAGGAAACACCAGGCGTGGAGCCCACACCCTGCACCGGGACCCTAGACCACAGTGTCATCGGGAACAGCCACTGTGTGTCTTTACTAGACCGAGGAGCATGGTCACCCCATGGCGGAAGACACTACCCCATTTCTACTGTGGTGTTAAGGCTTTGGCATCAATGACAGGGGCCCATGGGGTGGTGGCAACCCCAAATCCCCAGGGAATGAGTCCCCAGATTTGGAGGGGCACTTCCAACAGTGACCTCAAACAAGCCACCTAAATTGTTTCCTGCTCTGGAAGAGGGGCCAACACCAGGGGCTGCATCTACCTTCCACAGGTATTTGGACAGGCTCTTGGCACGTGCACATGGCACATGGCCTAAATCCGAGTTTTTGTCTTGTTGGGATGTTTATCCTACTCCTGCTGAAATAAGAGAAGATGGAGAAGACTGAATTGAACTCAGCTGAAAAACATTTACTCAGCCATGTAAGTGCTAAGAACAAGAATACCACTAAGGAGCAGAGGAAGGCAAAAAAGGCAAAAATCCACTTTAAAAATGCCTAGAGCTTGTCACTGTGCTGAGAACAGCAAGGCCCCTCTTGCAGACGTCCATTACCTGCCACATGAGGGCTGGGGAGGCCAAGCCTCTCCACAGGGCAGCTCAGTGGCCCCTTTTTGCATCAGCGGATCCTGGGGTATTATCATTTTAGTAGTTGGTTAGCACTGAGAATACGGGGAGAGGGACAGCCGTTTACAAAGCAGAGACAGATTTTCTCATCTCCACTTTGAGATCTTGCCCAGAAATGGGGTTGGGGACATGCAATGATTCGCTGAGCAGGGTCCTGGGTGAACACAAAGAAGAGGACTTTCTATTTTTAACCAACGACCATCCTCAAATCTTTGTAAACAAACAAATAGAGGGGATTTTTTGCAGGGGAGGGAGAGATTGAGAGAGAAAGATCACTTAGCAGCCTTTCATAAAAGGCAGGAGTCTTCTTCTAATCATTGTATAGAGCTATAGGAAAACAAAAAACATAACTTTAGCAATATACATGTAAACACCTGATCTTTATCATATACACTCCGGCTGACAACTACAAAAAATCCCCCCAAACTCCTTTATTTTTTTTTTTAAGATTTTAGGGCACCTGGGTGGTTCAGTTGGTTAAATGTCTGCCTTCGGCTCAGGTCATGATCCCAGGGTCCTGGGATTAAGCCTCGCATCAGGCTCCCTGCTCAGTGGGGAGCCCGCTTCTCCCTCTCCCTCTGCAGCTCCCCCTCCTTGTGCTCTGTCAAATAAATAAGATCTTTTAAAAAATATCTTATTTATTTGACAGAGAGAGAGAGAGCACGTATGTGAGCAGGGTTGGAGGGGCAGAGAGAATATCTGAAGCTGTGAGCGCAGAGCCCAACGTGGAGCCATGGGGCTTGATCCCATAACCAGAGATCGTGACCTGAGCCTTAACCAAGACAGAAGTTTAACCAACTCAGCCACCCAGGCGCCCCTCCCTAAATTCCTTTAAACTGCAGGTGAAGCTTAGAGCTGATGCCTCCAGCAGATGTGAGGGCAAGGTCTATACCTGGACTACGGCTCTCCTGTGCCTCCCTCCTCTAGGAGTCCATTGGGGGAACAATGTTCCATTGTCAGATTTTAAGACTCTGGAGAAACACAGCAAAGGGTTTGTTGATGCCAGCAAGACCTCTAGAACCCGGCAAATATGAGGTTTGTTTTCCAAAGGGCCCCAAGCAGTCATCGGGGCTCCTGGCCCTTATAGCACGACTGATACCTTTTTTTATTCCTAATCAAATGAACAGTGTCCCTCCTATGTCTTTCAGGGAGGGGGCGGGGGCTTCACAGTGAGAACCGAGGGGCACACCCCACTCCATTGTGCATGCAACATGCAGGACACATGCGTCATGCAGGACACATGCAACATGTGGGACACCGATGATTTTCATCGGTGCTGCTTTTTCCAGGACGAAAGCGCTCGGGAGCACAAACTGCACATGCGCAAAATGACACTTGAGTACCAAAAGGGCAGCTCATTACTCACTCATTCAACAAACTGTAACTCTTGGGATATGTTTTAACGAGCCAGCCGGAGAACTGCTCTCTTAAGGACTGCTCTATTCTCGTTGGAAACGATTATGATCATTCAGCAACAACTGTTACTATCATCATCATTGGGAGTGCTAATCGCTCCGTCACTCTTCTACTGAAAGGACAACCAGCAGCCTCCAAGAGGCTACTGGCACCGTGTTGTCTCTACTTCCAAAGCAGAGAGGGTGGGTTTTTTTTTTTTCATTGTATTTAATTCATCTTCCTCCTGTTATAATTCTCTTGGGTTGGAAGCATACACATAGGCTCACCCACACACGCATGCACTGAGAACTTCATAGGGGATCCTGGATCACGCAGTATCTGCCTCACAAACACGTTCTTGGAATCCTCTGGCTGTCTGTGCTGTTCAGGAGAAGCTCTAATAAGGACTTTGAGGTGCGACACTTCTAACCTCAAGTTCAGCGTTTGGACAAATTGCTATGGCCAAACTGAAAACTCTCAGCTTCCATTTCCTCCTCTGTAAAATGGGGATAATAATGGAACCAATTGCCTAGAGTAGAGATCAGCAAACTATCTCTGTAAGGGACCAGAGAGTAAATACTTTCGACTATGCAGACCTCAAGGTCTCTGTCTCAACTACTACACTTAGCTGGTATAGTGCAAAAGCAACCACAGACAAGACATAGACCAATGGGCATGGCTGTGTTCCAATAGGACACGCAAATCTTATTTCATATCATCTGCACACCTCACAAAGTCTTGTCTTTTGCTTTTTTTCTTCCTATCCATTTAAAGTAGGACACCTACTTCTAGCCTATAGGCCATACAAAAACAGATAGATGGCTGGCTGCCTTTGGCCCAGGGGCCATAGTTCACTGACCCCTGATATAGAGCCAATGATGAAGACGAAATGAGTTAATGACATAAAGCACCCAGCAGGCTGCCTGAGACCTAAGTACTCAACCCATAGGAGTTGCTCCTACTCTAGAAGGCAAAAAAGAAACTGATGGGGATGAGGGAGAGCTCTTCGACTTGACCTAGCCCTATATAAGCAGACCTCAGAGATATTGTGGATTCGGTTCTAGACCACCACAATAAAGCATATATCTCAATAAAGCAAGTCAAATGAATTTTTTGGTTTCCCACTTTGCTCCCTGAGCGTAGGGTACAATGACCTGAGAATTTTAGCCAAAAGAAAAGAAAAGAAAAGAAAAGAAAAGAAAAGAAAAGAAAAGAAAAGAAAGTCAGCAAAAGTACATGAAACTGAGGACAGGAGATCCAGGTGCCTGCTTGCTGCAGATGTTGTATAACTAACTACACCCTCAGGAGTCATGTTGGTAGGTGTGACTCAACTAGTAATAACGATAATTATAACAGCCAAATTCAATTGCTTATGTAACTTCATCCTAAGACTTTATACTATAAAATTGCATCCAAAAATGAGGCATTATAAAGGTTTTCCAAACAAAGGGAAACATGAGTAAACTACCCACTTGACCCATGTTTGAATCACCTCCAGTGCTCATACACCAAGCATGGAATCTCTTGGTCCATTGCGGTTATCATTCAGACATTTAGACTACCAACACAACCTATAGTTTTGAATCATGTGGTCCTTCATGAAACAACATGGGTGCTCCTGAAGGGAACCCCTGGAAGTGCACCCCAACTACATATGGGAGATGCTCTCTTCCTTCTGTTTTCTTCAATATCCCATCACACTCCTTCCAACCAGGAAGAGTGCTGGGTCCTCCCTGAAGCCCAAGAACCCACCCTAGTACCCAATCAAAATGACATCAGTGTTGCCACCAACCATAACATAAGGAAAAGGGTAAAAAGTATAAATCTGGGGCTTATCAGTGCATGCCATTTAGAATTGCACCCCATAAAGTTCAGGGCTTTTTGGTCATTACCTATTGTTACCATTATTTTTTTCCACATTGGAAAAACAAAAAGAATGCAACACAGAAATCATTTATAGACCTGAACTGCATGGACTTTCTGATACAAGGTTTAAACATGGAAATTTTCGATGAAACAGTTGTACCTGGAAGAAAGAGAGATGCCTTGCCAAACCTACTGAGTTATCGCTAGAGTAACAGAAGGTGGTTTCCAAAGCTGGAAAGAAGCAATGGAATGAGGCAAACTAGAAAGAATGAAACCAGCCAAAACTAAACCACAACAGTTGGGGACGTACAGTTACTTGATCTATGCAATGGGCTTTGGTCAGTTGTGTGTTTTGATTTGTTTGTAAAGAACATGGCAGTTAGGGGCGCCTGGGTGGCTCAGTCATTAAGCGCCAGCCTTCAGCTCAGGTCATGATCCCAGGGTCCTGGGATCGAGCCCCACATCGGGCTCCCTGCTCCGCGGGAAGCCTGCTTCTCCCTCTCCCACTCCCCCTGCTTGTGTTCCTTCTCTCGCTATGTCTCTCTCTGTCGAATAAATAAAATCTTTAATAAAAAATAAAAATAAAGAACATGGCAGTTAAACTTCTTTTACCTACTCCCTAAAAGGAGCATTTTGATTCTAGTCCACTAGCATCGATTGGGAACAGATTACATGCATAGCCCTGTCTTAAGCCATGGACCACGGGGAAAAATCTTCCAAACTAAACACTGGAGATAGGACTAGACAAGTATATGAATGAGGTCAATGGGACAGGTTGCCCCAAGAGGTCAGAGATGGGGTTCCTATCACTATGGGGGCTTGGAGAAGTAAAATGCATAAAGTTTTACTATCAAAACGCAAACACTGAATCATGGAACACTACATCAAAAACTAATGATATATTGTATGGTGACTAATGTAACATAATAAAAAAAAATCTGTTTCCCTTAAAAAATATGATCAAGTTCCACAAAAAAAGAACACATTCACAAAGTGAAGAAATGAGCCACAAAGCAAAGACATGAAGGTAACCAAAAGAATAAACAGAAATATTCAACGATGTGGGAGGTCTGAGGGGAGGTCACTTGGTGCAGTGGGCTGGGTAGTTCCCTGGAAATTCCTGCCCACCTAGAACATCAGAATGTAACCCTATTTGGAAATAAGGTCTTTGCAGATGTGATTAACAAAGTCATACCGGGTTAGGGTGAGCCCTAAAGCCAATGACTGGTATCTTTATAAGAAAAAGAAGAGACTTGAACATAGACACAGAGAAACACAGGGAGAAGGTGATGTGAAGATGAAGACAAGGATCGGAGTGATATAGCTACAGGCCAAGGAAGGAACGCCAAGGACAGCCAGCAACCACCAAGAGCTGGAAGAGGCAAGGAAGGATTCTCCACTAGAGCCTTCGAGGGGTGTGGGGGTGGGGAGCATGGCCCTGTTGATACCTTGCATTCAAGGTCTAGTCTAGTCTCCACAACTGCGAGAGAAAAAGATTTCTGTTGTTTAAGCCCCCCAGCATGGGTAGTTTTGTTATGGCGGCCCTTGAGGAAACTAATCCCTCAGCAAGAAGAGTCCTTGGAAGAACAAAA
Organism: Mirounga leonina; assembly: GCF_011800145.1. NCBI lineage: Eukaryota > Metazoa > Chordata > Mammalia > Carnivora > Phocidae > Mirounga > Mirounga leonina. The sequence goes on from NW_023270466.1 coordinate 1,364,599, forward strand.
GCAGTGGAAGGCAGGCATCCTAACTGGCCTCATGAATAGGTATGGGACCTGTGGCTTTTCTCCTTCTGTTCCTTACACCGGAGCAAAAGCCAGATTCCTGGTATGCTCCCTGTATGCTATAGAAGATACGTTCTCCATTGATGAAATTATTCAGCAGCAAGGGGACTGTTCATTAGATTAGCTTCAAGCGGTGCTGGAAAGCGAAGGAATGCCACATAAACACGTTTCACAAATAGCACCATCAGAGAAATTACGTGCCACCTCAGGCTTCCAGGCGGAGCCATCAGAACTTTAGGGAGGGAGCGGTACAGACGCCAGCCAGCAACTTGACTCAACGGTACTCTATGGCTGAGTTGCACCATGTATTATGCAGAAGCTGGGTCCTCTCCACCCTGATTTACAAGCCGAAGCCATCTTCAAGCACCCCTGTCCCTTCAGGGTGCTTGGCAGCATCAGTGTCTGATAAATAGAGCAAGAAGGTGATCTTAACTACCCTGCTGGGCTAATCAGGTACCAGCCAGGATTAAGCAGAAAACCTCTCTGGAAGTGGGTCTTTCATCTCGGTCTGTATTTTTATAGTACATTCTTAATGTATAATGCACTTTGATCTCTCCCTTCCTCTCTCCCCTACTTTCCCTCTCCCTCTCTTTCTCAGTTTTGACATAAATCTTTCTCTCCTGGGGCGCCTGGGTGGCTCAGTCGGTTAAGCGTCTGCCTGCAGCTCAGGTCATGATCCCGGGGTCCTGGGATCGAGTCCCACATCGGGCTCCCTGCTCCATGGGGAGCCTGCTTCTCCTCTGCCTCTCGCTCTCTCTCTATCTCTCATGAATAAATAAAATCTTTTTTAAAAAAGCTTTCTCTTTTTTCTTATTACCAAGTGATCTAGGAAAATATTCTCATTGTGAAAGATCTGAGTAAAATATGATTACATAATAAAATATAACCACATAATATAATAAATGTAACATGTGTCCTCACCTCCTTCTACCCTACTCTCTTCCCCTGAGGTAACCAGTTAGTACACATCTTTGCCTCCTCTGCACTTACATGTTCATCTAAAATAATCCATTTTCATATATATGGATCATCTGACATGTGAAACTTTTACTTGCTTTTTTAACTCCAAGATAGATCCAAAATCTTTCAGTGTCAATACTTTAGCTCTGCCTTGTTCCTTGTAATGACTGTATGTATCCCACATAATTTATTTAGCCTTGCCAGAATTATAGGCTTTTTATTTCTTCCAATTCTCAGTGTTATAAGCAATGCTGCAATATATACCTTGCATAATATAAACCTGTGCTTGGATAAATTTCACTTTTTTTCATTTCTTTTTAATTTTATTATGTTAATCACCATATATTACATCATTAGTTTTTGTGTTATACGCAAACAATGAATCATGGAACATTCACTTTCACTTTTAAACTAAATACATGCTGTGCCATATAACACAATTTTTTAAAAAGGAAGTATTGTGAAACTTACAATTACAAATATCCATGTACTGGTTCTTAGTCTCTTTCATTATTAATAAACCAGGCCCTTAGCATTATTTGTCTTGACAAAAAAAAGCAAATGCAATTGATCCCTTAAAATCCCCTGATTTGAGTGTCAGCTAATAACATATGAAATTTCAGGTGAAGACAATAATAGCACAAATTGTGTGCAAACCCTAGAACACTTTGTGGAGAAATAAGTTATTTCAAAATTAATAATACCTCATGCAATAAGAATGTTTTCTTGAACAGTAAAAAAAAAAAAATAGTTGAAAAAAGATGATTTATCATTAAATAATTAAGACATCTTAACTTATGTTACATATATATACACATATATCTATAATATGTAGATATATGTGTATATATGTAAATATATGTAGATATATATCTACATATATGTATATATATGTAGAATACCAGTCCCAATAACAAATGAACTGCCCCTTATGAAAAAATCTTGCATTTGTCAATCATATTTCATAGTGCAAAGACAAAAAGTCTATATTTCCATATTTTAGTTGATATGCTTTATGGAAATAAAGCAGCACTCAATTCTACAATCAATGTAAACTTTGAAGTGTTTTCCTAAATTAAGTTTTATTCACAAAAATATTTCCAATAATAGTTTAGGGTAATTCAAGGATATTTGGAAAAATGGCTGCAGAGATATATTATTATAAATAATCTATAAATGTCTGTCACTTTTATGTCAGAATAATGTATGAAAGAACAAACTAAGAATAGGACTGACTTGTAGGTGAAACCAGACCTACGAGAAATCAGGATGGGGTTTCTAATAATCCAGTAATAGAGCTCATAGGAAATATTTCAGGCAAATCTCTATTGTCCATTCTTAATATGTCCACCTTTACACATTCACCAAAGTTGTTCATTCAAATTTACTGATAGCACCTACCGCCCTTGGCTTAATCATTTGCACTGATAGGAAAAATATTTTATTAACCATTTATTAATTAGGCCTTATATGTAAATACTTATATTGCTGACATTTTCCCCCCTAACATTTCTTGTTGTCTATTTATTCTTACTTAGATTGCGAACATAAAATTTTAAAATTATTTTTGTTTTTGAAACTTTAAGGGGCTTTGGAGACCATCAAAACCTCATAATACCCAAAAGAGAAAAAAAAAAGTGTTTTTTTGTTTTGTTTTTTTTAAGATTTATTTATTTATTTTAGAGAGAGAGAGAGAGCAGGAGCACAAGCAAAGGGAGGGGCAGAGGGAGAGGGAGAGAGAGAATCTCAAGTAGGATTCAGCCCCAGCATGAGCCAGACATGGGGCTCAATCTCACAACCCTGAGATCATGACTTGAGCAGAAACCAAGATCTATGTCTGTCTCTTAATCGACTGAGCCACCACAGGTGCCCCGAAAAAAAAGTGTTTTGCCCAACTTTCACTCAAATAAACTGCAACTAGGAGCCCTTTGAAACTGAAACACCTAAGCTCCTCTTGTTGTTAAACTGTATTTCCTAAGGGCCTATAACATGGTTCATGGCTTTGGTCCCATATAGGTTTACAGAGCACAAGTGAATTGAGTAATGAATAAGGAAGGAAAAAAGAAATGGAAGAAGGAAAGGGAGAAAAAATGAAAGGAGGGAAGGAAGGAGGGAAGCAGGGAAGGATGGAAGAATGGGTTGATAAAATATAAAAGATAATACCAAAGGGAATCTGATAAATTATAAGAATGAGGTCAGGATGGGAAAAACGGACCATTTTCTACCTCATTCCAATTCAGATATGGCTAAATCTTCGTTTTTACCTGGATTACACAGATATACTTAATTTTATGTGTATGTATGTACATATTTTTTTTCCATTCAGTACGTGCCCTCTTTAATACCCATCACCAGGCTAACCCGTCCCCCCACCCCCATCCCCTCTAGAACCCTCAGTTTGTTTCTCAGAGTCCATAGTCTTTCATGGTTTGTCTCCCTCTCTGGTTCCCCCTCCCCCGCTTCATTTTTCCCTTCCTACTATCTTCTTTTTCTTAAATTTCACTTTCAATAGATTCATAGAGATGAGCTTGTTGGATCGAGAGACATAGGCCTTTTCTTAAAAAAACACATCTACACTTTTACTTCTGATCTATACTTTAAGTTTCCTAGACACTTTCTCTGAATTCACCAATCTCATAAATTCTGATGTTGAATATTGTTAATCATTCTAAACTAACCCATGAAGCATATAATTGCCCAATGCAAAATTAAAATTCAAAATCTCATATATAAAGTAGGTTATTCTATATGGAGAAAAAGTTAAAACTAATAAGATGAGTCCAAATGAGCGATGGCTGATAACTTGAGAGAGAATTTAAATTCAACAACAAAAATGTAATCATATCATCTCAAACATAAGTTTTATATTACCTTCCAGCTACTTTTTTGAGCACTTCAACAAAAATGGAAGAACTAAAAAGAATCCAAAGGTTAAATTACCATCCTTTTTTTACCGTTCTTCAATTATACCCAGCAGATTGTCCTTAGCATGTGAAGGGACACAGGCATTTTTAATTTAGAAAGACAAATTTCCCTCCCAAATGGCTTTACCAGTTTATAATGCCCCCACCAGAGATATTACTCTCATCCTCATCAATTGGATATCAGTATTAACCATTTTCTCATGTAACAAAAACACCTTGTTTTAATTTACATTTTCCTTATTACTAATGATATTGAGCATCTGTTTATGAGTTTACTGGCCATTTATTTTTATTCCTTCTAAAGGTCTTTTCACATTTTTTACTGAGTTGTTTAGCTTTGGGATTATACCATCACACTTTATGTAGTCTGCATATTTAGTACTTGTTACATATTTAGCAAATGTTCTTCCATTATTTACTTTGTATTTTAATTTATTTATAATTTGTTTTATACTCATTCATTCAACAAATATTTACTAAAAATCTACTCTGTGCAGTGAGCAAACCAAATATTCTGGTACATGAGTTTAATTTTGCACAAATTTGTCAGCATTTTGCTTTGTTACTTCTGTTTATATTTTCCTTAGGAAGCCCTGTTTGACTCCTAAATTTGTACCTAAAACTTCTATAGACTATTAAATATATTGGGCTTTTGAATTCATCTGGAATTAACTGCCATATATGCTGTGAGGTAGGTCTTTAGTTTTTTTTTTCTTTTTCCAAGTGGAAAGAAAATCCAAAAAATCATGCCTGAGTAATCTTTCTATCTCAGATATGAAATATCTTTATCATAACCATATACTCACAAATAATGGGTCAATTTGAGATTGGGTGTTTTCTGTTCTGTTTCTTTTCCTATTCCTGTGTCTATCTTAATTACTATATGCGTCTATTACAAGGACTCAATTATTATAGCTCACATGCCTTGATTTGCTACTTAATAAAACAAGGACCCTACCCTATCATTGTTCTTTTTCACATATTTATTGGCTGTTCTGGAGCATTTTCTTTTGCAAATGAGCCTTAGAATCAGTTTGTTAAATGCCATAAAGAATCTCACTGACATTTTTATTTTAAAATTATTTGAATGTATATATTAATTTGTAAAGAATTGACTTTAACAGTATTAAATGGAAACATAAGAAGTCTCCATTTATTGAACTCTTTTAAATCTACAGTAACTACTATGAAGGGATAGAATATGACTCTAAAAATGAAAAATAAAAATGTTTTTTAAAAAAGGGATTGATAAGAGGTTAGTTGAAAAAGGGAAAAAGAAAAATTAAAAAAAAAAAAAGACAGTTAAAAAAAATTAACTTTGAAAGACTACAGAATCATGGTAAAGAAGCCATGGATTTGGGGCGCCTGGGTGGCTCAGTTGGTTAAGCGACTGCCTTCGGCTCAGGTCATGATCCTGGAGTCCTGGGATCGAGTCCCGCATCGGGCTCCCTGCTCAGCGGGAAGCCTGCTTCTCCCTCTCCCACTCCCCCTTTGTGTTCCCTCTCTCGCTGTGTCTTTCTCTGTCAAATAAATAAAATCTTAAAAAAAAAAAAAAAAAAGAAGAAGCCATGGATTCTATGTGCAGTATTCCCCTAGCGCTGGAGTCTGCCGTTCTCATTGATCGGTAAACTTGGTCTTGGCTGGCTGTTCTCGCTGATCTTCTGGGGGAGAGGCCTGTTGCCCTGGTTCCCAGATGTCTTTGCCGGAGGCGGAACTGCCCCGCCCTTGCCAGTCCAGGCTAAGTAATCTGCTCGGGTTTGCTCTCGGGAGCTTTTGTCTCCACAGTATAATTTCATAGTTTTGCACATTTCTTGTTATATTTGAGAAATTCGTTTTTACTTGTTATTCCTATTGTAGGTGATAGCCCTTTCTTCCATTACATTTCAGAAATAGTTGCTGCTTGCGTATAAGTATCGTTTTAGGATATTAATCTTGCATCCAAGGATAAAAGCCATTATTAACTGTGGGTAAGAGGTGGCGAAGGAAGGCAAGTAGAGCTTGGAGAGACCCAGAGAGGACAAAACCACATTTAAAATGCTATCTGCAGCTAAGAGAGGGCATCCAGCACCCCTCAACACCCTAGCTTGGCTGAACAGAGTGAGGCATACAAGCAAGACAAAGAAATCCCAGAATAGTTTGGGGAAGTGTTCTGTTAGGACTTTGGAGAACACAGAAGAAATGGCCCCACACTGTGTTTAAGCAGAGAAGGAGCCTTACTTAGGGTACATAAGTGTTCCCAAGGCTGAAGCAGGGCACAGAAGAGGCTGAGCAGCGCTGAGAGCCAACGAGTGAAAGACGCCTAGAATGGGGACCACCAGGGGGCGCAGTCTGTAGACCTGCAGGGCAAGACCAGGAGCAGAGGTCCCAGCAGCACGGACCAGTGCATATGAAAGGGCAAGTGGGACCAGTGACATCCAGAGAGGATACAGTGCGGAAAGACGTCAGCAACCAAAAGCCAAATCACCTAAGACAGGTCAGGGGAAGACTCAGAGGACCGGGCACGAGAGAGACATCATCTTTGCTGCCATGATGGTACAGAAGCATCCCCTGCCTCAAGAGGCCATTCCCGGAATGGAGAAGGAGGAAAAGCTCTTGGTGTGGGAAAAATACCCCAGCATATAAGTATGCACTTTCAAGTGTTCATGTTTAAACAATGAATTCACTGAGTAATTTCCTGAAAGAGATCAAATTCTTTTTTTTTTAAGATTTTATTTATTTATTTGAGAGAGAGAGAGAGAAACAGCATGAGAGGGGAGAGGGTCAGAGGGAGAAGCAGACTCCCCGCCGAGCCAGGAGCCCGATGCGGGACTCGATCCCAGGACTCCGGGATCATGACCTGAGCTGAAGGCAGTCGCTTAACCAACTGAGCCACCCAGGCGCCCAAGAGATCAAATTCTAAACTGGTAGATCTTGAGTTACCCTGAAGGGCCAAGATTGAACTTTGTTGCCCCCAAAGGAACAAGGAAAGAAGCTCACAGAAAACTGAATTCAGTCATAGGGAAATAATGTCACATTTATGCACATCTGAGTCATAATGTGCAACTTTTTTAAACCTCTTCACGCTAATACAGTTTGTGTGGTTACACAGATCCTGCAAGACATGAAAGTTTTGTTCTTTTGATGTGTGTCACTACATGTAGACACACTAAGCTACATCCCACAGTTAGGAAACAAGGCTAAAAGCTATACGTTGTAAGTGCAAACACTCACTATTCCTACATGGAAAACAAAGACTCTGAAAATCTAATATCCAACATATGCACTTCATTTAACACTTCGTTCGCAGAAAACCTACTATCTGAATACTCTGAAAAGGAAAAGATCAAAGCTCCGTCCACATTTGTGCCTATAGACATGCAATGATGGAACAGGGGAATGGGGAAGATATTCCCCTCAACACTGCCCAAATCATGTAGCCTACCTGCATTTTAACCTAGTCGACAAGGAACGATAAAAGGTTAGATTTGAAGGTTCCAATTCCAGCAAGTATTGATCAATCACACCCCACCCCACCTCTCCCACTGAATGCAGCTATAAAGCCCGGACAGAATGTGTGCAGCAGCTATTTAAGGACTCTGGAAAGTAAATAACAGCAAGCAGAGTGGGAAAAGAGAATAATTCACAAGACCACTGAACTGGTGTTGGGTTCTCCACGTTTTTCCCTCTGGTATCCCTTGGACAGAACTCAGATACTGGGAGGGCATCACCATGGAGGGGGAAAGCTCCAGGAGAAGCTCCTACTTAAAGCAAAGAGGGTTCTATAGCAACAGAGCGACAGCAAATGGGCGAGAGATTTTCTTATCTGGAAGTTTAACCTTTTTCTTTGATAATCATAAAACTACTCATGTTATGTATTTCATATTGGGTGAGTTTTGGTAATTCATGGTTTTTGAGAAATGAGCCCATTTCATCTAAGCTGTCAAACTAACACCTAGAGTTGTTCTGTGGGGTCTGTAGTGATAGTCTCTTTCATTCCTGATATTGGTAACCTGTGTCTTCTTTTTTCTTTATCGGTCTTGCTAGAGGTTCATCATTTTCTTGATATTTTCAAAGACCAACTTTTACTTTATTTTTTAAGATTTTAATTTATTTATTTGAGACAGAGAGAATGAGAGACAGTGAGCATGAGAGGGAGGAGGGTCAGAGGGAGAAGCAGACTCCCCGCCGAGCAGGGAGCCCGATGCGGGACTCGATTCCGGGACTCCAGGATCATGACCTGAGCCAAAGGCAGTCGCTTTACCAACTGAGCCACCCAGGCTCCCGACCAACTTTTACTTTTAATAATTTTCTGTATCATGTATTGACAAATATAGCAGCTTGGCTGAATTTCAGAGTTATTAAGGCTGATTTAAAAAGTCTCAAAATATTATATTCTATATCATTCCATTTATAGGACATTCTAAAAGGACACAAACTATACTGACAGAACAAATCAGGGGTTGCTAGTGCTTAGGGGCAGGGATACAGGACTACAAAAGGGAAAACAAAGGAGGTTTTTGGGGTGATGGATTTATTCTCTACTCTGTACTGGAGGTTATACAAACCTATATGTTAAAATTTACAGAGGTATACATCAAAATAAAGTCAATTTTACCATATGTTCATTTAAAAAATAAAATTTAAGTTCAGAGGAGAAATAAGACTTTGGTTTAAGAAGTCTTTCGGCTTTGAAATGTACACTCAGGAGCACCAGGATGGCTCAGTTGGCTGAGCATTTGACTCTTGATTTTGGCTCAGGTCATGATCTCGAGGTCATGAGATCGAGCCCCACATTGGCTCTGTGCTCAGCACGGAGTCGGCTTGAGATGCTCTCTTTCCTTCTCCCTCTGCCCCTCCCCCCCACTGTGTTCTCTCTAAATAAACAAAATCTTTTTAAAAATAAAATAGAATGTATACCCAATTAAGTAACTGTCCAATTAATTATTCTTTCAATTAAATATTTCTCTTAATACATTTGAAGTCACCATAAAAATAAGTTTGATTCTACCTATTTTCAATAAGATTTGGGGGAAACACTCTCACATAACATTATTGGGGGTAAATAACTACAAGGTCTTTAAATGGATATTTACCACTAAGAAAACATAAAATGTATACCTTTTGATCCAACAATTTCACTTCTAAAAGGAATTTCTAGTACAGATGTACTTGTAAACATGCAAGAAAGTACATACAAGTGTGTTTATTGCAGCATAATGCATAATTGCAAATTACTAGAAAATATTTTGATGTCTGTTATATATTCATGTAATTGTCAGAAAGTCATTTTTAAAATGAAGTCAATTGGGGCACCTGGGTGGCTTAGTCAGTTGGGCGTCTGCCTTTGGCTCAGGTCGTGATCCCGGAGTTCTGGGATTGAGCCCCGCCTCGGGCTCCCCGATCAGTGGGGAGTTTGTTTCACCCTCTCCGGCTCATGCTCTCTCTCTCACTCACTCTTTCTCTCTCTCTCTCAAATAAAATCTTTTAAAAAATAATAGAAATTAATAAATTAAATGAAGTCAGTCAATCACTGATATTAAAAAAATCTCTAAAGCTATTAAAAAATAAGGTGAAGAATAATATATAGAGATTGATCTCATTTCTGTTTATAAAAGGTCATATATATGATGTGGGAGTTTATACATAAGAAATTCCAGAAGGCTATATAAAATACTGTTAACAGTTATTTCTTTGGAGTGGGCTTGGAGATACATGGGGGAAGAGAAAGGAAATAGTTCAGAAGAATTTAAAATGAAAACCCAAACTAAGAAAAATCCTGGACATTATTTAAAACCTGTTTTAATATATGAGGTGTGAATGTCTATGTGAGGTAATGGATGTTAACTAATCTTACTATGGTAATCATTTTGCAATATATACATATATTAAATCATTATGTTACATATCTTAAACTTACATAATGTTACATGCCAATTGTATCTCATTAAAAATGGAAAATTTTTAAACAGTAAGTAAAATAAATAAAAATGAACTATCTTTAAAAATCCTAATAAGATAATAATGTCTTTGTAGAGAGTTTGTCATCAGGGCAGCTGACCTTCAGCCAACCCTGGAAAATACCATTCCTGAGAACACCTATAGTTAAAGAGATCTTAATAGGGTCAGGATAAAGAACCTGAAAGTCTGCCATCAAACCATTCCTCCAAAAAATTTTGCCCTCATTGGCTCCTCAAAGACAATCAAAGGATTAAAGGTATACACATACCCAAGAAGAAATTTGCCTGGAGGACCTGCAAACAGATCCTTTTGATAGATTCACAGATGAGTCCCAGGAGTTGCACCCAGTTTCTCTGGGTTAATAATATACAAGTCCTAGTTTAACATTTTTTCGAATTTATGGTAAAGTTAATATTCCCAGGATATACATATAATAATACAGAAATTGTTGATACTAAAAGACGCTAGATTTGTGATCTTGAGAAAATTACATGATTTCTTATTTAGTAATGTCCTCAAAAACACAACAGCAGACTGGGTGATAGATAAGACCTTTACCAGTTCCTAGAATCAGGGAGTCACCTGGTCTGGTTTAGAAACTGAATTTTATAGAGTTCTTTCCTGATTCAGATTTCATTTGTTATTAGATTGACATTGGCCAGCAGTCAAATGTCAATCCTTAAAACATTTTTACCAAACCTTGTAAATTTTCAATTAGTTGTTCAGATTTACTTAGCATGGAGACAAAGCTCTTAAGCAGCAAATTCTTCACAAATTAAAAGTTGTTTCTTCTATTAACTGTTGAAAGGCATCTGACTTTAGAGATAAATTTATATTTTAAAAATATGTGTAGCCTAAGGAAAATATTGCATGACATTTAAGAACCAAAGTCAAAGAACCGTTTACTATAAATAAGCTTCCTGGGAAATTGTCTGAACATTTTAAAACACAAACAAAAATTTCGAAACTTAGTAGCTAAGGGATAAAAGCTAGGTATCGCCAATTTTTTAAAGACTCTTTCATTTAGTTATCTTAGAATCTCAAACAGATTCCCCACTGAGTAAGGAGTCCCACATGGGCTCAATCCCAGGACCTCAAGATTATGACCTGAGCAGAAATCAAGAGTCAGATGCTTAACCTGAGTTAGCTACGCAGGTGCTCCAGCAATTTTTTTTTCAGACATGCTAATTCATTCTTATCCTTCATATCATCCTTCATATCATTCTATATAGAGCTTCTCGATACCTCTGTCCTATTTCTTCTTGGATGCTTGTTCCGAATTTATTCCAGCTGTACCCCAACAGACTGACCTCTTTGGACAAGGCATGTCCACTGCTGCTCCTGTTTTCACCTCATACAACTTTCCTGTCAGCTTCCTGCAACAGCCATGGCTCCCAGCCTTCCCCAGAACAACATGGCTGTCTTTCCTGCACTGATCAGACAGAGTTTGTTCCAGAGAGATGGGGGAGGGAAGGAAGAGGAATGGAAAGGGACAAAGGGAAGGAGGGATGAGGGGGGAGGGAACAGGAGGGAGAAAAAGGAGGATTAAGGAATAGATGTATTGGTTGCTAGTCTGCCATCCATGTTCAGTTTCTTACTTTTCCCACTTAAAAACCCTGCCCAGAATAATTTCTTTATATTTGAAAAAGGAAAGAATCCCTTGAATAATGATAAGTGACATAATATGTGCTAAACTGATTTCCGATGAGAAACTGATTTATCGCCTACATTTCAGAGCCCTGGGAAAGTTGACACAGAGCGATAAATGGATTTCAGGGCAGGCAATGAATTTCTGAAGTGCATTTCAGAAGCCCTGCTCCAAATCATAAATAAAAGCAGGCTGACTACAGCCTAGCACGGATGACCAAGACAAAACATGCCATCCAGGACCCAGTCAACACCCTCCTCACAACGCCCAAAGTGGATGACCAGATGTTCTAGAAAGATGTTTCCCAAGGCAACTTCCCCAAGAGTTCATCAATTAAAAAAAAAAAGTTCAGAACACAAGAGATTGAAAACAATTACTCAGGGGGAAGAAATTATTGCAGGGAGTTTGAAGAATAGAAAAAGAATAAAACAGTCTTCAGTGAAGTTAGAGGCAAGAGTTTAGTTTCAAAATACACCCACTTTTCTCATCCCCGCAAGACTGCACCTTCCACCCTGAACCACTTACTAGCAACCCCCACAATCCAAAGGAACCGGGCACCTGGTGGTTATGTTTAACCAATACTTAATCATCTAATTCCAATGCTCCTGTTCGAATATGAACTCTGAAGGTAAGGTGACGGGAAGAGTGACTACAGGGAAGGTGAAGGCCAGCAAAGAGAAGTCACACAGCACCCAATAGGAGAGAGAGAAGCCCCCACCCACAGATCTTCAGCTCCAGCCATTTCTTCCTCGGAAGGAGAAACTTGGTCAAGAAACAGAACCTATCTTTGGACAGTTCATAGCAAAAGTGAAACCACAGATTGACACTTACATTTCATTTGCTTGGAGATGGACTTATTAGGCTCAAGCCAGTGCTAGGGAGAAAAAAAAAAGAGAGAGAGAGATTATAGGTCAAATGGTTGAACCATGTGATGCATACTTAATAACTAAGAGAAATTTAATATAGTCTTTTTCCAAAGTACAGTCTTGGTTCCCATAAATATTTCCTCAAGGTTCCACCTTCTGAAGATCAATACAAACAATTCCATAATGAAAATACAACAGGCAAGGTTATAAATTACTGAGAATTAACAGAGTAGTATTTGAGTCCTACTAAGAGAGAAGAACTAGGGAGAGAACATGCACTTCAATGGGATATTCTCATGGCTCTAGTGGACCCTAGGTGATGGAGCTCCATTGCTCTGGGCAAGCCACAAATGGCTAAAGACTTGGACATCCACGACCTCAAAGAGTCACAGTCCAAGACAGCTTCAGCACCCCATCCCCCTGCCAGGTCGCCCCTGTCAGGTGAACAGTGGGCCAAGCCAGCATTAGCCCCATCACACAGAGGCAATTCTTCTTTTATAGTAGGGAGGAACAAGTGATAAATATCTTACTTCAGAAGATTGAGATCATCTAGAAGAAAAACCAGCTCTATCACAAAACAAAGAAGCCCAAAGACCTGGGTAGCTCAAAATGGTGTTAGTGACAGGCATTCGAAGCAGATACATGCTGATCCCAGCAGCCAGCTCGCTCCACACTGTGAGTGGAGGTCATTCCAACATGTTGAGAGCCAGGCAGCTTTTAATATCCCTAACCATTGACGTCCCTGAAGCCACTTAGGGCATGTCAGGAAGCATCGCTCTATACACCTGCAGTTTATAAAGACAATAGGAGTGCCGTTGGTATCCATCAGGAGGTCAGAGAGCCCTCACTTACCGGGCACCCCTCACACTCAATACTAGAGAGGAAAGGAGGACGCTTACCATACCTTGAGGCTTATACTCCATTTGTGTCATCCAGTTAAGCCTCAGAGTTCCGTAGTGTCCCTACCGTTTGATATAAATGCATAACCAGAAAGTCGAAGAAGAGCTAGCCTATGTTGAGTGCTTCCTAAATGCCAGGTGCTACTCTAAGCATTTCCATGGGCCATCACTACCACCCCACTTACAGATGAGAAATTAGGAGGCTCAGGACATTAGACAACTAGCCTAAGGTCACCCAGAGATTAAGTGGTGAAACCAGCGCACGGTGGGATTCCAGAGCACAGGCCCTTCACCTTGGCCATGTGGCCTCCCCAAAGATCAGTCTGCTCTAAAACATTATTCTCGACAAACATTCCTTCTTTCCCCAGGAGCTGAAAAATGGAATGGTCAAATCAAGAGTTTCCAATCCAGGGTGTCTGATCACTACAGTCTTCTAAAACAAGAATAGGGTTTTTTTTAACCATGTCAATGTCATGAAGAGTTGGACAGAAAACCACACATTTACCTCTGATGTATTGCACAAATGGACACGGCAAGTTTCTTTGCTTCTGATCAAAATTAGGTCTGTTCATTTTGAGAACCTGGTTTTTCCTCCTTTTTTCATTTTTTTAATTGTGGTAACATACACATCAAATTCACCATCCTAACCTTTTTAAGTGTACAGTTCAGTGGTATTAAATGCATTCATAATGGTGTGCAACCATCACCACCATCCTTCTCCAAAGCACTTTCACCTTGTAAAACTGAAACTCTAGCCCTAATAAACAGTCACTCGGCCCACCCCTTTCTCCACGCCTTTGGAGACCATCATTCTACTTTTGGTTATCTCCTTCTAGTCAGAAGCAATGCTTGGCATTTACACAGTTATCACTGAACAGTGGAAAAACATATTGATTGGGCCACTTACTAGCTGTATAACCATGTACAAAATGTTTAACCTCGCTCTCAATTGCTGCAACTATCATATGGGAATAGCAGTAATACCTACTTCCACGGTTGTTGCAAGGATTTTAGAAGTTAATAAAAATAAACATGAGACACTTAAAATGCCTGGCATGTGAAAAATATCAATAAATGTTTGTTTGCTGATGCTGTTTTTACTTAATAAGTACAGTAGACCATTTAATTAGTAGACCATATCCCATGGAGGAGAATAATAAAAGGGGCCTCTGATGATTATTTTTTTAGAAATAGGATAATTTAGAACTAAGGCAAGAAAACAAATACCAACTGAGATCAATACCTACTGCTCTTGTCTCACAAAGGAGAATCACTAGTCATTTGGCCAATAAAGTCTGAAATGCATTTTCCGAATTCTCTTTGCTTGGCATCATTTGAACTCCTTAGCCCTTCTCTGCCTAACTTCAACCTGCCTTTCCTCCTCCTCTCTGCCTCCAGGGATGACAGGTACATTTCATTTTTATATGCCCATATCAGTTAGTTGGTAGCAATCTCCCAGGGCCATGAAGAAGGATCAAAGTCTCAGTGAGAATGAGTGCCATGATGGATTGGCTGTGTCTGCCATAGAGGGGTAGGGAACATGGAAGGTATGCCTGCAAAATATTTGCCATCTGTGCCCTAAGTAAGCTATTTACTCTAAATGAATGACTACTTTGTCCTACGAAATACACCCTGCAGTTTCTGATGGGTTCCGACCTTCCTCCTCCCCTTGGCCTATTCACACCCTACCCTTGCCTCTCAAACCTCATGTATTTGATGACATACATCTACAGTGTGACCACTACATACTTTTCTACCAGGACAACTATTCTTCTGCAGTGGGGATAGTCATGGGGTATAGAGCCCTAAGAAAAATAAGCCAGCATTAGTCATGTTTCAAGGGATTATAGTAAATCATTTCTTTGGACAGGGTCAAGCTCAGTTTGTGAGCATTTATTAAAATTTAAAACTCTGACTGGCCTATGGCCCCACAATTCCCTTATTCCCCAATTTGCCCACATGAACACAGAGGAACATAACAAGGATTCTCACTGCAAGATTATATTAAATTATAAAACATTGGACTATTAATGGCCATCATCAGGAAAATGGTAAATAACGTGTCCATCTGTTCATATTCTAGAGGATTCTTCACTGTATTATAGGAGGTAGATCTTGATGGGTAACATGGTTAGATCTCTAAAAACACACAGTGTGATGAAAAAAGTGAACTGCAAAATTTATAACTATGGCCACAGTTCTCAAATCATGCACTGAAGCGCCCCAGGGAAAAGGAGCCATTCTAGAAATCTGTCAGATACCCACTGTGCAATCTAGCAGCTCAAGGAAGTTCCCAGCTCTAACATTAGATCATGCTAGATTTCTTTTGATGTCATGCTTTTTGCAACGCTGGGTTTTTAGCGGTTGCTGTGGTAAAAAGCAAGTACCATGCGAAAAGAGGTGTGCGAGGCAATGAGTATGGCAGTATCTATCTGATCTGGTCCTGGAATCTGAGGAGCCAGGGGCTGCCCGACAGGTGCCCACATCCTGTTCCCAGGTAATGGTGGTTAAGAATGAACTGGAGGGTGCCTGGGTGGCTCAGTTGGTTAAGCGACTGCCTTCGGCTCGGGTCACGATCCTGGAGTCCTGGGATCGAGTCCCACATCGGGCTCCCTGCTCAGCAGGGAGTCTGCTTCTCCCCCTGACCCTCCCCACTCTCATGCTCCATCTCATTCTCTCAAATAACTAAATAAAATCTTTAAAAAAAAAAAAAGAATGAACTGGAAATACTATTTTCATGTAGGTCATGTTTTAAATGGCCACTAAGCTGTTAGGACATAAATACTAAGTTTGTTGTCCCTAACTCTTATTAGGTAGAGCACCATGAAATAAGTACTTTTGACCTAGGGCCCCATGAAATAATTACTAAGATACTAAGAGAGCCATAAATCAACAAAGTTTGGGAACCTCTGAGCTATGGTATCATATAATTAATGTGTTTTCTTTTTTAAGTAAAAAGTACAAAACACTACCCTATATTTTCAAAGAATACATAGTAAGCATCTAAATGTATTTTTAAAGATCTGAAATGATACACAATAAACATAGCAGGGAGAAAACAGGAATTTAGAAGTGTTACTCAAAGGAAACCATGACTTCTGTTTTATCTGTGATGTTTTAGCTTATACTTTTTACATGTATTCACCCATTACATGAATAATAAAATTCAATTTAAAAAAAAAGGAAGCTAAGTTCTACTCAGAGGATAAAGGTGAATTTTTATGTAGTTTAGACTCAAGACAAAGAATTTTGTACATAACAGGCAGATGCCAAGTCCAGCTAAGCCACCAGCTCTGCGTTCAAATCCCAGTTCTGCCACTTACTAGTGATGTGACCTCCAGCATGTTTCTTCCTGTTTCCCCACTTACAGCATCACTGTGAGGTTTAAGTAGGTTAATGCATTAAAGCAGTCCTTAGAACAGAGCTTAGAGCCTAGTTAAAGCTCAGTAAACACCAGCTGTTCCTATCTTCTTTGCATTCACTCAGACACTCCCAAGTTGGTGCAATGGCCCCTCTTGGTGAGCCCACCTCTTTCCCTCTCTTCCTCTCACACTCCCATCCCATCTGCCTTCTGCTCTACATGAAAGGTAATTCTCCTCCCCTTTTTCCTTCTTCCTTTTAGAGTTGTGAGTTGGGCAATGAATTCAAGTCTGTATGACACCAACAACTCCTGCTGTTACTATATGTACAGATGGATTACACGCCGGTGTAAGAAAACAACCAGGATGCTGTGTGCTTAGTAATTAGATCTGAGGCTCAGAACATTTACTGCATTGTTATTTTCCTTTCAATTGCTACTTGGAATATATGCTAGTTGTGTTTTTTGTTGTTGTTGTTTTGTGTTTTAAGTCTGTTTCCATACTGGAAATGGAAATTCCTTGAGAGAGGTAGAAAGAAAAGCCTGCCAACCAAATATCTAAATTTGTGGCTGGTTTACTATAGCTGAAACCTTCATTTTCTCAACTTTCATTTAGAATAGGAATTCCAAAGACTAAAGAAGCTAAAATCTGGGTGCCTGGGTGGCTCAGTCGTTAAGCGTCTGCCTTCGGCTCAGGTCATGATCTCAGGGTCCTGGAATCGAGTCCCGCATCGGGCTCCCTGCTCAGCGGGAAGCCTGCTTTTCCCTCTCCCACTCCCCCTGCTTGTGTTCTCTCTCTCACTGTGTCTCTCTCTGTCTCTGTCAAATAAATAATAATTTAAAAAATCTTAAAAAAAAAAAGCTAAAATCCAATCAGTGATTCTACCTAATGAGCTTAGGAAGTAAGATGAATCAGAGGATGCATGCCCTGATCTGTTTTCTCCCTGTTATATTTATAACATGATCTGAAAGTATCAGGAAGGTGTCTGCAGAGAACCTGGCAGGGCTCTGCCCAATTCCCCCTGGATGCCCTTTTCCCCTTAGTTATATAGCAGCTTAATCATTTGGGGGAAGGCTGCCTCAGCTTACTGGAACCCAATGCAGGATGGAGAATGAGCCTCCCCCACTCACCTCTTAACTGTCAGGTTAAGAAGTGACAGGTGTGGGAGGATAAATACCTCTGCTCTCTCGCCCCTTGGCCAGGACAACTCTAAAGCAGGACCTACACTCTTGCAGAAATCCTCTGTGGCTTTCAGCCCAAGTTACCCTCTGTACAACTTTGCTCAACATCACACACTTGTGTGACCTCCTTCCCTTCCCTGCCCCAATCCCCCCAAGCTCCTGAAAGTCTTTTTCCTGGGAACATTTCCTAACAAAACTGGAATTTTTATCTCCAAATCCACTTCTGGGTACCAGAGCCAAGAAAGCCTCCCTAACTCCCCACCAAAAACTGCCCTCCCTCCATGGTATTTGAAATCCTTCCCTTGGAGGTTTTATTCCTTTTGCCGTGGGCTTGAACCCCAGTAACCTGTATATCTCCCTCTGGGAGGTCCCAATTTAACAGGGTTTTCAGTCTGGACAATCTAGCGTGACCATTTCAAGTCACTTCTTAGAACAAATTTATTTTGATTGATAGCAGCTGGAAGCAAAGAGGAGAAGGTGAATGAAGCCTCACAAAGAGGGTGAAAAGCAGAGCGCTGACTAACCCCTCTATGCCCTGATTCCTTTCTCTGTGGTCTTGGGGGTGGGGCAGATTCCAGAACCCCTAAGATTCCGTCAGCTCTCATATTCCACATTGTATGAACCTGAAGTATGAGAACATTACCAACAATTGCTTCTTTTTAAATTTTGCTAGGCCCAGCTATACTTAGCCCTAAGAGATCATTTTTCTCGACCCCATCATAGAAATGGTGCATTTCTTTTGTACTTTCCAATTTTGACTTGTTTGGTGGGGGGGGAGGAAGGTGGGTGTGTGAGGTGGTGATTTGCAACTAAGTAGATTGATTTTTTAATTTGGCAGCTGCTGAGCCGGGGTTGGGCTGGGGGCGGGGGGGAGAACACTCCCCAAAGTAAACAATATAACATACTTGGTTATCTTCAAATGTTGGGCTTCTTTTGAAATGGATTCAGCCTATGATTACAGAATAAATTACACACCTCTCTGTTATGTTTCTCAAAACCCTCAGTGCCCTAAACCAGAATAATCTATAGCCCAGAGAAATGTGTTAAATAATGAATGGGGCTTTAAACAATGAATACACCTCCCAGACAGGAGACGGCCTTTCCCCTCAGAAGTAACCAGACCCACAATCTGATGAATTCCCATCCTAGCTCTGAAAAGATGGCCTGATTTTCACATCTCACCTGGACAAAGCCCCAGAGTAACTCCGTCTCCCTGCATTATCTAGCCAATTTATGCCATTTCTAGACCCTCTGGCCTCTGCAGGGGAAAAAAAGAACACCATCCAAATGAATGCAACCTAACAGTGTTCTGGATCATCCAGTTAGAGCGAGGCCCTAGCTAGTTAGTTACCAGTAACCACTGCTTTTCACTCCAGTTTCAGTGAAATCTATAACCCAATGGCAACAACAGCAGAAATATCTATAGGCCAGGCACACTCCCAAGTTCTTGTCCTTCTGGCAGTCAACCCATGAAAGAAAACCTTCACTGTTTAGTGCAGTGTTTTTATTCCTTCAACCATAACTGCTCCTGCATTCTGGGTTCTTGGGGATAAGCAAAACAGAAGTAACAGCTGGGAGAAGAAACACCTAAGAAACAGAGGTGGAAACAGGAAGCCTAAGAAAGCATAAGCATCACTTTTTTTTTTTTCTGTAAAGGACCAGACTGTATAAATATTTAAGGTTTTGTGGCCCGTATGGTCTGTCAGGACTACTCAATTCTGCCACTGGAACACGAAAGCAGCCAGGGACAACACATAAGTGAACAGAAATAGCTGTGTCCCCATAAAATGTTATTTACTAAACCAATGGGGCCACCCTGACACCTGTGTGCCAAGCCATGCTCTACATCCAAGAAATCCTTAATGTACACTTAAAGATAAAACGAGTAGTCGTCTGAAAACGCAACAGAGGTTGTAAAAACACTAAGTGCTGTTCATTTTCAAATACACTAAGACACCAAAATGCAGTTATAGAAGAAATGATGGGATTCCCTCAAGCCTGTTACAAAGGAATTTACCACTATGTAACACTTGCTGTCAAGCCATAGAAATTTCATATCATCACAAAACTAGGTCAAAGATTGTCTAGCTGCCAGAACCACGAACCTTTCAAACTCTTTAAAGCCTGTAGCAGAAGATCCATTTCATGTTGATAATATGGACTAATGCACTTAAATAACCACCCTATGGCATAGTTATTATTATTATATTATTAATAGTGTCCCATTTTACAGATAAAGTAAATGAGGTTAAGGAGGCTGCTCAAAGTCCTACAACGAGCAAGATGCAAGGCCAGGATTTAACCTGATCTTCCTGGCATCAAAGCTCTTAGCACCTGAGCAATAACGTCCTTCATACTCCTTCCTTCTTGATGTTTGACACTCTCCTTACATTAAGTCTATGCTACCCTTGCTTCCAGAAGGTCTCTCTCGCCTCATTCTTTTCTTTCTGCTCTGTATGTTCCTGGTCATTTTCCTGTGCTGGTTTCACCTTCTGGACATCTTTTTTTTTTTTTTAAAAAAAGGATATTCTTTAGCTTTCAGTTTCTGCTCTTATTTTAGATTCTTTCCCTCAGCTCTGCAGTCTATGCTCAGGGCTTTATGGTTGTGAAAACCTCATGGGCTCCAAAATCTCCATCTGTGGCCTAAGCCTCTTCCTTAAGCTTCAGATGCATTTTCCCAGCCATAGACTGAACATCTCTACCTCAACATCTCATAGGTATCCCAAACTCAACATATCCGAAACTTACCGCTTCTCCCCAAAACCCTTTTTGTACAGTTCATTTGGTAAGTGGTTCCACCTGTACTTGGAGCCCAAAGAGGCCCTGTATGAAGCCCAAACACCCAGCTGGACAGGCCATGTGGAGAGGTCCTGAAACCACAGGCTGAGCGAGGGGGCCCCCAAGACCCATCTTCCAGCCGTCTCATCAAGGTTCCAGGCATATGAATGAAAACCTCTGGGACCCTCTGAGCACCGCCCCCACCCCCAAAATAGACCAGCCACTAGCTGAATACCACTGAGGGAGCCCAGTCAACACCACGTGGAACAGAAGAATCCCCTCGCTGAGCCCTGCTCGAGTATCTGAGCCAAAAAATCCTGGCATATGATAAAATTGTGTTCCTTTAAGCCCCGGAGTGTTTGAGGAAATTTGTTACACAGCAATATATAACTAGAACTCTTACTCCTTATGAACTGAATGTTTGTCCCCAGCACCCACCAAATTCACATGTTGAAGCCCTGCCCCACAATGTGATAGTATTTGGAAGTGGGACCTTTGAAGGTAATACGGTTTAGAAGAAGTCATGAGGGTGGAACCCCATGATGGGATTAGTGTCCTTATAAGATAAGGAAGAGAGACCAGAGCACCCACATGCTCTCCCTCTCCCCCCACCATGTATGGACACAGGGAGAAGGCAGCCCTCTGCAAGCCCGGAAGAGAGTTCTCACCAGGAACCAACTCTGTCGGCATCTTGAACTTGAACTTCCCAGCTTCTAGAACTGTGAGAATTAAGTGTCCTGCATAAGCAGGTGTTTTCCTATAGCAGCCCAAGCTGACTAAGACACTCCTCATTATCACTCTCCATGGATAGAACACAGTTACAATTGAACCTTTAAACGACATTTGCTTGAGCATGCATGAAAAAGAAAAGTCTGCTCTGTCAATCCTTATCAATACTGCTTTTATGTCTCCAAGTTATACATCATCTTTACATTCTAGTCTTCTTCTCAGCTTGTCTCTAGAGCTCTTTGACACTTCCAAACCTGATCTCCTGTCAGCTCTGATGTCCTTGCCTGCTGGAAGCCTCCAGTGAGTGCTTCTCTGTCTAATCATGGAACTTAAACCTTATCAATCTAAGTAATTCCTGCCCTCATCTGAACCAAGCCCAGGAGCTTGCTACCACCAAGGAGGAAGACTGTCTTACCCTTGATATCTTCCTGCTTTTTCCCTAACTCAAATAAGGATAAAATGGCATTTTTCACCACACTTATTCCTATGTCTGTCTATTGGCCCAAACAAGATAACCAGTTCATGTGCTTGCTCCTCCCTCCACTAAAATTAGGACATCCCAGTTACCCAAGTGACTTAAAGATTGCACCCTGTCATTATCAGGCATCCTCATCCCTTCCAAGGAAAGGAAATCAGGTCTAGACAGAGCCAATTATGAGCAATCATTTTAGTTAAACACCAAGTTCTGCTTTCTGCTGAAGGAATATGACAATTTCCCCAAATCTGTCAAGTTAATACCTTGGGCCACAATTGAACCACAAAATATCCAGTGTTAAAGCTGTTAAGATACTGTTGTGTTCCTTGTAATTTGAGTACTCTAAGTCCTTTCCCATAAAGCCAAGTTACTTGTCCATACCTCCTCCCCAAACAGGCATCCAAGTAGTCTTGATTTTTAATACCCCTGGAACTTTAAAAACAAAAGTGGACTCATTAAGCAGACAAACTCATGACCAGTGACCTAAAGAAGCAGTACAATCCTTCTCTCCAGTGTAGGGCTGTCCTAAATCTTAGGTACCACTCTTGATCTTAGGTACAGCATCTGTGAAGCAATTGTCCCCAAGAGCAGGAAGCAGCCTTTCAAAGGCAGGAGCAGCTGGTGGGACATAATGCTTTCTGGCTTCCTGACACCAGCCCCAGAGTGAAACCTAAAATCATTGTGATTCTTTTTTATTCCATTCCATGTCCTCCCCAAAGGTACCTCTAGAAAAAGCAAACTGCTCTAACATAGAAAAGGTCTTTTCCCATTATTAATAAAACTCACTGATAGGTTCACTAGTTCTTTCTGGCTACCAACATAAAACCCAGGGCTGTAATTCTATCTGGGGAAAGGAGGCATCAGGGTTCAGCATGTCCTTGCATTTATGATTTTCCAGGTCAGACTCTCAGAAAGTGGTCCAGTGGCCACATGACATACAATGCCCAAACACAAGGGTGTTTGAGGCGATTGCCACAGAGGGGATGATTTCCAAAGCGAATTTGTCTTTGGGTAGGAGTCAGATGGTCCTTAAGTTAGAAAAGTCAATGATACTGATGTAGGTAGGTTAAATAGATGCTTAGAAATAGGGAAGTTAAAATCAAAAGCACTGGGTCCAATCTGCCTGCAGACACCTACAATATAGTCCTGATATAATTCCTCCTCTAACTGGGCTGTCTGGGGGTTTGAGGGTGGGGAGAGTACCTCCTCACTTCTAAGGCACAGGGGGTGACTTCCCCTTAGCTGGGTTTTGGAAAGGGGAAAAGGCAGAAGGGAAATCCAGGAGAGTGGACATCCTAAACCATCATAGAAAACAGAATTAGGAGAGGTGCCTGGCTAGCTCAGTCAGAAGAGTGTAGGCTTCTTGATCTCAGGGTTGTGAGTTCGATCCCCACATTGGGTAGAAATTACTAAAAAACAAAAATAAATAAACTTAAAAATAAATAAAATAGAATTATGAAATCCAGCTCATTATTCCAAAACCTCATCTTCCCAAAGAGAAGTTACCCAAACATCTGAGAAGCAGTGGAAAGAATATGTTACATTTAAGAAAAAATACCTGGACTTAAGCAAGTATTACCTTTATCTTCTGGAATTATCCCTTCTGAGACTTCTAAACTTATAGTCCGAGCTTTCTCTTTCAGTAAAATGAGAGGAATACTACCCAGCCTTTCCCTAATCTCAGGCACGAAGATTATATGAGTTCTTAAGAATATGGTAGAAACTCGCACGAAGCCGAGCGGCCCAGGTCTCCAGCTGGGCCCCTTTTCCAGCTGGGCCCCAGCATGGCTGCCCCCAGGGCTGCAGGTCGGGAAGACTCCGCATTCTTGTTTCCCTGACAGCCCCGGCTCCTGTGCTCTCCTTCCTCTCCCCAGGCCACTCCAGCAGACACGTTTGCCAAGGCCATTCAGGTCAAGTCCAACACAGCCATCAAGGAGTCGGACAGGAGAAAGCTTTGGGCTGATGTGACCACTGCTTTCCCCACTCTTGGAACAGATCAGGTCTCTGCCTTAGTGCCTGGAAAGGAAGAGCTCAACATTGTGAAGTTGTATGCTCACAGAAGGGATGCAGTGACTGTGTGGTGGTAACCCCATCCTATCTGAACTGGGGAAAAATCTATATCCAACAGTATACACCTTGTGGTCCTATCCTGACCTTCTCCCAACGTTCACAACATGGCCTTTGGTGCTCGAAAAACTGGTCGGGGGAGCAGGTCCTGCTGAGATAATTTACGAAAATATTCTTCATGTCAAAAGATAGTTGTTTAGGGAAATCCAGGGGGCCCACAGCAAGAAAATAACTAGCCTCTTTACTTAGGAAAAGGAAAAACATACAGGCAATATAATCCATAACTAAATGATTGACAATTTCAGGACTGGAATGGTTCATTCTGACTAACTGAACTGTTTCTCTAGCTACTTCTGACTGTTAGAGCTGCAGGCTTTAAAGAATTGTTCACCTGCAGATGCTCATAGAGGTCTATCAGAATACATTTAGGTTCTGTATAAACTATATAGAGTAAGGAAAACATTCGAAGAATTTTGAAAAGCAATACATTTAGCCCATTTAATAAAACTGGAATAATATTATAACTACACCAGGTAAAGAAATATTTTAAAATGAGAAAAGTGCTGCCTGTACTTAGAAGGAGCACAGGAAATAGTTTAATTCCTTCCATTTCCAAAGGTGGATTTATTTTTATAATTACACTGATAGTTTTAATTTTGCTTCAAAATGTAACATATTTGACACTTAATATTACACACTAATATAAGACAGTATGTGTATCTTTGTGTTACTAAGAATATTTTCACATTTTATATCTCTCCCACTTTGTTTCAGCCAACTCAAAGCAATAAAACATTTTTCAGTGTTAAAAAAAAAAAAGAATATGGTAGAAACTCGAGGGGATTTTTACTGACCAGTGTTCAATCTGCCCCTCCCTACATCAAATTTTAAAACTAATGGATATTCTGAACCCTTGCCACTAAAATAACAAAAGATCGTCATCATTTACTAACTCAGTCCTCATCACTCTCAGAGCATATGGGGCATGAGACATCTTGTCAAACATATGCTGTTCCAAATGTAATTGTGCTAAATATTTAATATTCCACAATGGTTTTCTGCAAGTCAAGTTGTGAAAAGTTGTAGGCAAACCACCAACTCCCACAGCAAAGGTAAGTTCCACTTCAGCTTTTCTAACTAAATTTTCTGTTGATTAGCTCTCTATCCAAATAATCCATCAGTTTTAGTTTCCACTGAGAAAAAGTACACGACCTGGTAAAACTACCAATGCTGGTCAATTCATCTCTGCTTAAAACTCCCATATTAGCACGTCTTTGTGCCTCTGAGCCCATTCTTCTAATTACCCAAGGCTCACACCTGTCTCCCCAAAGATCATAACAATGGCCATCCTGCCTTTAAAAGCAGTTTTGAACATTTCTAGATTTTAGACTTCCTAACCATGGTTGAATTTCTTCATATGATTGCCTCACCTAGACCAAACCAATGCATAATAATTATAAGACTCACAATAAAAATAACATAGCATGTACTCGGTATATACCGTTTGTTAAACTTTATCTTGAATTCCCATATCAACCCTACAGGTAGGTACCGTTATCTGTTTTAACCATCAGGACAGGTACTCAGAAAGGCTCAATAACTTGGTCAAGATCACACAGCTTACTGACCAGCAGAGGTGGGATTTAATGCACATCTTTTTGAGTACAAAGTCCATGCGGTTTCGTGTAGTAACTACTCTGCAACCCAAGTGAAAGCTACACTCCCACTGAATCCTCAGAATCAAAAGTCTAGAAAAGGCTATGATGCAGTGTGGAAAATGATTCAAGCAACCCTGTAAGCAATTTAGTGGATACATCAGATAAGACCGTTTTGAGTGAGGCCCACATTTCTTCCACTAATCTACTACCCAAATCTAGATATTAAAAATTAAGCTCAACCAAGTCAAAATATAAAGAACAATGAAGCACATCAACCTAAACACTTCTTTTTAACTTAAATAATTTTAGACAGATGACTAAGGTATAAATATAACCACCCTCTCCCCTTAATGTTAGCATCTTCCGTAACCACAGTACAATTATTGAAATTAAGAAACTAATACTAACACAATGTTATTAACTGAATTACAGACTTAATCTGGAGTGTACCAGTTTTCCCACTGTCAGACTTTTCTCTGTTCCAGAATCCAATCCAGAATCCCACATGGCCTTAGTTGATGTGTCTCTCTAATCTATGAGAGTTCCACAGTCTTTCCTTGTCTTTCAGGACTTCAGTACTTTTGAAGAATATAGTTAAGTTGTTTTGGAGAATGTCTCTCACTTCAGGCTCTCCTACATTTCCTCAAGATTTGAATGAAGTGCAGCATTATTGGGAAGAATACCACAGGGACGACGTGCCCTCTTCAGTGCAGGATCATCAGGGGGTACATGATATTGGAATGTCTTCTCCCTGGTGATAACCTTGATGGCTTGGTTAAAGTGGTGCCTGCCAGGTTTCGCCACTATAAAGTTAGTCTTTCTCTCTTTGTAATCAAAAGATATGGGGGGCGGGGAGGAGTACTTTGAGACTATACAGATATCTTGTTTCTCCTCAAACTTCTGTCCACTAATTTTAGCATTCATCACAATCATTGTGTACAATCATCTCTCATTCCTTCTACACTTAACTGGAATTCATCTGTAAGGAAGAGCTCTCTCTTCTCCCCCTTTTATTTATTTATTCAATTACTTATATCCATATGGCTCATGGATATTTCACTTTATGGACTATAATCCAATGCTATTGTTATTTCTTTTTTGTCCCTCTAATTTTCCATTTTTGGCCACTAGCAGTTCTTTCAGGTTGGTTCTGTGTCATTCTAGTGACCTTTTATCTTCTGAGCGGTTCCTTACTTTCTGGCATGACAACATGCTCCAGGCTCATCTTGTGATGTCCCTGACTCTGCCCTAGAATCAGACATGTTTTCAAGGAGCCCTTGTTCCTTTTATTAGGAAAGGATATTTAGAAACCAAGATCTAGGGGGTAGGTGTGCTCACTGCTACTGTAGGGTCATTGATTCTAGGCCATCTCAGAAAACAGAACCGGGAACTATATACGTACACATACTAGCCCACATGCACACATGCACGTCTATATTTCAGTGTCTATGTCTAAATTTTTTGAAAAACCACGAGTTCATACCAACATCTGATTCCAATTCTAAAGACTTCTCTTAATAGGTTATCTTCCCAATGAGTCAAAAGAAATAAAAACAGCTTATGCATTAAAGTGGTTTCCAGATATTATCTAGGCTAAGGGTCAGCAAACTATGGCTCGTTGCCTATTTATAAAATACTTTCATTGGAAAAAAAGTTTTATTAGAACACAGCTACGTCCATTAATTTAGGTATAGTCTATGGCCGCTTTCCACTAGAATAAAATAATTGAAAAATTATGACAGAGGTTGTATGGGTCACAAAGTGAAAATATTTTTTATCTGGTCCTTTATGGAAAAGGTCTACAAATCCCTGGTCTAGGTTAGGTTTCAAATTTTCACTTGGGAGATGGGTGGAAAGAATGTGGGTTCAGATATCATCCTTCCACCATTAATTACTAGCCATGTAGCCTTAGACAAGCCACTGACCCTCTGTACCTCGGTTTTCCCCTTCCTTACAGTGTTGTAGAGAAGACTAGAGACCATGACAGAATTCCTGGCATATGACAGATGCTCAACTAATGGTAGCTAGAATTACTTCTGAAGGTTGCTTGTTTAGAGTTTAGGATGGGATTTTGCACAAAAAGAATCTATATTCAGTGGTGGTTAGTTGACTATATTAGTCATCTAACAGAGTCTGTTTGACCCACAGGGAACTCAATACTCCCTCCATCACTTACTAGCTGTGAGACCTTGGGCAGATATCTATGAACCTGTTTCTCTCTCCAAAAAAAGGGTAATATCTTCATAAGCCACAAGAAGCTGTATCTATGAATATCTTTATGCCATGGTCCCCAACATCAGCCTGAAGACCAAAGCTGGGATGGCTGCATCAAAAGTAGAATCAGGATGTGCTAAAATACATGTTCCTGGTCCTAGCCCCAAGGATTCTGATTCAGGAGGTCCAGAAGAGGGTCTACGCTCAGCATTGTTAGTAAGCCCCTGAGGTGATTTTATTGCAGGGCCAGGTCTGGGAACAACTGTTAACAGTAGAAAATGTCACATGAATCCCCTCTGTGACCTCATGTCAGTCCTACATCCTCACTAGTATCCTGCTACCTCCCTCTCACTCAGGTAAATGTTTGGCCCATTAGAGAGTTCCTGCAAGTGCTATAGGAAAGCAAAATCTCTTTCTGAGCCACCACATGGTATGTGTTTAGAGAAGATTAGGTCCTACTGGACTCTAAAAGCTAAGTACGATTCCCCAGCTTTCAGAACAAAATCTAATCTGTTCCTTAAACAGCCTGCTCCTTTACAAGAATACACTCGGTAAGCCTCTCCTCATTGTATTGGATTAGTAAATATGAAACTAAGAACCAAGTGGAACTGTGGAGAGGGAAGAGGGGAGAGAAAGATGACCAGGGACACCAACAGGAGGAAGACAAATTAAAGAAGGCAGAGTGGACTTGTCCCCCCCATCCCAGACCACCCACAGCTGACCCTTTCACACACACACTGCCCTGCTTGGCCATGGGAAAGGCTAATAAGGAGAGATCAGAGCAGGTACAGGGCATCCTAATCCATAGTTGGGACCCACAGCAGGGTTACAGGAATGGGAAACCCCAGGTGGTGGGAGCTGGGATGGAGATTCCTGGGACCTTTAGATGTGAGGGACATATATCACTGAATCCAACATATGTCATGAATATATATATATATACATATACGTACACACACACATACACACACATATACACACACATACACACACATACACACACATATACATACATATATATATATGCTGGTACAGTACCCAACTCAAAAGGCAAGACTCCTCTGCTCACTCTTACAAAAATCAACAGATACCAACAAGGGCAGGTATATCCAGGAACAAGGATATAATGGGGGCTGTCAAATTTACCAGTGTTCAAAGAGCAGCTTTCAAACTATCCTAACCCTTCATCTGCCAAGAGCTTTTTTTTTTTAATTGAAATGAAATTCACATAAGAAAATTAACCATTTTAAAGTGTACAATTGGTATTTAAGACATTCACAATGTCATATAAGCACCACCTATATCAAGTTCCAAACATTTTCATGACCTGAGAAGAAAACTTTGTACCTATTAAGCAGTCTCTCCTGTTCCCCTTTCTACCAATAGTTTTATAGTGAGAGGTGGATTTTCTCCACAATGAGATTTTATGTAGTCACTGTTTGAGCCCACTGTTTGTCAAAGCTTCTCAAAGACACAGGAACTGAGTGGGAGCAGCTTTCTGGAAAGGTCTCAGGTAAATTTTCCCTTCTCCTGCCCTACCCAGTCCAGTGGGAACAGTGCCAAACTCTTACAAACATACACACGCACGCACACACACACACACACACACACACCCTGGGCCAGTCATTTTCAAGTGGTCAATGACCATGAGAACAAGAATACATCTTGATTGGTCTGATAGGAACCTCTTTGGTCACCCACAGTGTGAGCCACTCCCCCAAATGGATCCAGACAGAGGTTGGCTCTTACCCGCTGCTTCTCTGGGTCCACATAACGAATGCCAAAATAGTCCTTCTCCAGCAAGCTGTAGTAGTTGCAGATGTGGTCAATAAGAAACTGCCCTTTGGTCTCCCTCTGCAAAAGAAGCACATTTAAGTTTCAGCCAGAGCTCATCTTGTACATTCATGTCTAAAATGTGCCCCATTCACCCCATAGGTCTGCATTTAGAGAAATGGATTAGCTCACTCCAGTCCCTGGAGCAGAGACTTCTAAACTCTTAACTACAATCCACAGTGAGAAATACATTTTTACCCTGTGAACCATTACACACACACACACACACACACACAGCCAAAGGAACACTAAAAAGAGAGCCAAAGAGACACCAAACAACACCCTGCATAGATGCAGTGTATTCTAATATGTTCTATTTTATTCTGTTATGGGCCATTTAACTTTTCTAAAGCTATTTATGATTCAGAACACTGATTTAACAACTCAATACCTAGTGGAGAACCACCATTCACAAACCCACATATAATTCCACATACAGTGCACCTGAATGTTTGCCGTAATTGCTCCACAGGTATTCACTCACTCAGTCTTCATAACGATCCTATGAGGAAGGTCCCCAATACATCTAAAGAAACAGAAGCACCGAGCCTCGGTGGCCTGCCCAAAGTCACACAAGCTGTAGCATTTGACCCAGGCCACCTGGCTATAGAATCAGGGCTCCTACCACACTATTTTGTCTCCCCAGAGACTAGTGAGTGCACTGCAACTCAGCTAGAAGGCCCAATCTGGATGCTATGGGACTACAGTGAATGGTGTTAGACGGAACACCCTGCCCCCCACTGGGAAAGGTGGAAAACCTGCAGCTTTGGGCCTCAAAGCCAGGGCATCACATCCTTAAAGGATGTGGAGATGGTGGGGGTGGGGGGATGACAGACTGGGATAGGCCCAGGTGACCTTAGGCAAACTCCCCAGCTGTTTCACATGGGTAAAATGAGTCGGTTAGATTATTTTTCCTTCTAAAATTCTGTGAGAGATTTGTCAGCCAAATCTGATTAAGATGAATACCATTACTACAAAACCCTGTTAATAGCAAGGACTCTTCCAAGCCTTCATCAAGATATTTGATAAGATTAATTTCTGCTTCAATCAAAGTTGCTGACAGACCCATGGAATATTTTAGGGGTAGAATGTGACATATAAAAGTAAATGAAGAAATTAGAGACACTAAGTGAGCCACTCCTCCAATCCACTAAAAATATTTTCGGAAGAGGAGTTTGATCTATGTTACATGATTATCTTTTCATTAGAAACTACTAACATCAGCTCAGACAGTTGATGAAAAAGCCACTCACTGGCCTGGGATGTACTGCACTGAATAAAGGATGGGGGCATATAAACACATATTGTGATATGAAGCCCCGATTCTCCTGAAATCACATTGAGTTTAATTTTGAATAAACTTTGAGCCTTTACTTCCTTTACTGAAACCATCTAATGTAGCTCAAAAGGGACAAAACATCAAAATGGAATTTGTTTTCAGATTTCTCTAATTGTTTTTAACCCTGGAAGATCAAATGACGAGCTGTATCTGATGCCCACGATATAATCAATGGATTTAGTTCCTTTTACAGATTTACTCTCTAATGCATCCACAGTTAAGAGGCTGCTGGAGAATCAAATCACTGAACATAACATGTGAGTCTGTCAGTCTGTGACTGGATTGCCAAGCTCTCTGCATTAGGATTTACTATGTTGGACTGCCCCCACCATATGCGAGACACACAAGATATGTGGGTCAAAGCAATGCTTTGTAATGATGTGGGAGTGAGCAGAACTTGATTGTGCCTGACAGCTAGCATTTTGCCCTGAAAATGTACTTAAAAGCACAGCAAAGATTTTTTTTAAAAATGATTAAACACATCAACCAATACATACAACTCTCTCATATTACATAAGACCCTTGAGAAAAGGAAACGCCACTGTAGACATTGTGTTGAGCGGAATACACAAGTGGGGATGAAACAGAAATCAGTATCTTCCACAAAAGCAGGTGAGGCCAGTTCCCATGCTTCCAGGCCACCAGGCCCCTGCTCCTAAAAGCTCTGCCCACAGACCAGCAATACCGCAGAGCAGTGGCCTCAGCCTCACCCAGGAGGGAGCTTGTTGCAAACACAGAATCTCGGGCACAGCTCCAGACCAACTGAACCTAATTTGCATTTCAGCAAGATATCCTGGTAATTCACATGTTCATTCATTTTGAGAAGCATGGGTCTAGGGGAATTTCCCCCATGTGTGAGAAGTGCAAACACTGTACCTGGTTGCAGACGTCACTGGGGCGGGGGGGGGGGGGGGGGAGCCCATTTTCCCCATGGAGAATGGTCTATACCTCAACTCACAAAAATGAAAGTGTTTCCTAATCTCAGGAACAAAAATGGTCCCTGCGCCTAGGGGCTGCCAGCCAGCCTCGTCATCTTCAGATGCTCTGTGTCGCTGCTTCTTGCCAAGAAAGCCAGCTTACAGCCTCACGTTCTGCTCTGCCTGGAAATCTGGACCAAGTTCTTAAGGCATTTAACTACCTATTATCACTTCTGTGCACGAAGCCCAGTTCTTATGTTAAATAAAAGACCACCCGGGCCCAGGCCCAAGGGTCAGAAGAGCTCATTCAGGGTCAGGTATGTGAGGGCGTCCAGCCGCCAGTTCCACACACCTCATGGCAGGGGAGGGCCTTGGGGTGAACACTAGGTCTGTTCCCAACTCCCACTCCTGGAACTCTGTTGAACTGACTCAAATCCTCCACTTGCTTCCTCCTGAGCTTCCTGAGAGTAGAAGCCACTGTTCACCACCCTGCCTGGCACACTGGAAGTTATGGAGTGAATAAACAAGGAACTGCTTTTTCTCATAGAAAACCTGGGGTCTGGGAACAGACAGTGAGCCTTTGGAAGACACTAAAGTCCCAGGGGAGATGGAGATTCCACAAACATAGTGGAATTAGCCAACTTTCACCCAAATCCTTCAATGTCTATGTGGAGACATAGTTATCAAAGATTTCAAGTATAAGGACTTCAATTTTTAATGTCAAATTTTTTATTCTCCCACAAGACAACAGTTGTCCTTTCAATACTGACTGAATGGGGGAGGGGGATTCAAACAGTTAATATAAATTCTTTAGAGCTATTACCTAAGTCATGTTTTATCACAAAAGTAGCACATAAGAAAAACATTAGGACATAAGTGTGTGATCTGTGCCTCAAGAAAGTGCCTTAAGTATAGACTTTGGATGCTGTCTCTAAATGAGGTTATGTAGTAGGTCTCAGAAATCCACTGACAGCATTGAACAAAGAATGTGTTCACCACACATGTTTAAACGTATGTCCCAATACTATTGGTCCTCACCACCTAGAACACACTGTGGATTGATTTACAAATACTGTACTAAAATATCGTGAATACAATTTTTTCAACTGTAGTTTTTTTAATGTGTTAAAAATCTAAACCAATGCTAGTCAAAATATGGTCTATAGACTGTGAGGGAATGTCAACACTTTGTTACCGGTCTTCCATGAAACAAGTGTGGAAATTAAGAGTATTCTATTTTCACTGGGTGTGTTTTGGGAAGGGAGATTTGTTTTGTTTTTTTAAACACATATTAGTCCAAAACAGATTGAGGGAACAAAATCTAGTACTGGTCTCTCACCATCAAGAGTTCGAGATGGTCAGATCTAAACCACCACCAGGTTCTGGGTGCTTTGGGGATTTCATTACTCTAGGAGCCTCAACTATGTAAAGGGGACTGGGTCCTCTTGCAACCTTCTCTGCCCATTTTCTGATAATTATTGGTGTGTGTGTGTGCATGTGCATGTGTGTGTGTATCCCTGAATTTCTTACAATAACCACATTTTCTCAGGGCCTTCTCCCATAGGTTGGAAAAGAACCTAATTTTTATAATCACAAACCAGCTTACTTTTCAAAAAACCTATCTCTCCTCCCCACCCTAAAGTATGTACCAGAAAGAAAGAAGAGGCCACCATGTTAGAGTTCTGTTTCCACCACTTACTACTTGGCTGACCTTAAGCAAGTCATGAAATCTGATACATTTCTTCTAGTAAAAGAAATAATGGGGAGGGGGAGAAAGATGGTGGAAGAGTAGGAGACCTAAATTTTATCTGGTCCCAGGAATGCAGCTAGATAGGTATCAAACCATTCTGAACACCTACAAACTCAATAGGAGATTGAAGAAAAGAGTAGCAGCAACTCTCTGAACAGAAAAGCGACCACTTTCTGGAAGGTCTCTTCTGATTTGTTTAGTACATATTTTTCTGGGGTCATTGTTACCCTGTTAGCATTTTGTTCTCTCATTCATCTGTTCTCTGGACAAAATGACAAGACAGAAAAACTCACCTCAGAAAAATGAACAAGAGTCAGTACCGACTGCCAGGGACCTAATCAATATGGACATTAGTAAGATGTCAGAACTAGAGTTCAGAATGATGATTATAAAGATACTAGCTGGGCTTGAAAAAAGCATGGAAGATACTAGAGAAACCCTTTCTGGAGAAATAAAGGAACTAAAAATCGAAATAAAGGCTATTAATGAAGTGCAATCAAAAATGGAGGCTCTAACTGCTAAGATAAATGAGGCAGAAGAGAGAATTAGTGATATAGAAGACCAAATGATAGAAAATAAAGAAGCTGAGAAAAAGAGAAACAACTACTGGATCACGAGGGCAGAATTCGAGAGATAAGTGATAACATAAGATGAAACAATATTAGAATAATTGGGATCCCAGAAGAAGAAGGAGAGGGGCAGAAGGTATATTGGGGCAAATTATAGCAGAGAACTTCCCTAATTTGGGGAAGGAGACAGGCATCAAAATCCAGGAAGCACAGAGAACACCCCTCAAAAATCAATAAAAATAGGTCAACACCCCAACATCTAATAGTAAAACTTACGAGTCTCAGGGACAAAGAAAAAATCCTGAAACCAGCTCGGGACAAGAGGTCTGCAAACTACAATGGTAAAAATATTAGATTGGCAGCAGACCTATCCACAGAGACCTGGCAGGCCAGAAAGGACTGGCATGCTATATTCAGAGCACTAAATGAGAAAAATATGCAGCCAAGAATACTATATCCAGCTAGGCTGTCATTGAAAATAGAAGGAGAGGGCGCCTGGGTGGCTCAGATGGTTAAGCGTCTGCCTTCGGCTCGGGTCATGATCCCAGGGTCCTGGGATTGAGTCCCACATTGGGCTCCCGGCTCAGCGGGGAGCCTGCTTCTCCCTCTGACCCTCTCCCCTCTCATGCGGTTTCTCTCTAGCTCGCTCTCTAAAAAATAAATAAATAAAATCTTAAAAAAAAAAAAAAAGAAAAGAAAATAGGAGATAAAAAGCTTCCAGGACAAACAAAACCTAAAAGAATTTGCAAACACGAAATCAGCCCTACAAGAAATATTGAAAGGGGTCCTCTAAGCAAAGAGAGAGCTTAAAAGTATTATAGACCAGAAAGGAACAGAGACAATATACAGTAACTTACAGGCAATACAAAGGCACTAAATTCATATCTTTCAATAGTTATCCTAAATGTAAATGGGCTAAATACCCCAATCAAAAGACACAAGCTATCAGATTGGACAAAAAACAAGACGCATTGATATGCTGTCTGCAAGACACTCATTTTAGACCCAAAGACACCTCCAGATTTAAAGTGAGGGGGTGGAAAACCATTTACCATGCTAATGGACACCAAAAGAAAGCTGGGGTGGCACTCCTTATATCACAAAAATTAGATTTTAAGCCAAAGACTGTAATAAGAGATGAGGAAGGACACTATATCATACTTAAAGGGTCTATCCAACAAGAATATCTAACAATTGTAAATATCTATGCCCCTAACATGGGAGCAGCCAATTATATAAGCCAATTAATAAAAAAAAGCAAAGAAACACATTGACAACAATACAATAATAGTGGGGGACTTTAACACCCCCCTCACTGAAATGGACAGATTGTCTAATCAAAAGATCAACAAGGAAATAAAGACTTTATATGACACATTGGACTAAATGGACTTCACAGACATATTCAGAACATTCCATCCCAAAGCAATAGAACACACATTCTTCTCTAGTGCCCAAGGAACATTCTCCAGAATAGATCACATCCTAGATCACATCCTAGGTCACAAATCAGGTCTCAACTGGTACCAAAAGATTGGGATCATTCCCTGCATATTTTCAGACCACAGTGCTTTGAAACTAGAACTCAGTCACAAGAAGAAAGTCAGAAAGAACTCAAATACATGGAGGCTAAAGAGCATCCTACTGAAGAATGAATGGGTCAACCAGGAAATTAAAGAAGAATTTAAAAAATACATGGAAACCAATGAAAATGAAAACACAACTATTCAAATCTTTGCGATGCAGCAAAGGCAGTTCTAAGAGGAAAGTATATAGCAATACAAGCCTTTCTCAAGAAACAAGAAAGGTCTCAAATACACAACCTAACCTTACACCTAAAGGAACTGGAGAAAGAACAGCAAATAAAGCCTAAACCCAGCAGGAGAAGAGAAATAATAAAGATCAGAGCAGAAATCAATGAAAGAGAAACCAAAAGAACAGTAGAACAGATCAACGAAACTAGGAGGTGGTTCTTTGAAAGAATTAATAAAATTGATAAGTCCCTGGCCAGACTTATCAAAAAGAAAGGAGAAATGACCCAAATAAAATCATGAAAGAGGAGAGATCACAACCAACACCAAAGGAATACAAACAATTTTAAGAATTTATTATGAACAATTATATGCCAGCAAATTAGGTAATCTGGAAGAAATGGATGCATTCCCAGAGATGTATCAACTACCAAACCTGAACCAGGAAGAAACAGAAAACCTGAACAGACCCATAATCAGCAAGGAAATTGAAGCAGTAATAAAAAATCTCCCAACAAACAAGAGCCCAGGGCCAGATGGCTTCCCAGGGGAATTCTACCAAACATTTAAAGAATTAATACCTATTCTTCTGAAACTGTTCCCAAAAAATAGAAATGGAAGGAAAACTTCCAAACTCATTTTATGAGGCCAGCATTACCTTGATCCCAAAATCAGACAAAGAGATCCCATCAAAAAGGAGAATTGCAGACCAATATCCCTGATGAACATGGATGCAAAAATTCTCACCAAAATGCTAGCCAAAAGGATCCAACAGTACACTGAAAGGATTATTCACCACGACCAAGTGGGATTTATCCCTGGGCTGCAAGGTTGGTTCAATATCCGCAAATCAATCAATGTGATACAATACATTAATAAAAGAAAGAACAAGAACATATGATCCTCTCAGGCGCCTGGGTGGCTCAGTTGGTTAAGTGACTGCCTTCGGCTCAGGTCATGATCCTGGAGTCCCGGGATCGAGTCCCACATCGGGCTCCCTGCTCGGCAGGGGGTCTGCTTCTCCCTCTGCCCTCTTCCCTCTCGTGCTCTCTCTCATTCTCTCCCTCTCAAATAAATAAATAAAATCTTTAAAAAAAAAAAAAAAAAAAGAACATATGATCCTCTCAATAGATGCAGAAAAAGCATTTGACAAAGTAAAGCATCCTTTCTTGATTAAAACTCTTCAGAGTGTAGGGATAGAGGGTACATACCTCAATATCATAAAAGCCATCTATGAAAAACCTACAGCGAAGATCATTCTCAGTGAGGAAAAACTGAAAGCTTTCCCCCTAAGGTCAGGAACACAGCAGGGATGTCCACTATCACCACTGCTATTCAACATAGTATTACAAGTCCTAGCCACAGCAATCAGACAACAACAAGAAATAAAAGGCATCTGAATCTGCAAAGAAGAAGTCAAACTCTCACTCTTTGCAGATGATATGATATTTATGTGGAAAACCCCAAAGACTCCACCCCAAAACTGCTAGAACTCATACAGGAATTCAGTAAAGTGGCAGGATATAAAATCAATGCACAGAAGTCAGTGGCATTCCTATACACCAACAACAAGGCAGAAGAAATTAAGGAGTCAATCCCATTAACAATTGCACCCAAAACCATAAGATACCTAGGAATAAATCTAACCAATGAGGCAAAGAATCTGTACTCAGAAAACTATAAAATACTCATGAAAGAAATTGAGGAAGACACAAAGAAATGGAAAAACATTCCATGCTCATGGATTGGAAGACCAAATATTGTGAAGATGTCAATGCTACCTAGAGCAATCTACACATTTAATGCAATCCCTGTCAAAATACCATCCACTTTTTTCAAAGAAATGGAACAAATAATCCTAAAATTTGTATGGAACCAGAAAAGACCCCGAATAGCCAGAGGAATGTTGAAAAAGAAAAACAAAGCTGGTGGCATCACAATTCCGGACTTCAAGCTCTATCACAAAGCTGTCATCATCAAGACAGTATGGTACTGGCACAAAAACAGACACATAGATCAATGGAACAGAATAGAGAGCCCAGAAATGGACCCTCAACTCTATGGTCAACTCATCTTCGACAAAGCAGGAAAGAATGTCCAATGGAAAAAAAGACCGTCTCTTCAACAAATGGTGTTGGGAAAATTGGATAGCCACATGCAGAAGAATGAAACTGGACCATTTCCTTACACCACACACAAAAATAGACTCCAAATGGTTGAAAGACCTAAATGGGAGACAGGAGTCCATCAAAATCCTAAAGGAGAACACAGGCAGCAACCTCTTCCCAGAAACATCGCCAAAGGCAAGGGAAGCAAGGGCAAAAATGAACTATTGGGACTTCATCATGATAAAAAGCTTTTGCACAGCAAAGGAAACAGTCAACAAAACCAAGAGACAACCGACAAAATGGGAGAAGATATTTGCAAATGACATATCAGATAAAGGGCTAGTATCCAAATCTATAAAGAACTTACCATACTCAACACCCAAAGAACAAAGAATCCAATCAAGAAATGGGCAGAAGACATGAAGACATTTCTGCAAAGAAGACATCCAAATGGCCAACAGACACAAAGTGCTCAACATCGCTTGGCATCAGGGAAATCCAAATCAAAACCTCAATGAGATACCACCTCACACCAGTCAGAATGGCTCAAATTAACAAGTCAGGAAATGACAGATGTTGGTGAGGATGCAGAGAAAGGGGAACCCTCCTACACTGTTGGTGGGAATGCAAGCTGGTGCAGCCACTCTGGAAAACAGTATGGAGGGTCCTCAAAAAGTTGAAAATAGAGCTACCATATGACCCAGCAATTGCACTACTGGGTATTTACCCCAAAGATAACAAATGTAGTGATCTGAAGGGGTACATGCACCCTGATGTGTACAGCAGCAATGTCCACAATAGCCAAACTATGGAAAGAGCCAAGATGTGCATCAACAGATGAACAGATAAAGATGTGGTATATATATATACAATGGAATATTATGCAACCATCAAAAAAAAAAAAACCCGAAATCTTGCCATTTGCAATGACGTGGATGGAACTAGATGGTATTATGCTAAGCGAAATAAGTCAGTCAGAGAAAGACATGTATCATATGATCTCACTGATATGAGGAATTCTTAATCTCAGGAAACAAACTGAGGGTTGCTGGAGTGGTGGGGATTGGGAGGGATGGGGTGGCTGGATGATAGACATCGGGGAGGGTATGTGCTATGGTGAGCTCTGTGAATTGTGTAAGACTGATGAATCACAGATCTGTACCTCTGAAACAAATAATACATTATATGTTTAAAAAAAAAAAAAAAGATAGTAGGAAGGGAAAAATGAAGGGGGGAAATCGGAAGGGGATACGAACCATGAGAGACTATGGACTCTGAGAAACAAACTGAGGGTTCTAGAGGGCAGGGGGGTGGGGGGATGGGTTAGCCTGGTGATGGGTATTAAAGAGGGCATGTATTGAATGGAGCACTGCGTGTTAAATGCAAACATGAATCATGGAACATTACATCAAAAACTAATGATGTAAGGTATAGTGATTAACATAACATAATAAAATTAAATTAAAAAAAAGAAAGAATGGTAACTTTCAGAATAATCTCTTGG
Organism: Mirounga leonina; assembly: GCF_011800145.1. NCBI lineage: Eukaryota > Metazoa > Chordata > Mammalia > Carnivora > Phocidae > Mirounga > Mirounga leonina. The sequence goes on from NW_023270466.1 coordinate 1,404,122, forward strand.
GGTAGATTTGAGACTCATTCATGTAGTTGTTAAACCTCTATTTTGCAAGACACTGGGACAGGGATTTGAAATAGTGTACAAAACATAATTTATAATCTCACAGATCTTAAAACTCTAGTTTATAATATGTGAAAGCATTTTGTATTCTGCAAAGCACATACCAGAGTAAGAGGTCATTACTGATAATATTAAGAATAATCTGAATCTTAAATCTTTGTATCCAATTTTATGGATCCTTTTAGATACAAAGAAGGTGAGGGGAACAGTATTTACCTCCCAGAACTGGCCTCTGGGGAAGAAAAAGTGAAGAGACAAAGAACTCAATTCTGTTGCTTAACTCCTCTTACAACTAATTGCTGATGATGCATTTACTTCAACTCCCTAGTTCGACTGAAGTAAAAACAAAATATTTGTCCTTCAAGAGGAGCAAGGGAACTCAACTGGCTAAATCAGCCATGGCTTGTCTTCAGTGAAAAAGCATGGCAGATTTCAATCCCTAATTCCTAAACCTTAAAGGCAAGACATTTTACTACCTTTCAGATTCTGGTTAAGTGAGAAGGAGAAGAGTATCAATCCAAAACTACTTAATGTATTGCTACAAATCAAGATTTAGAGTTCAAATAGCTACCTTCAGGAATGAAAGTATAAACCTCATGATAATTACTACTCACTGAACACTTACCATACACCAAGAACTGGGTTACAAACATTGTATTTAAAATCCTGACAACCTACTGAAGTGGCTAATATTCTCCCCATGTGTTATAGATTAAAAAAAAAAAAAATCAATCCAGAAATGTTAAGTTTGTTGGTAAGAATGTCAAACCCAGGGCCACCACCTATGCCCAAGATATTGTAGGAACTCAATTTGCCTATCTGCCACCATTCTCTATGGACACAGAAGCAACAATATAAGAATTTGGGAGCAGCATCCAGTGCCCCAGTTACTAGAACTTAGACACTGAGAGAAAGGGGCACTGGGTTATCTACACAACACGAGGCCTGGAAAAAGGCAGTTTATCATAAAATATAAACCACATTATAGATTTCATTGGTTAATTGCCCAGCATCCACACACCCCTTTGTCTTTTCTAATAGAACCCAGATTTTGTTCAGGTAGGCACACATGCATAGACACATGTAACATACATGCACACAAGTACATGCAAAGTCTGTGAGGCTCAGGGAACTATGACTCACCCTACCTCCACCGTGGCTGGTGTAAGGGGAATCCCACCCTTCTTGTCTGATTGATTCATTAAAGGACATATGTCCCGGTTTAGGTCAACGAGACATGAGGAGCAATTGGGGTTTCTTGAATAGCTCTTGTTGGCTCTCCTGAGAGAGCTTCCCAAAGAGACTTTCTCTTCCGCTCTGGATGTTGTTATACAAAGGTGTGAGGCCTGGAACTGCTGCAGCCATGTTAAAAACCAGCCTGAGGATGAATCCAACACAGGGCAGAGCAAAAATATTCACAGGGAGATGGGGGTCTGTGTCTCCAGATCACCCAACATGATGCTCACTTTATGTGTGAACCTCCAGGTCTGCCAACAAAATACCTTGTTGTTTCAACTAGTACAAATTGGATTTTCTGCTGACTGCACCCAAAATTTTCACTCAAGAAAGAAGGTGAATCAATAGGGCCAACGGGAAACACAATCACAGAAATTATCAACTAATGAACCAAGGAGCAGAGTCCATCTACCGTGTTCTATTTGACCAAAATAGTGTTTTTGTATCTTTAAATTGGGAGCCTGCTCAGAATATCTGAATGCTGGCTGCTCTTGAAAAGCTGGAGGGTCTGGAAGCTGGACCACGAAGGTCTGCTGAAGCTCAGGATCAGCTCTCCTTTCCATGCAGAGTGAACTTTGCAGTCTACCATACTCCCACCTACCCTGGGGTCTTCCACATCTTCCATTTCCCACAGTTCCCTGACCCCTGGAAAAATCTGAGTTTACAACCCTGATCGGAGGCAAATTAGAGGCTTTCAAAGTGTTCCTGGAGTTTTCCTTGAAAGTGCTTGGGAGCATCCTCACAGACAGAAAAAGTCCTCAGTGGACACAGCTTGAGCTGCTCCCTAAGGCTGTGTAGCCACTGACATCCTAGTACCCTTTGGCGGGGAAGAAGGGTCCAAGATAGACCAGAGACTTTAGGGAAGATCACTGGGATGAGGGGAGTAGATAACATCCACAAGAATCAAACACAGAGCGCCTGTGTGGCTCAGTTGATTGGGCATTTGCCTTTGGCTCGGGTGGTGACCCCAGGATTCTGGGATCAAATCCCGCACTGGGCTCCCTGCTCCATGGAGAGCCTGCTTCTCCCTCTGCCCCTCCACCCCCCATCTTTCATGAATAAAGAAAATCTTAAAAAAAAAAAAAAGAATCAGAAACACAGACCCAAGACACCAGGAATAGTTCATTCTGGGGCAGGCATTATACCCCCCAGGAATCCTCTATGACAAACAGAAGTGGGACTACCAGACCTTGTTTTCTGGTAATTAAGGCTTTGAGACTTTTGTTCAAAGGGCCCTGTTGCTCAGCATCCTATGTTCACATGAGTTGCTCATGAAAGGGGCAGCCTGCAAAGATACACATTTGGGGAAGAACAGAATTGTCAGTCTCTCCTGATTCTTCTACAGGGAAGGAAGAATCCAATTCCCATCTGGATACCTAGAAACTTCAAAGGGGCTTCTAGACAAATGTAAGGCCCTGAACAGCAAACTGAATGTTTGGTTTGCTACCAAGAGTAGGTCTTCTCCCTAGAAGTTGCACTTCTTTTGTGAATTAACATCCTCAATCCATTGATTTTCATAAGCAGATAAATAGAACAGTAATGAGAAACTGGTGAACTGAATAGTTCTGCTTCTAATGTGAAGGACAAGCATTAGTTAATTTAAGAAATATTGTGCCCTGGGGCGCGTGGGTGGATCAGTCAGTTGAGTGTCCGACTCTTGGTTTCGGCTCAGGTCATGATCTTAGGGTGTGGGATGGAGCCCCACATCGGGCTCTGCACTCAGTGCAGAGTCTGCTTGTTCCCTTCCCTCTGCTTCTCCTCCTGCTCTCTCGCTCTCAAAATCTTAAAAAAATAGGGGGGTGGGAGGATGGGTTAGCCTGGTGATGGATATTAAAGAGGGCACGTTCTGCATGGAACACTGGGTGTTATACGCAAACAATGAATCATGGAACATCAAAAACTAATGATGTAATGTATGGTGATTAACATAGCATAATAATAATAAAATAAAAAATAAATAAAATCTTAAAAAATATATTGTGGCTTGATTGAACCTTTTATAAGCTCTATTTATATCTCTGCTAAAAAAAACTTCAAGCATATCTGCATAAATATGTATATTTTGTTATGGTAGACACCATAGATTTAACCAAAACTGAGCATTTCTTTAGAAAGAAATTCACTTTTATAATTGGATTTTAAATATCAAGTATTACTTTGTTAATTATTCCTTCCCATTGCAGACAGTAACTGGTATTTGATATTTGGCTGGGACATTCATTCAGAAAATGGCATTATCCCAAGACAATGAGGAAAGAAGTAATATTAAAGCTGTTTAAATAGGGAGAAATATAAAGAAAGACAAGAACAGAGGGACCCCTCATAGTTGAACCTTTTAAAAGTTGTTTTGATTTGATGGGGAAAATGATGCTGGGAAAACCAGACAGCTACATGCAAAAGAATGAAACTGGGCCACTTTCTTACACCATACACAAAATAAACGCAAAATGGATTGAAGACCTAAATGTGAGACCTGAAACCATAAAACTCCCAGAAGAAAACATAGGTAGTAATCGCTGACATTGGCCATAGCAACATTTTTCTAGATAGGTCTCTTAAAGCATGGGAAACAAAAACAAAAACAAACTATTGGGGCTATACCAAAATAAAAAGCTTTTACACATCAAGGGAAACCATCAACAAAAGGCAACCAACCAAACAAGATATTTATCTGTACATGATATATCTAATAAGGATATATTATTATATCCTTAATTAATCCAAACTATATGAATAGTTAATACCCAAACTATATGAAGAACTGCAACTCAACACCAAAAAAATCCCAAATAATACAATTTAAAAATGAGTAGAGGAGGGATGCCTGGGTGGCTCAGTCAGTTAAGCATCTGCCTTCGGCTCAGGTCACAATCCTGGGGTCTTCAGATTGAGCCCCATGTTGGGCTCCCTGCTCTCAGTGGGGAGCCTACTTCTCCCTCTACCTCTGCCCCTCCCCCCTGCTTGTTCTCACGCTCTCTTTCTCTCCCCCTCTCTAATAAAATCTTTAAAAAATGAACAAAGGACCTGAATAGACATTTTTCCAAAGACAACAGACCATGTAGCCAACAGATATATGAAAAGATGCTCAATATGATGCATCAGGAAAATGCAAACCAAAACCACAACGAAATATCACCCCACTCCTGTCAGAATGGCTAGAATCAAAAAGAAATAACAAGTGTTGGTGAGGATGTGGAAAAGTGGAGCACTTGTGCACTGTTGGTGGGAATGTAAATTGGTACAGCTACTGTGGAAAACCACATGGAGGGTCCTCAAAAAAATTAATAAAAATACCACATGACCCAGTAATTCCACCACCAGGTATTTACCCAAAGAAAATGAAAACACTAATTCAGAAGGATACAAATCCTTCTGTTTATTGCAGCATTGTTTACAATAGCTAAAATATGGAAGGAACCCAAGTGTCTATCAATAGATGAGTGGATAAAAAAAGATGTTGAACACATACACACACACGCCATAAAAATGAAATCTTGCTATCTGCAATAACATGGATGGAGCTAGAGGATATTATGCTAAGTGAAATAAGGTAAAATAAGTCAGAAAACTATCATGATTTCACTTATATGTGAAATCTAAAAAAACAAAAAGCAGAAACAGACCCATAAGTCATAAATACAGAGAAACTAATGGTTCCCAGAGGAGAGGGGTGGATGGAAGGATGGGCAAATGGGTGAGGGGAAGTGGAAAAAACTCATTTTATAGCTGAAAAACTAAGTCACAGTAATAAAACATACAGCATGGGGCATACAGTCAATGGTATTGTGATCGTGTTGTACTGTAACAGAGGGTAGCTACAATTGTGGTGAGCACAGCATAATGTATAAACTTGTTGAATCACTATGGTGTACACTTGAAACTGTACTATTGTGTGTCAATATGGAATACTGTGTGTCAAATACACTTTAATAAAAATGTTGATTTGTATTACTCAAATATTTTCAGATGAATAAAAGGTAAAACCAAGGATTAGGAAGCTGAAGTACCTAATTCTGAATATACATCTACCATAGAGTAATTGTATATTATGACTAAGATAAATGAAAATACAGGCTAGATGGATTAAAGGCATTTTTGTGTACAATAAATAATCATAAGTTGGGGGATGGGAGAGTATTAGGACTGTAGCAGTGACCTGAAAATGAGAAAACAAAATTACCAAATCCAGACATTCACAGCAGGGAGGCAGGCAGGGAATCAATAGTTTCCTGAAAGTGAGAATCTGGCTGCAAAAATAAAAGGCAAAACACAAGTGGCCACCTAGCCCAATGAGGCTCACTGGAAGAGAGTCAAAACCCAACTGCTGATCTCAAGTCCCTGGTGGCCCCTACACCCTCGGAGAAAACAAATATACAGCCATCCTCACAGCTAGAGGCTTAGTAATATCAAGGTTGGGGACATTTTAAGAAGCCCTAGGGAAGAAAACTGGAGAATAAGTACAGCCATGAAAAAAAGCAGCAGCCAGAACAGGTTGACCACTCTATTGCCTGGGTTCTGAATGTGTCTTCTGAAGGAGGGTCATAGTCGAATACAGAAGCAGGGTGCCCTGGACTTGGTAATGTTTCCTTCTCTTTGCTTTTCTTTGGGGTGTTTTTTGCCACTGTTACCTCCCCTAGGTTCCACATCTTTCACTCTAAAGGATGGGCTGTGTGTCTACACTCAGTCATAGGGTCATTTCTCTTCTGACACACAGATCCATCCCAATGCTTGAGGAATCATATTTGATGTTTCAGCTCTTAGAAATTTCTGCCACTTCTCAGTGCTCAAAAGATTTTTCCTTCCCCCACTTTTTTCTTCTTCCCATTTTGGGGTTTAGTGTCCTTGACAGACCCAATTCCTGAAGGCAGTCACTTCAGAATAATTTTAGTCTTCCAACTCCAATCCTTTCTGCAATGTCAATGGATTCCTCCCCCCACCCCCCCACCCCCACTTCACGGTGCAGAAACCAAGGCTCAGAGAGCCTAATTAACTTACCCAAGGTCAACATAGCTAGAAAATAGCATAGTCAATATTTAAACCCCGGTCTGCTTAATTTTGTTATTATACCCAAATTTTCAAATAGTTTAAAAGAAATAACTGGATAATAGCAACTTGATAACATCTACAAAACCTTACACTTACTGTATTTAATGGAGAGAAACTAAATGTTTTTCTCCTAAGATCAAAAACAAGGCAAGGATGCTCCCTCTCACCATTTCTATTCACTATCATACTGGAAGTTCTAACAAATGCATTAAGGGGCAGGGAGACATACAGATTGGGAAGGAAGAAATAAAATTTTCTTTATTTGAAGATTACATGATTGTTTATGTAGAAAGCCCAGAAGAATCAACAACAAATTTCCTGGAACTGATAAGTGATTATAGCAAGGTTGCAGGATACAAAGCTAATATACAAAAGTGAATAGTTTTTCCATGTTATCAGCAAGAACAATTGAGAGCTGAAATTAACACCATTTACATTAGCAAAATGAACACCTTTAGGTACAAATAACAAGTATGCATAAAATCTAGGTGGGAAAAACTATAAAATTGTGATGAATGAAATAAAGACTAAACAAATGGAGAGATATCCCATGTTCATGAATAGGAAGACTCAATATTGTTAAGATGTCAGTGCTTCCCAACTTTAACTATAGGTTCAATGCAAGTCAATCAAAATCTAAGTTAATTTATATAAGCAATCTGATTCTAATGTTTATATGGAAAGGAAAAAGATCCAGAATAGCCAACACAATGTTGATGAAGAACAAAATCAGAAGACTGACACTACTCAACTTCAAGACTTACTAGAAAATTACAGTGATTAAGACAGTGTGGTACAGGCAAAAGAATGTACAAATAGAGCAACAGAACAGAAGAGCCCCAAAATAGACCCACACAAATATAGTTACTACTGACCTTTGACAAAAAAGCAAAGGCACTTCAGTGGAAAGAAGATGGTGTTTTGTTTTGTTTTCAATAAATGGTGCTGGAACAACTAGATATCCACATGCCAAAAAATCATCATCATCATCATCATCATCATGATCTAGACACAGATATTATACCCTTCACAAAAATTAACTCAAAATAGATCATAGACCTAAACCACAAAACTATAATACTTCTAGAAGATATCATAGGTCAAAACCTAGGTGACCTGGGTTTGGCGATGACTCTTTAGATACGACACCAAACCATGAGAAAAAAATTGATACGTTGAAGTTCATTAGAATTTAAAATCTCTGCTCTGCAAAGAAACTGTTAAGAGAATTAAAAGACAAGCCACACACTTGGAGAAAGTATTTGAAACCACACATTTGACAATGGACTTATATCCAAAGAACTCTTAAGATGTGACAATAAGATACAAACAACCCAATTTAAAAGTGGACAATTTTGACAGACACTTTCCCAAAGAAGATATATGGATGGCAAATAAGCATATGAAAAGGTGCTCCATATCAACAGGTCATTAGGGAATTGCAAATTAAAACAATGAGATACCACCACATACCTACTGAATGGCTAAAATCCAGAACACTGATAACACCAAATGCTGACAAGGATGTGAAGCAACAGGAGTTCTCATTCACTGCTGGTGGAAAGTAAAATGGTACAGCCACTTTGGAAGAGAGTTTGACAGTGCCTTGCAAAACTAAACACAGGCTCAATACAGCAACTGTGCTCCTAAGTATTTACCCAAATGAGTCAAAAACTTATGTCCACACGGAAACTTGCACACAAATGTTTACAGCAGTTTTATTCATAATTACTAAAAATTGGAAGTAACCAAGATGTTCTTCAATAGGTGAATGGATAAACAAAGTGGAACATTCATACATGGATTATTATTCAGGGATAAAAGGAAATTAGCTATTGAGCCATGAAAAGAAATGAAGAATATTTAAATGCATATTGCTAAAAAGAAGCTACTGTGAAAAGGCTACATACTGTATACATACATATGGCATTCTGGAAAAAGCAATACTACAGAGATAGTTAAAAAAAAAAAAGGATCAGTGGTTGCTGAGGTTGTGGGGTGGGGAGAGATGAATAGGTGAAGCACAAAGGATTTTTAAGGCAGTGAAACCATTCTGTATGATACTTTAATGGTGGATATGTGACACATTTGTCAAAACTGTACAACATAAAGTAAAACCCTAACAAACTATGAACTTCAGATAATAATAATGTATTAATATTTGTTCATCAATTGTAACAAATGAATCACACTAATGCAAGATGTAAATAATATGGGAGAGTGGGGATTGGTAGAAAGGGAGTAGATGGGAACTGAACTTTCTGTTCCGTTTTTCTGTAAACCTAAAATATTCAAACACATTAATTTAAAAGTAAAGAAGAAAAGAAAGAAACCAACAAAACACCTCAGAGGATATAAGCCTAAGAACTGCAACTCATGGGGCGCTTGGGTGGCTTAGTTGGTTAAGCGTCCAACCCTTGATTTCACCTCAGATCATGATCTCAGGATTGTGAGATCAAGCCCCATGTCAGGCTCTGTGCTGGGTGTGGAGTCTGCTTAAGATTCTCTCTCTCCCTCTGCTCCCTCCCCACCCCACCCCCAGTTTTCACTCTTAAAAAAAATTTTATATATATATATATATATATTGCAACTCAGGAGACAGACCAAGAAAATGTTATAATTATCCAAAATAAAAGTGGACACATATTTTCTTTAATACTCAAAGAGGAAAAACACATTTAAATGATCCCTCACTCCAGTAGCTGAGACAAGATTCTAAGCACAGTACTTTCATAAGCAAACTGTCTACATTAATCAATACTTCTAAAATTTAAGTACCTCTTCATTTAATATCTGTCTTTTTCCCTTATTCTAGCCTATGACCTGCAACATTCATTTCTCTAACAAACATTGAGAAATAGATAGTCCAAGCCCTGTGGGCCCTGCAGTCTCCCTGAGCTCCATCAGGGAATAGGAGATGCTAGCATCACCTCCTCTTCTCAGAATGGAATTGGCAGGCATTTGCTTAAAGCCTCCTTAGTTCCTGGCACTGTGGACCATGTTCTTTTTTAAATTGCATCAACTATTCATCTGATTTAATCCACATGAGCCCTAGGAGCTAGCTGCTTTTCCATTTTCCAGGAGAGGAATATAAAGCTTAGAATGGTTGCACAACTTGCCTAAAGTCACACAGCAAGTAAATGGCAAAATTCAACTTTGAACTCTAGCCTCTCAGAGTCCAAAAAGAGAAGACTAGAATTATTAACAGTTAGGGAGCACTAACTTTCATATTAAGGGCAGAATCAGAGAATGTTGGCATTGGAAGGTACTATGGAAAGAATCTGCTTCAAACCCCTCATTTCAGAAATGAGAAAACAGAGACCCAGAGAGGTTAAAATACTTCTGGAATTTTAACAAATCCAAAATCCACAAATCAGTGCTGAAACTGAAATTTAAAATCAAGGGTTGGGAGTCAAGATATATCAGTCAGGATAGGATTGGTTAAGCTGCAGTAACAAAGAACTCCAACATATCAGTGAGTTAACAGCACATAGGTTTGTTTCTCACCTATAATACACAGCCAAAGCCGACTGGCAGGGGAGAGATTTCCTCATCATAGCTTAGGGATTCAGAATGATGGAGGCTTCCTCTTGACAGCAGTTCCAACTAGCACCACAGCAGTGGGAAGGGAATGTGGTAAATCCCACACTAGCTTTTAAACATATGTCACTTCAGCTCATTAGCCAACGCAAGTTAAAAATCTTGCCTGACTTTAAAGAGGATAAGGAAATGAAATTCCACCATGTGCCCATAAGGATGAGAAAAAGAATGTTTGTGAAAATTCCTATACCTATCATACAAGGGTTGGTCCAACACTTGGCTTAATTAGCATAATATGCCAGATTTGCTCCTCCCACCCCCACCCCACCAAGTATTTTTAAAATACTCACCTAAAACAATAGTAATGCCACCCACTTTACAATCTTCACCAACTTACCTGGGCATCTCTATTACAACAATTCAGTGAGTTTGGAGTCCATGATCCAACTGAAATCATCTGCTGACCATATTTTTAAAAATTGAGAATACAGAGCTCCAAGAAAAATATGGCAATAGTCAATTAAGAGTTTCCATTCATATACAGAGAGAACAAAGAGATCCTTTCTCTTTATGAAATTCTTAATGCAACCAAGAGCTTAATAAGATAGAATTTTTCCTGAAATTGCATACAGATGTCTACACTGAGCTCAACAGTTCAAACAAACAAACAAAAAAAAAAAAACAAAAAACCTTGGGTCTCATTAAACATAGAACTCCTTCATAGTCCTATCTGTCAAGAGCCTTGGGAAGAAGGATACCCCAGTTTCTGAGAATAATCTGACAGAGCAGCTCTTGGCCCATCTAAGATGGTGACGTAAAGCAGCCAAACCAGAATTGTTAAATGGCTATGGAGAAATTCAAAACCACTTATACAGTTAGCTAAGCTTGCTCAGGGAGGGGGGAAAGAATCCCTTCAACCTAGACCAATAAGAAAAGAAAGCTAAACAAGGGCAGAAGATGTATTCAAGAGAAGATTGTACACATGTAGCCCTAATACATCTACGGGAGTCCACACAGCTCAGTCTGCACAGCTCGGACGCATTCAGTGAGGAGCAGGTCAATAGCAAAAGTACGTAAAAGCAATTCAATTTTTCATTATTAGTTTTCAAGGACATTTCAGAGCACCCAAGGATGAACCCACAACATTTCTCTAAACACCTTCAGCCTCCCCAAATTTTCTTGTACCCTCCAGGTGCTGTGAAAACTCTTACCCCCAAAAATCCCTCCCCAATGCCAAACCCACAAGACTTTATGTCCCACTTCCTAGTTCTTCCCTATTAAGATGTAGGTTAGTAGCCTTATTTACAGCAAGAAATCCTCTTCTTCAGGAGAGAGGAGAGGAGGAGAAACTAAGAAGGCCAAGGCAGAAGGGTGGCTTGAACACTCATGTGTACTTAGAACTACAGAGGTAGTGTGGTTTTAAAGGGGTGCTCTGCAATGGCCCAAAGCGTATCACTGTCCTATTTGGTCATGCTTGCCCAAGAAACATTTTTAAGATTTTATTTACTTGAGAAAGAGAGTGAGAGAGCGAGAAAGCACAAGCAGGGGGAGGGGCAGAGGGAGATGCAGACTCCCTGCAGAGCAGGGAGCCCAACGTGGGGCTCGATCCCAGGACCCTGGAATCATGACCTGAGCTGAAGGCAGATGATTAGCCGACTGAGCCACCCAGGTGCCCTGCCCAAGAAACATTCTGATAAAGTTAAGAAGGCCAGGCATTGAAAGAGGAGATCCCACTGGACAACAGGTTAGTCCCAGAAGGTCTTCTACTATGTTGGCATACATGTCTGGACATGGCCACCCCACAGCAAATTATAATTCAGTGTGAGAAAGAGCATGACAAAGGTTGCAATCGTAACAGGCGTAACAGCTACAAATTACCAAGTGCCAACTAAAAAGGAGGGCTCCTACTAAGAACCACACAGACATTATGCCATTCGCCCCTTCCAACAACCCTAGCACCAGCCTTATTTGGGTGGATGACCTTCTAGAAATGTAGGATTTCTACCCACCTCCATTCCTAATTCTTTCAAGCTGCATTTTTACCCTCTGAAATTCTACTCCTTATTCTGGCAAAAGAACAACCCAGCATGGCTCTGTAATTTCTACTTTGTGAAAGCCTGATGCCTCACTTCAATAGCGTCATTCTCTAAGATTCTCCTATCAGTAGTCAGACCATTAGCTGGTCTGCAGCCCACACAGCCCCCGGAACAACCCTCTGTGTGCTGGGGGGATTCCTGTGCACGCGTGCATGTGTATACACACACACACACCCCACAACCATTTATCACAAATATTTAGAGACTAGAAGGCGTGGGCTGGGTTCCCTATCACACTCCCCATTTCTTCAAGTGATTAGTCACAAAGGAGGAAAAACATCTCGGTTATATTTACAGCTCTTCTGACTACACAGCAACCCAAGTTAGGGGTGCCTCACTTTTTATGAAACTGAAAATACAGAGAATGATTGATGTGAATTTTAACAGCCATTGTCATCTATTACAAACCAGCTTTCATCTTTAACTCTCTTCTGCGTTTTTTTCCCCTACTCTCTGCAGCAGACAGGGGCTTCCTGAGGGAAGGAAAAAAAAAAAAGCAGATGAAGTCTACCAGCACTTCATACTCGAAGAACATTTTGGTCCATTGTTTAGCAGAACACAACACGGAGCCTGATGGCACCATTCTCAACACCTAAGAAGGTGCTCAAACACTTGCTCAAAATGGAGCAGAGAAGTGAGAACCCCGCTTCGGGGATTCACTCTTAAGAAGGCATGTGAAGATATTCAAGACACAACATAAAAATCGGAGGGGGGAAAGATTTTGATAAAATTCCTATTTTTACATGTCTGCATATTTATGTACACATTTACATAAACAGACACAAAGAATAGAGATTTAAAGGCTAAATGTTGATGGTGATTATCTGTGGGAGAGGAGTTATTTTTAGTTTTTCTTTGTATCTATTTGCATTTTCCAGTTTTGTTTTTTTTTTTTTTTTTTTAACAAATAACAACCACCTAGGTTGGTTATCAGTGTAATATATTTCTTTCTAATCACTCTTAATCATTAAGGTTTAAGCTCTGGTTTATTCTCTGAGGGTAACATACAGACTATCCTCCCACAGGCCAACGGCTAGAAGTATCCTGAAGACTCACAAACCAGAATCCCAGTTATTATCATGTTTTCACCCAGAAAGAAAGAAGCAAGAGGCTGAGTATAATGAAGATGCTTCCAATTTTTGAAATCTGGTACAGGCCTAGAGTTCCCTGCCTCTACCAACCAATGGTCCTGGGCCAGTGAGCAACCTTTCTGGGCCTCTGGGAACCCAGGTGTGCAATGGTGGGCTGGCCCAAATGATGGCGAGTGTCCAGCCCAGACCTGAGCACCAGCATTTCTGGGCTTCCACACTGCCTTCTCTCAGAGGGCTGCTCTGTCTTAGCTAGCGTTCATGGCAATTCATTTGTATCCAAAAACAATTTTGGGGAGCGGGGGTGGCTGAAAGTGGGAGGAGAGGAGTAAGGGGCAGCTCTGGGATAAGGAGAGAGGACGTGGAAAGCGTCCATCACCCCTCCAAACCAACGCCTGCAATGAGGGTGGGACCAGAGCTGACGGAGGTGTTTAGCTTGACAAGTTTGTTGAAAGTGGGACAGGGCTGCAAGATTGGCTCTTACTTACAGTCCTGATGAAAATTCTGCCAATTTTGCTCACAGATTAAATCAGACTGTAACTTATGTTTCATTTTACATAGCCAATTTCTTATCGTTTGCAGCAATTCTACCACATTCCATTCCATAATGCTCCCCCCCACCCCCGCCACACACATACACACACACACACACACACACACAAGTTGGCTGTGATGCTTCTGCAAGGCAGCCAGGGTTGGGAATGAGAAAACCAGATGAACAGTGTAACTTAGGAATTGCATGCAGCGTTAGCCTCCCTCGAGCACAGAACATAGTCCTTCTCGGCTTCTTCTGCCTTTGGTCACCGAACAGAAACTTTCCCTGCCTCCCTTCACCTGACACCTGCCAGCTCCTAGCTCCAAGAGGAGCCTCCTAAGCTTTCCTCACCATCTACATATCCAAAAGTTGGAAGAGGAAAAGGATGAAAATCAGGCCACCAGAGCCAGGGAATTTTTCATGATGAACTGAAGGGTCTTGGAAGACGAGTCTGGAAGCCTTACTCTGGGTCCAGCGCTCCACTGCAGAGAGTATATACAGATGCTTTGTGGAAGCGAGAATGACCAGTACCCCCAAAGAGTCTACCCAGGCCCCCACAGGGAACAACTGACTGTAAAGATCCAGAAAGGAAGAGGATGTAGCTATACTCCCACAAGCCAACGAAAGGTCCTGGTGATAACCCTCCCAGATCAGAAGGCATCTTTCAACCCATGAGCACTGTTCCTCCAAGTTATAAGCTACAGCTCCAAAAGTTACCTCCTTGGGCTCTAGACTATGAACAGGATCTCAAAGGGTATCTATGTGGTGGTCAGTAGATATTAGCCAATGTCCCAAAGGACATAGTTCGCCAAAGAGGACAGGTGACTCCAGAAACATAAGTCCTATGTATCTGCTGCTCAAGCAGCAGAGTTTTATTTTTATGTTATTTTTCCATGTTTTCCTCCAGTTCATTTTATCAAATACTCTGCAAAATGCTCTTTGACCATGGATTCACGCATGCCATTACCCTGCATGAACAAAGCCCTCCCCTCTACCTACCCAAATCCTGTTACAGAAGTGTCCCCCTGCCCATGCCAGACAATCTGCTATAGGACCTGCCCTCCATCACAGCCCTCATGGACCCTCCCATCCTCAAGGACACCTCTGTCCTCCTTTGGAAACTGATGGAATGCTGCCTGGTCCTCAGCATGGTCATGTAGTCCTGTATTCAACTCTTCTTTTAACTTTTTTTTTTTTAAGATTTTTTATTTATTTATTTGAGAGAGAATGAGATAGAGAGAGCATAAGAGGGGGGAGGGTCAGAGGAAGCAGCAGACTCCCTGCTGAGCAGGGAGCCCGATACGAGACTTGATCTTGGGACTCCAGGATCATGACCTGAGCCGAAGGCAGTCGTTTAACCAACTGAGCCACCCAGGTGCCCCTTCTTTTAACTAATTTTCTCAAGCCTTACTTCTTCATCTTCAAATTCTTTTTTGGGCCTCACAGAATAACTTTTATCAATTAAATGGCTCAAAATATCAAGCCATAATGAAATATTGCTTTTACCTACCAACTTCACAAAGCCAAACAAAATGCTAAAAACAGCCAAGATTGCAAAAATGGAATTATATCCTAATAGGAGTCAAAATTAAAGTGGGCATTAGTGAAAGTTTGGAGCTACTTAGGGAATTTTTTTAATTCCTAATTTTCCTCCCCTTACCCAGACTTATGCCCCCCCAGTTAGGAGGTAGCAGTCTCTGTAATCCCTCAGCTCGGAGGATGTATGTGACAGAGCGGAAATTAACAGTTGAAAAGACTTCCTGGATTCTGTTTTCAAGTCTTTAAACACACTGAGCTGAACAGAATAGGAGTGTACCAGTTATTTGTTACTGTGTAACAAACCCTTCTAAAACACAGGGGCTTAAAAGAACTATTTTAATATTCTCTCTCATGGTTCTGTGTATTGAGGAGCTCAGCTGGATGGGTCTTGCCAGGGTCCCTTACACTGTTAGTCAGATGGTGGCCCACAGCTGGAAGCATCTGAAGAGTTCTTCACTCACATGCCTGGTGCCTGGGCTGGCTGGAACAGATGGGGCTAGTGAAGTCCCTTTCTACCTCTCTCCCTCTGTGCCCTGCCACCTGCCCCCCTCCCTCCATGTGACTGGCTTGGGCTTCCTCACAGCATGGCCTTCTCAAGGAAGCTGGACTTCTTAATTGGCAGCTTGCTTCCCCCAGGATGAACATTCCCTTTGGCCCAGGCAGAAGTTGCTTCATGCAAAGGTCACTTTTGTTACATCCTGTCGGTTACAAGCAAGTCCTTAAGGCCAGCCCAGACTCAATGGGATGGCAATTAGACTTTCCTTCTCAATAGGAGTAGCAAAGAATTTATGTCTATCTTTAATCTATCACAGGGTAAAAAGATACTTTTTCCAGATTAAAAAGGAGAAATGCTCTGTGGACCTGGGCTTGCTCCCTGGATATGGTCTGTGTTGGCAGAAAGATCAGGAAGGAAAGGTATGGTGTTTCCAGAGAAACACAATCACCAGTACGGGGCTTTCTGGCCTCACCAGGTTGCCCTGTCACAAGAATATCTACCAAGTCCAAGGGACAAATGGATACAGACATTGTAGCCAACAATGAACATGCCTCCCCAAGGGGGGGAAAGTTCAGGCAAGACCAATGAGGAACTTCCAACCACCCAGCAGGTTGGGAGATTTCCATCAAGCAACCTAATTTTGATGCCAAACAGAGTTGCCATCTCTCTTCCAGCTTGGGTTTGAGGAAGACACTTGGAATTAGACCCCAAATTTTCTTTCTCCCAATTTGATTCTTAGTGAAGAGGCATTCGGTCCCTCAAAACGGAACCTTCTGGTTATCTCCTTTCATCACGATTACCTGAGCAGAGTTCAACTACCCACAGGTACCCTCGGGCACAGTCCACATAGCAGCACAGGAATTCAAAGCTCAACCATTCAAGTGCAGAGAAGACAGAGGAGAAGGATCCAGAGCGCAGTTTGGAGATGGATTTTCCAGCCCATGGTGGCAAAAAGGAGCGACGAAAGAGGCAGGACTCAGCTAGAACCAACACAATGCCCAAGCCATTGACCAGAAACTGCCCCGAGATTGCTCCAAGAACCCCGTGATATATTACATGCCCCACTCAATAATCAGTCCTGTGTGGGTTAGCAGCACCCACGGGAGTGCAAAGTCGATGGGTCTGCAGGCCTGAAGGCGGACTCCCTCTTTGCCAGGATTCCAGAAACTGGCTCCCATAGAGGTGGAAAGCGGAGGCCCAAGGCCTTTGAAGGACAGCAGAGGGTGCTTTGCACACAAAAGCCAACTCGGGACGAGAAGCTGGGCACAGGGAACTGCATGCCCCCGCCCCGATTTTACATCGAACGTCACCAGTTTGAGAAGGAGATCGGCTGTCCCTCTCTTGCTGCCCTCAGCTTGTATCTTCCCTTCTAGTTTTTCACGCCATTGGACACCCATTTAGTAAGTTGCTACTTGTTCTCTGATTATAGCTCTCTGCTCTGTCACCCAATTGCTGCCCTCCTCCGGGGGCGTGGGGGGGCAGGGGAGGGAAATCTCTCCATCAGCAAACCTCTACCTGCTTCTTCCGTGTTGGCTCAGAAAAAGATGAGAACTTTATAAAAGAATGTGAGACTGCACAGAGAAAACTGGCCACAATGTATACACTTATATAGAGCTCATACAGTGACAAACAATCTGGTTTCTCAGTAAGAGCACACTTTTTTTTTTTTTTTTTTTTTAAGATTTTATTTATTATTTGACAGAGAGAGCACAAGTGGAGGGGGCAATAGGCAGCGGGAGAGGGAGGGGGAGGGGGAGAAGAAGGCTCCTCGCTGAGCAATAAGCCCAACACAGGGCTCGATCCCAGGACCCCGGGATCATGACCCGAGCCAAAGGCAGACGCTTAATGACGGAGCCACCCAGGAGACCCAAGGGCACACATTTTTAGTGGCATTGTGCTAAGCCATTTACATGTATAACTTATCCAAT
The DNA here is from genome assembly GCF_011800145.1 of Mirounga leonina. Lineage (NCBI taxonomy): Eukaryota > Metazoa > Chordata > Mammalia > Carnivora > Phocidae > Mirounga > Mirounga leonina. The sequence continues at coordinate 1,421,683 of NW_023270466.1, forward strand.
CCTCTCAATCGCTTCTGTAGACAGCACTGCTTTATCCCCAGTTTACAGATGGGAAAACAAAGGCTCAAACAAGTAGGAGTTGGACCCAAGGCAAACACCCTTCTGAGCCTCTCGAAAGCTTCTGCTCTTTCATACTAAGTTACAGGTCTTCAAACGGTGTGCACATGTTGAGAACACTGCTTTCTCAGTAAGTTCTTCTGTTACCCGATCAACCAGTCTCTGTTTTCCTGAGTATTCACTGGCCTCAGTGTAAAAGGGATAGTAGAAAATTAAGAAAATTATCTGATAGCTTCTCCTCATTTTGTTCTACCACACAAGGGACACATCAGCCCTGGGTCTTACTGATTTTTTTTTTTTTTTAACAAAGATCTTCCCTTTCACAAATAGAGAATTTAGGGTTTCCTGCTTCTTCCAACAGCTTTGCTCCCCTCCACCACAGGCCAGAATAATGAGGCCAGGGCCGCCCAGAAGGGCAAGTTGCTTCGTAACTGGAATCACATATCCCCGTGTCCCAGAGGCAAATGGTACCTTTTGCTGACCCTCTGGGGGTTTCCAGAACATGATTCTTAATGACACAGCTCCTTGCTGGGATGCCTCAGAAGATGTGGGGCAAGAGTGAAAAATCCTCATCTTCTCACCTTCCTCTAGGGCTGTAAAATCACCTGCCTGTTTGAGACCTGGCTCATTAAAACAGTCAATTCCCATCTGGGCCTAAGGCTTCAGGCCATTTCCTCTTTTAACAAAGTCATTTTGGAGTAGGTAAGATGAGGCTAACCATAATTTCGGTTAATATATTAGAGATTCAACTTTTCAATGCTAGCGTGTTTGCCCTGTGAAAATGTATTAATTCTCTTCTAGAACTGACTTCCTGAAATCTCTTCCTATGTCAGTCAGTCCCTACTGACCCAGGGAGGAAGTGATTAGAGAGAAAGATCAGGAAGGTCTGTTATTGAGACCTGCTCTGTGCAAGCCCTGGGCTAGGTGTTCCACCTACACACCATCCCATCTAGCAACAACACTGAGGTGATCTCCTGTAACATTTGAGGACACTGAAACCCAGAGAAATCCTTGGGAGCCCCCCTAAGTTCCAACAGCTAAATTTCAAGCTCCAGTTTGATTTAGTTCCAAAGTCTAGGTTTCTTCCATTCCAGCATGCCACCGCTTTACATACGTCCCAAAACTTCTCAGCAGTGCAGGGAGCGGTAGGGGAGGCAGGCTGCAGTTTGAAGTAAGGTGATCAAAGTAGGCCTCGTTGACTGGCTGACATCTGAGCAGACTTGAAGGACATGAAGGCATTAGGAGATGAATGAGGGAAGCACATCCGAGACCACACAAGGCAAAGGTGCTAAGGCTGGAGCGCCGGGATGGTTGGAGGAACACTGGGGAGCCCGAAAGGAAGCTAGGGCAGAGCTAACAAAGGGTCAGGAGTAGAAGAGTTCAGAGAGGTGAAGACGGACAGGTCCTATAGGACTAAGGAGAAGGCAGGCCCAATCTGCACCAAATGATGCAACTCCCAACTCAGGCTAACAATGTCTTCGAGTATTATCTGCCAATTCCTTAGGGAGGAAAGAGGGGGAGGGGAGGAAGTCCTCAGAAGTCCATACCATTCCTCTGTCACACATCCCTTTGTAAAACTAGGCTGCGTTTTTGTTAGGGGAGTGGAGACGCGGTAGGAGGGATGGCTGGGAGATACAAACCTGAGTCACTTAATTTAATATCTTAGGCAAGAAGCAAGCAGTTTCAGACAAAACTATTTCACTGAAACTCACTATTCTATATTATTTCCCACCTGCATATCTGGTAGCTGGACACATCACACGGATTCTAGTTTAATAAACAATACAGCTAAAAGTTGAACTCCTAGAAACAAAGAGCAGAATGGTGGTTGTCAGGGGCCGGGGGCAATGGAGAGATGTAGGTCAAAGGGTACAAACTTCTAGCTACAAGATGAGTAAGTTCTGGACACCTAATATACAACACGGTGACTACAGTTAATAACACTGTTGTTTACTAGAAATTTGCTGAGAGTAGATCTTAGGTGTTTTTTTTTTTTTTTTAAGATTTTATTTATTTGACAGAGAGAGACAGAGAGAAACACAGCGAGAGAGGGAACACAAGCAGGGGGAGTGCGAGAGGGAGAAGCAGGCTTCCCGCGGAGCAGGGAGCCCGATGCGGGGCTCGATCCCAGGATCCCGGGATCATGACCTGAGCTGAAGGCAGACGCTTAACGACTGAGCCACCCAGGCGCCCCGATCTTAGGTGTTTCTGTCACACACACACAGAACTCTGAAGTGATGCATGTATTAATACTGTATATGTGTATCAAAACATCACAGTGTATACTTTAAAGATATGCAATTTTTGTTAATCATACTTTAATAGAACTAAAAAACATTTTTTTGGGGGGTTTTTTTTTGGGTTTTTTTTTTTTTTAAAGATTTTATTTATTTGAGAGAGAGAGACTCAGAGACAGAGAGCACGAGAGGGAAGAGGGCAGAGGGAGAAGCAGACCCCCTGCTGAGCAGGGGGCCCGATGTGGGACTCGATCCTGGGACTCCAGGATCATGACCTGAGCCGAAAGCAGTCGCTTAACCAACTGAGCCACCCAGGCGCCCACTAAGAAAAACATTTTTAAATGTTTTTAAATGACTATGATCTGCCCTGGTCAAAAGTCTGCTTCAGACAGTGTGGCATTTACCAGAACAATACTGCCTGCCCATTCTTTAGCTTCCTTCAGTTCTCGCAGTGCATTCATTTAGATCATCAGAAATCCATAGGCATAAACATTACCGTAGCTTCTCTCAGAAGTGCCTGCACTAATCTCAACTGGGTGAGAGAGAATTCCTTCACTCTTAGAGAATGGCAAAAGAAATAACTATTCAAGATTTCTAGATCCTCTGCCAGAATGCAGCCAAAGAGACTGTCTACTACCCAGTGCCTTTTATAAGATGATACAAATAATTCTTCCTGGAGAGATAGAAATGTAGTCCTAGCAGGAATGGGCCAGGAGGACCATGCAAAGACTTAGGATTCCCTTTTTGCTCTGGCTTCCAGAAAACTTGGAGTTAAGGTTTGTGCTTAATAAATACCCATCACCCACACCCACACACACATGAAAGGCAAATCTAGAAAGACAGAAAGTGGATTAGTGGTTGCCTGGGGCTGGGCGTGAAAAGGTGGAGTGACTGCAAATGGGTATGAGGTTTCTTTCCTGGTTGATGAAACCGTTCTAAAATTTGATTATGGAGATGGTTGCACAACTTTAAGTAAACTTACAAAGTCATTGTACTCTTAAAATGAGTACATTTAATGGTATGTAAATTATACCTCAATAAAGCCATTTTATAAAAAAGTCAACCCAAGATGGATCATAGACACAAATGTGAAAGGAAAAACAATAAAGCTGCCAGAAGAAAATATAAGACACTATGGGCATGATCTTGGGAGTAGGCAGAGGTTTCTTAAACAGTACACTAGAAGCACTAACCATGTAATAAAAACAATGTTAAAATGGGCTTCATTAGAATTGAGAATGTCTGAGAAAGGACAGCAGTAAGATAATAAAAAGGCAAACCACAGAGATATCTGCAATATTTACATCTGACACAAGACTTGTGTCTAGAGTGTATCTTTAAGACACTTCTACAAGTAAACAATAAGACAAACAACCCAAATCTAGAAGGGCAACAGACTTGAACAGGTGTTTCCCAAAAGAAGGTATCTATTTGGCCAATACACACGAATAGGCATACAAATGTCATGGCTATCTCCATTCCTAGTTCTGGTCCCTGGGCCTTTCAATTTGTTTAATGAGGTTTCTCTCTTTGCTATGTTTTGATATTCCTATTTGCCAAAATCCCAACAGGAAGCATATGGCACAATTTAGAATATTTTTAGGAAGTTTTCCTTTCCAAAGAAATGGATTATAAGAGTGTGAGTTGGGGGGCGCCTGGGTGGCTTAGTCAGTTAAGTGTCTGCCTTTGGCTCAGGTCATGATCCCAGGGTCCTGGGATCAAGCCCCATGTGGCGGGGGGGGGGGGGGGGGGGGGGGGCCCCGCCGGGGGGGGGGGGGCGGCCCGGCCCCCCCCAGCCCCGCCCCGAGTCTGCTTCTCCTCCTCCCTCTGCCCCCCCCCCTGCTTGTGCTTTCTCAAATAAATAAAATCTTAAAAAAAAAAAAAAAGTATGAGTTGGATGGAAGGGCACCACCAGAGGTAGTACAGGAACCAGGTAAGGAGCAACAAAACTGTTAACCCCCAACACACACCCCAAAACATACCAGGTATAAAGGGATAAAGGAGACAAGTACTGGTACCCAGTGGAGAGGGTTCTGCAGAAGTACAGCCTCAGAAGCAGCAGTGACCATGGATCTAGGAACACAGACAGCCTGAGGCCACCTCATACCTTACTTCCTGGAAGAGCCAGGGAAAAAATACCCAGTCCTCACACTCTCATCCATGTGGCCTCCAATCTGGGGCTTCCATTGGTCAAACCCAACTGGAAGCCAACAAGAACAAGGTAGCTCTTGTATCAGTGTCATTGATCAGGTCAGCCGTATGGGGCAGAGGAGGCAGAGAACGGCTCTGCAGGGAAGAATGGAAGAGAGCTGGCATGCCATCATAAGCTGCCTGGAATCTCTTTTAAAATAGGCAGGGAATAAATATTGAATAACACAACCAGTAAAACTACACTCCTGAAACAGAAAAAAAGATTCTTTGAAGATCTATTTGTGAAGACAGAAGATGGAAAGAGGGTAGTGGTTCATTATATGCCCAACCAAGAAAATGCCTTGCATAATTTGTTTTCTATTGATTGGACACAGAGCTGACTCCTGTCTAAAAGTGAATTAGACATCCTTTGGAATAAGGGATAGAACTCTCCTCAATCTCATTTCACAGCTAGCATCTGGGCACTTGGGGAAGGTTATCATCCCCAGAGATACAAAGTGAGTCTCCTCTTCTACAGCTACCTCTTAGTCTGAAGAGCTTGTAAGGAACCTTCCAGCCTTTCCCTGGTCTCCCCCACATCACAACACACTTGCTGAGCTGCCCCATCCCACCCCCAAAAATCCATTCTCTTCTCTTCGTTACTTACTCCAACTCTGTTCTCAACCACAGTTTCCATTAGTACAGGACCCAAGATGTGGTCTACATCGATTTTCTTAAAAGGCTTTAAAAGCATCCATCAAGAAGCACATTGATGGCATTTTTCAGTTTCATAAGCTTCAGCCGACAAGGTGATCTGGGACATTGCTCAATTGCTTCCTATTCTAAACCTCTCTGTATTGTTGTACAAAGCAAAAACCAAGCTGTTCCATGCAGAAGGCTCCTCTGAACCTGAAATAATCTTGCATATTTATCATGTATATGTCTGTTGTCTCCTCCATTAGAATGAAGGTTCAAGCAGGGGTCTTGTCTATCTTGTTCAGCTTGCATCCTCAATGTCTCACACAGCATCTGGCACCCGGTAGGCTAAATGCATGGTAAATAAGTAACTGAATGTGACATCGTTTCTTTGAATCATTCTCCTTTGGTAGCACTCAGCCTAAGTCTGCCACCCTAACTACTCTTGTAATAAAAGTCCACTTGTGGGGTGCCTGGGTGGCTCAGTTGGTGAAGCGTCTGCCTTTAGCTCAGGTCCTGATCTCAAGGTCCTGAGATAGAGCCCCACATCAGGCTCCATGCTCAGCAGGGAGTCTGCTTCTCCCTCCCTGCCCCCCAACCCCTGCCACCGCTCATGCTCTCGCTCCCTCAAATAAATAAAAATCTTAAAAAAAAAAAAAAAAAAGTCCACTTGTGGTAAGTTAAGGAAACTAATGGAGGTCTCTAAAAGCTCTTTGAAAAGCTGGTCAGCCATCTTGTTTCACATCACCAGTTCTAAGCCAATCCATTCAATAGTGCATCCACATACAGCCATCTGACCACACTATTCATCTAGCCCAAAGCATCTTCCTGATCACATTCATCAAATACCACTCCTTTTCTTTCACTGCAGGGACCTTTCTAATGTTTAGAACACAAGTGGAAATAACAAGAGTTCTGCAGGGGCACCTGGGTGGCTCAGTTGGTTAAGCAGCTGCCTTCGGCTCAGGTCATGATCCCGGAGTCCTGGGACCGAGCCCTGCATCGGGCTCCTTGCTCGGCGGGGAGCCTGCTTCTCCCTCTCCCACTCCCCCTGCTTGTGTTCCCTCTCTCGCTGTGTCTCTCTCTGTCAAATAAATAAAATCTTAAAAAAAAAAAAAAAAAAACGAGTTCTGCAAAGCACTCAGCCACTGGTTTAAAAAAAAGAAACAAACAACTGAGCATCGAAAGAAAAACAATCATTTTATAATTTTTTTAGTTGAAAGGGACATTAAGACTCATCTGGTCCAATAGCTTTCAAATTTTTTGACAACAACCCATAATGGGATATATGTTTTACACCACAATGGAGTACACATTCTTTCTTTCAACAAGTACAGAGTTGGTACATGTGCCAAGCACTGTTCTAGATGCTAGAAATAAAACAGGAAACAAAACAGATTTAAACAAAACAAAAGACAAAAACCCTGCCTGCTCTCATGGAGTTAATGGAATGTAAGCTAATGGAATGTAAACTCATCTGTGTATATATTTTTTGTTTGCTTGCTTATTGATGTCTTTGTTTTAATACTATTACAACCCTCTAAATTATTTCCCAAACTAATAGGCCACAACCCATAGCTGGAAGACTACTCATCTGATCCTACATTTTTATTTTGTAGGTTTAGAGAGAGTGAGTGTGGAGTTTGACTTTGAACCCATTAGCTGAAATCACCTGCAGATATCCAAGTAAAGATACCTAGGAGACATTTAAGTATACAGGTGTGAAGCTCAGAGAAGAGGATTAGAATGGAGACACAGATTTGGGAGTCAGGCAGTTAAAGCCATGGAATGAATAAAGCATTGCAAAGAAAGTATTTGCATTTTTTCTTGTTTTGTTTTTTTAACAAGTGTGCTGTGGGATGTCCTGAAGAACATCGACATTTAAGGGATGTGCAGAGGAAGTCAAAGAAGACAATCAGAAAACCAAGGAAAAGTAGCATGAAGAAAGTTCCAAGAAGGGTCATAATGTCCATATTGCAAAGAGATAAAATAAGGCTGAAAGCATGCATTACATTTGTAGGTTAAAGACATCTGGTTAAAGCTTCTTCCTAGAAGAGCAGTTTTAATGAGACTTGGGCAGAAGGCAGGCTGAAGACAACTGAGACAAGAGTAGGAGACATTAAGCGAAGACTAGGCTTTCAACAAGCTTGACAAGAAAAGGAAGGAGTGAGCTACAGCACAATAGCTGGAGAATGGGGAGAGATTGGAGGGGAGGGGAAGGATATTTAAAATAAGAAAGACAGGATATTCACAAGGCTGAGGGACAAGAGCCAAGAGAGATGGAGAGGCCCAATATCAAAGAGATCAGAGCAGTGGGATATTATTAGACAAGGTTGTTACAAAAACACAGGTAGAGACAGAAGGAAACTCTTCTGCTGAATTAAGTGGGAAGAGGAAGAACTTAAAGGCAGATGTGAATTGTAGTCATCATTTCAAGATACATATAATTATCAAGTCATTATCAGGTCATTGTGTTGTACCCCTAAAACTAATGTTATATGTCAACTGTACTCAGAACCTATATTTTTCATCATTGCACATCAAAATGATAGAAGCTTCAAAGCTCCTGTAATACACAACAAATGGGATTACACAAACAGCAGCCTGAATATACACCCTTTCTTGCCTAGGTTTCAAGGAGGAAGCTCCTTTCCTCCTGTAAAGAGCTCCATGACTCCCTCAGCGGGCTCCTCCATTCAAGTGGCCTCCACTAATGGATTCCCTCAAGGGAAAAACAGATACCCTCAGGCAGAGATTCTCAAACTTAAGGTGCATTAGAGTTCCTTAGAGAGCTTGTTAGAACACAGATTCCTGGGCCCCACCCCCAGAGTTTCAGATACAATAGATCTGGCAGGGGGTATCCTAGAATTTTTCACTTCTAAGTTCCCAGGTGTATTAGTTTCTACACAAATTTAGTGTGGCAATTTATAACAACACAAGTTTATTACCTTATAGTTCTGGATTCAGAACTTTAAGTCCAAAATGCATCTCACTGGGCAAAAAATCAAGGTTTCTGTAGGGCTACATTTCTTCCTAGAGGCTCTAGGGGAGAATCCATTTTCTTGCTTCCTCCAGCTTCAAGAAATCACCTGTATTTCTTGGCTCATGGGCCCCATCTTTCATCTTCAAAGCCAGCGATGTCTGGGCAAGGCTTTCTCACATAGTATCACTGTAAGACTGACTGTTCCGCTTCCCTTCTCCATATTTAAAGATCCTCATGATTACATTGGAACCACCTGGATAATCCAAGACACTCTCCCTATCTTGAAGTCAGCTGCTAAGCAACCTGGTATCACGTGCTACCTTAATTCCCCATTGCCATATAATTTCACAAACTCACAGGTTCTAGGGATTAGGATGTAGACCTCTTTGGGAGGCTATTATTCTGCCTAACACACCAGGTGATGCTGAGGCTACTAGCCTGGGACCATACTTTGAGCGTGATGCTGGCTATGATGGAATTTAATACCGCAGGATCCAGTAAGGACAGGGATGGAAGAGCGGATGAGGCCAAAAAACATGGAGGAGCAAGCTGCAGGGGGACTCAAGACAAGAGAGATGGGGCCAGGGGCCGTAGAAATACCACCAATGCACTCACTCTGATAGGAGTGAGTCTCCCAGATGTCACACAGAGAGGAAGGAGAGCAACCCTAGGGGTGGTGATTAAGAAAGAAACTCTTCCCAGGTGAGAAAGAAACAGTGCCCATTGAGATGGTTCTTTTCACCAGTGCTTCTCTGTTGAGGGAAGTCACTGAGTATTAACTAAAAACACCTAAGTCTAAACGTATAAATATTTCCTAAGGGATCCATCAGTTCAGTACCCTTAGGGGTACAATAAGATTTCTGATAGTGACAAGATACATAAGCAGGTGCTAATTTTTATTCTGAATTGGAAGTTTTCCATTTCTAGAGAACCTGACTTTTGAAATATGTGTTGCTTTTAAATAAAGCCTACAGCTGACTTCGCTTTAATTGCTTCTTTTTAATTTGGGAATGGAGAAGACTTAGAAGAAAATACATGTTAGGAGTAATTTTATCAGGCATTATGATGGGTCCCCAGACTCACAAGCATGTTACATACAAGAGAAGTTGTCACAGGTTTCATGATCATGAGTGGCTGATTGTGTGTGTGTGTGTGTGTGTGTGTATGGTTCATATTCTGTGTTCACCTTATTCTAAGTACTTACATCAGCCAACTTAACTCTCTCATCTGAATTTGTTTTATGATTATTATTATTTTAAAGCAAATGTTCATCTATCTTTAACACCAAATCTTAGAGACATCTTTCTTTCAGAAATGAGAGGAAGTGAGTTGAACTCTGCTACAAAATAACCTAAGACAGACCATGGACTAGAAACTGTGTGTTCCCTTAATGTGAAGATTCATCTGTGGCCTAAAATAGAAATTCACATCCTTCTCCTATTTCTCCCTTTGAGACAGACCCACGCTTGCCAAAAGCACAATGTCTTAATGACTCTGTTCCCAAAATGATATGTCCAGCCAGCACTTAGCTTCCTATAAGATCATATGCTCTATTTTCCTGTAAACTCTACCACAGGAAATGGAATTCCAGAAGGCAGATGGGAGTGATTCGTGGATGGTGATAGAAAGAGAGTGGAAAAGCTGGTGAAGAAAAGAATAATCCACCACATCATTCTGAATTCCCTCAAAGGCTGAAGAGTGGAGAGTGGACCATTTGGCTTCACAGATCAGACTTTATAAGCAAGAACCATTATACTTCTGCCTCCTGCATTCTCCAAATTAACAAATACAAATATTCCATAATCATTCCCACAGCAGCTTGATGGTAAGCTTTCCCAGGAATTCTGTTTCCTTAGCCACACACCCCTTTGCTTATGATAGTGATAAACCTAAATGGTGTCTTTGGATCTAGAAATACAGCAGCTCTGAAATGGTCAGCAGACAGTAAGGGGAATGGTTATCATTTGTGAAGGGTCTGCTATGTGCTCAGCACTCTACATGCATCCTTGCACTGAATCCTCATCACAGCCCTGCAAAGCAGGGATTGATCCCTGTATTTTTAATATGAGGAAGCTGATGTGCAGAAGAAATAAATCATTTGCTTGAGGTCACACAGCCAGGAAGTGGCAGATCAGAGCCCCAAGCATAAGTTGTCAGGCTCCAAAATCTGTAAACTACTCAAAGAGCTAAACTTCAAGTAATAGGATGGCCTGCCACCTCCTCATCAATAAAATGACAGGTGACAGTTATCACGGTGATGGGTTTCATCTGAATAGGCTCAATATTCCTGCCCTCTCCTGGAAGCCAGGAGTCACCAATGGCAGAATGGTATGGAAAGCTAACTTCTCTCCATATCATCATGATCTAGCAAGTGTTCTGTATGCCTTATCCTAAACCTGAAAAGTTGAAAGTCAAAGTAACCACCAAATCAGAAGAATTCAAAAGGACAAGAGTAGTGTGATGCAAGTAATGCAACCTTTTGAGACTCTAATAAATGCTTTGGATTCTCTGTCTTAACACTGCACATATACACAAAACTTTGCCACAATTTTAGGGGTTCATGGACCCCCTGATGCCCATTTGTAGGCCTGTAAGTCAAGAGACCCAAGTTTTCCTAAACTGGCTTTTCTGCCACTCCCATGGAGGCCCCATGGAAGAAACAATCCATACAATGAAACAATCACACCAATCCCTTCCCGCTCTCAAGGTCTAAAGGTGGGTGCCTCCTCATCAGTCAGGCAATATTTAAGGACAAAAATTGATATAAGGAGATGACAAGTTCCCCTATACCTGACAGCAAAATATTTCTGAGATGTAATCAAATGTACATTTGTCAATATTTCCATTTTTGAATAATATTCAACTAATATTTTGAATATTTCCACTTTCGAATAAAAGTTCTTTGCTATCACATCAAGCTTCATGTTTATTCACCCAATGGCTCTCTGATTTTCCTCACCTCCGCAGAACCCTGGGGTCACATGGGAGGAGGGGAGGAGGTCAGATGGTCACGGAACTCCATTGGGTGAAATACAAGGGTTATTGTAGCTAGAACAGATGTTCATATCGTTGCTTAACCATGGATCACCAGGGAACAGCTGGAAGTGTTTTGAATTGCCAAAATTGATATAAAGAATTTAAGTTGAAATAATGACTAGAGATGATCAACAGGGAGGAGGCAAAAAACAAGAGAAGTCTTAAAGGTACAGAACCTGCTTAACTCACCATAGTAACACAGGTGATGTTCATGTAGCAGATGCCCTCACCTGAGCAGTGCTCAGGCCAGGAGAGCAGAGAAGGTATGCTTGAGCAAAGATATAGAAACAGAAGAATCTCAAGACTCTTCAGGTACCAAAACTAAAATAATTTGAACTAGAGTTCCCTATAAAGGAAGAGTAATATTAAAGGAGAAATAAAACCAATAGAAAGCATCAACTTATATTTTGTAATATAAGATACATTGTAGATGAAGCAAAGTTGAGAAATAGGTCTTCTAATCTTCAGGGATTTGTGAAATAATAGAAATAACTCAATTAGAAAAGAGTAGCTTTCAAAGTGTTGTGTTGATTTAGTGCATGTTTTTGGTTGTCAAGGTTTTTTCTCCCCCATGCAGTTCTGAGACTGACCAACTAACCATTCTGAGCCTCTAGAGAAGAAAGTGTGTCAGCAATGCTGAGGCCCTTAGACTCTTTCCAGGGATATGCACAGAACCACAGTCATGGACAAGGACCCCAGAATATTCAGTGGTACCCCTTGGGCATGCAAGAACTATCTCCTGGCAGTAATAGGGGCTGATATTACCATCATGAGGAATCCTTTAAGCAAAACCTGATAGAATCTCATGTGTACTGCCCAATTTGGTAGCTACAAAACACATGTGACTAATTAAGTCTAAATTACAGTTAATTAAAATAAACTGTAATTTAAACCTTAGTTCCTTAGTTGCACTAGCCCTATTTCTAGTTCTCAGCCACATATGACTAGTGTCTACCATATTAGATAACACAAATATAGTACATCTCCATCACCATAGAAAGTTCTATTGGACAGCGTTGGCCAAGAGCAAAGCTTCTTTAATGTAAATTTGAGTCTCATGAAGATCTTATTAAAATGAAGCTTCTGATTGAGTAGGTCTGGGAAGGGTCTGTGATTACATTTATAACAAGCTCCGGGTGATGCTCATGGTCCCAGTCCATGGACCACACTGAGAGGTTAGAGAAGATTCAAAGCAACTCTGTTCAACGCTGCCCTTGGGCTGAATGGTAAATGTTCTTCCAACTCTAATACAGAGAGCACTTTTTATGTTTAAGTTGCAGTTCTACAAAACAATGAACATCAGACAACACATAGCTTGTTAAAGCCTTCTCCCTTGCCTCTCTACCTTAGCACTTTCTAGTTTTAAGAATTTCCAGCAAAAATTCATAGCAAAATGTTCAGAGCACTGAATCTCAATCTTTGCTTCATTCCCACTATCTCCAATGGAGATTTCCTTAAAAAAAACCTGGCCTGATATAATTGAAGCAGCTTTGTTTTCAGAAGATAAGAGCAGTCCTTTTATATCTCGGACACAGTGGTAACTCAAAGAGGAGCAGTCAGACGTGTGCAGGGATTCAGCGTGGCTGCATTAGTAAAATATATTTAGAGTAACAGAAAGGGAAGAAAGAAGCTCTCCCAAGTAAAAACCAGAACACTGTATCACAATAGAAAAACATAGTGCCACAAGTAATACCAAATAACATATTTGTAGCATTCCCCCTGTTTTCAAGCAGGAATAACTCAGTTGATTTAGTCTTTGAAAACAAGGAGAAAGTCTTACCTATGGTATGCATTTCTCAACATTTCCATGTTAGTCGTCATAACTACCTACACAAAATAGGTCTTATTATTTTCATTTTTACAGGTGTGAATACTAACTCTCAGAGGAATTAAGAAACTGCGTGGGGCTCACCCAGGTCTCTCTGGCTTTGCAACTGACACTGTATCCATTGTCCTGAGCTACTGCTCCAACCAGCACTGAAAAACAAGTTTACGAATAGATGAAAAGAGAGTGACTATATCAGTTAGGCAAAATAACTATTATAGACTGGCAACCTTCTCTAGCTACTCCTGACCCACAAGTAGAATGCCTCACCCATCAGTCCATTAAAGGATTAATAGGATCATTAAGAGATTTCTACTAAAAGTGCTGAGGGAAAATAGAAATCACTATGTTCATTATTTGAGCTTGCTGGGTTTTAGAGAATGTTTAGGAATTATATGTCAAAATAGACATATACTCTAGTTTACACAATAACTGTCCATAGTAAATGCAAGAGTAAACTGGTAACAAGGTCCCCTTTGTGAGAATTAGAAGCCAGAGCTTAAAGCCTAGAACGTGACAATTGGCCATGGGGAGAGGCCAGGGTCAATAAGTAAAGGGTCCCAGGAGTAGGGTGGTCATCATTCATCCACCTAAATGCAACACCTTGAGAATGAAAGGGGGCATTCAAGGACAACACCCTATTCATGAGCCATGATGGGAGATTTGGACTTGAAATTTCAAGAAGGAAGTGGGAGGGGCACCTGGGTGGCTCAGTCTGTTAAGCGTCTGCCTTCAGCTCAGGTCATGATCCCAGGGTCCTGGGATCGAGCCCCGCATCAGGCTCCCTGGGAGCCTACTTCTCCCTCTGCTATTCTCCCTGCTTGTGCTCTTTCTCTCTCTCATCCTGTCAAATAAATAAAATCTTAAAAAAAAAAAAAAAAAAGGGGAGAGGGAGCCACCATGAGTGGGATAATTCAAATGTGCATTTCAGAAAACCCATCCTGGCACCTGTGTGAAGAATGGGGTTAGAAGAGGAAGAGGCTGTTAAATCTCAGAGACTTACTCCATAAGAGATGTGTACATGTGTGCTCACAAGCATGAGTTGAACCATCCAAAGGAAATACAAAATCCAGGCTAATGTTAAACCCACTAATCTTGACCTAAATTATACACAAAAAAAGTTGAATTCTTCCAATGCCAAAGCTAGCCACCCACTCCTCTGCTCCTCCTTTGAGAAGGTCTGTTGCATTATAGAAAGTGGAGCCAAACCTTCAGGCCATAGGACGCCATCTGGAAATGCAACGAGTCATTGGCCTCCATAGGGAAACATCCACAAATAGCAAAATACAGACAAATATCTGTCTGGATTATTGTAATCATTAGCTTATTTAACAGGTCTTTGTTAAGCATCTCCTATATGCTGGGCACTGCAAATATAAATAAAAATAAACAGGGCGTAATTGCCACCCCCAAGAAACTTACAGATAGACAAGGCAGTTATTACAGTGTGAGAAGAATGGCAGAGATTGGCCAAGGTGCTAAGAGCACAAAGGAGGGGCAGTTACAACTCAGGAAGCAGCAGTTGATGCCTCAGCTGAGTTTTAGAGTCTTATGACTCAAAGTGTTGTCCCCAGACTTGGCAACATCCTGCAGCACCTGGGAGGTTGCTAGGAATGCAGAATCTCAGGCCCCACCCCAGACCAACTAAATCAGAATCTGCATTTTTGCAAGATCCTCAAGATTATCTGTGTGCACATTAAAGTCTGAGAAACATTGTCTTAAAGGATAAGGACGAGTTAGGCAGAGAGAGAGGCAAGTGGGAGGGGAGAGCTAAGACACAGGAAAAAGCAGAAGCAAAATGGCTGGTGTGAGGGAGATGGTCCCACATTCCCAAACTGTAGAGATCAACATGCCCGAAGCACAGAAGAAATAACAGGCAAGAGGTGGTAAAAGAAAGTGCTTCAGAGGAAGGATGAACCCACACCAGGCAGAGCTTTGTGACTCCAGGACCCAGCTAGGTCTTTGCTTAAGAGGCCTGAGAGCCCTTGAAAGGCCTGACATGGGGAACATTTAAAACACTGGCCTGGCAGCAGTGCAGGAGAGACAGGTTTGGGGACCATGGAGAAAATTATGAGACCGATCCATTGTACCTGCCCCTAGGGACAGCAAGGAGGTCAGGTGGCCCAAGGCCAGCTGTAGGTTGGACAGAGCCAAGAGCCATCTGGCACAAGCTTGAACACTTGGAGAGTAGAGCTTAGCTGGTTATGTGAAACCAAGAAAATTTGTTTCTAGAGATCCTTGTTTTCCCCTAATTACATTGCTTCCCAGCTAGATTTGTGCCAAAGAAGTAAAAGGAAAAGCACTCAAAGGGTCTCCACCACTGGATCTCAGTTCCGGGAATGGAGCTTGAGCAGCATTTCCCAAAGTCACTCAGAAATGGCAATTGCCTGGAGCATGTGTTCAAAATTCCAATTCCCAGGCCTCAGTTGCACACTTGGAATCTGAATCCCATGGGAGTGGCCTGAGGACTATGGGCTTGGAGTAGCCAAGGTGATTCCACAAATCAGGAAGCCTGGACCTCCTTGGAGGCAGGGTGTGGAAAGCACCTGGCTTCCATCACATAGGGACAGCACCTTCCTCTCAGTCACAATAACCCAGGAGGTTGGAAGGTGCTGACTTCTGCCGAAGGAGCTATCTAGAGCAGCTATTCAGGTCACACACTCCTTAGGCTTGTGTGATACCAATTCAGAACAGTATCACCCTGAAGTGCTTACTGTACATCTTTAATGGCAGGCTTGTTTTTCTCCCCATATTTGATTCATTCAATACTCATCATTCAACACCTGTTTTACAGGTATCTATTAGGTATAGGCAATAAACTTGATTTTTCTGCCAGATAAAATAAAAGTGTTGATTAATGTTAGTATAAATTGACTCTTCAACTTCGGCACATATACATATGCCCTACTCAGTGCCTTTATGCCTTTTAAAAAGATGAGTCTAAGAAAAAAAATTGGCAAAAAGTGTGAATAGAGGGGCGCCTGGGTGGCTCAGTCGTTAAGCGTCTGCCTTCGGCTCAGGTCATGATCCCAGGGTCCTGGGATCGAGCCCCGCATCGGGCTCTCTGCTCGGCGGGAAGCCTGCTTCTCCCTCTCCCACTCCCCCTGCCTGTGTTCCCTCTCTCGCTGTGTCTTTCTCTGTCAAATAAATAAATAAAATCTTAAAAAAAAAAAAAAAGTATAAATAGGCATTTTACAGAAGAGAAAACTCATAAGGTCAGCAAACATGTGAAAAGATGTTCAACTGATCAGTAATCAGGGAAATACTAATTAAGAAACAAGATACCATTTCTTAGCCATGGGAAAGTCAAACATTTTAAAGTTTTACATTTCCAAGGGTTGGTGGGATTCAGAGCAACCAGAAACTCTCATACATTGCTGGCAGGGCTGTAAAAGAGCACAACACTTTAGAAAATGATTTGGTGTCCACAATAGCCAAACTATGGAAAGAGCCAAGATGTCCATTGACAGATGAATGGATAAAGAAGGTGTGGTATATATACACAATGGAATATTATGCAGCCATCAAAAGAAATGAAATCTTGCCATTTGCAACGATGTGGATGGAACTGGAGGGTATTATGCTGAGTGAAATAAGTCAATCAGAGAAAGACATGTATCATATGACCTCACTGATATGAGGAATTCTTAATCTCAGGAAACAAACAGAGGGTTGCTGGAGTGGTGGGGGGTGGGAGGGATGGGGTTGCTGGGTGATATATATTGGGGAGGGTATGTGCTATCGTGAGTGCTGTGAATTGTGTGGGAGTGTTGAATCACAGATCTGTACCTCTGAAACAAATAATACATTATATGTTAAAAAAAAAAAAGAAGAAGAAGATAGCAGGAAGGGAAAAATGAAGGGGAGAAATCGGATGGGGAGACAAACCATGAGAGACTATGGACTCTGAGAAACAAACTGAGGGTTCTAGAGGGGAGCGGGGTGGGGGGATGGGTTAGCCTGGTGAGGGCACATACTGAGTGGAGCACTGGGTGTTATAGGCAAACAATGAATCATGGAACACTACATCAAAAACTAATGATGTAATGTATGGTGATTAACATAACATATTAAAAAAAGGAGAAAAAAAAAGTTATTTCCCACCAAAAAAAAACAAAAACAAAAACTAATGATGTATGGTGATTAACATAATGTAATAAAATAATAAATAAATAAATAAATAAAATAGAAAATGAGTTGGCATTACCTAGCAGAGGTGAAGGTGGGCACCACGAGAAAGCCTAGAAAGAATCTAGCACATGTGCACCAGGAGATATGTATAAGAATGTTTACAGAAGCATAGTTTGTAATAGAACAAAACTGGAAACAATTCAAATATCCATCAACAAGAGAATGGAAAAATAAGTTCATATACACATACAAACACACACATCACGTTTATTATATTTGTCCGATATTTTTCATAAATAAAAATCTTTAGTCCTCAGTTCATTTAGTGACTTATTATTGTTTCCACTATTTATTAAGACAAGTACTAGATGTTTTTCACATATTTCTAATTATTATAAAAACACTGTAAGGTATGATTACCTTACAGTTGGAAAAAATAAAAGGACTCCTTTAGCCTAACATCACACCACTGGGAAAAGCTACAGCTCAGTTTGTTCCCCAAACTCCAAAACTGAAGTTTTCTCTGTCCATATTTTTTTCCAGAAAAATCTCAACCACAACAGTATGTGTTAAACCCATTATCTTGATAATGATATAAGCACAATAACAAATTAATCCCTGCAATGTTGCTCTTGATATGTAGCCCTATTCCTCACTGAAACTAAAAATAAAAAAACAAAAATGAAAAAACTCATGTGCCAGCAACTAAAAATAGTGTGGTCTCCTTGAAAGGAAAAAAAAATGAAAACTAAAGTCAAGTCTACTTAATCTAGGCTGCATTTATTCATGTTGAATTATCTATAATTCAGGAGAATTAACATGAATGATACACAGAAAATGTTCAGATAAAAAGAAAATCAACAGATAATACTTCTCTTCAGAGTAATTCATAATTGGCCATCAGCTTCCAGAGCTCCCTTCAAATCTGTAGCTCTCTTTCTGTGATGTCCCACCATTTCTCAGGGCTAAGGCACCCTGTCCGTAGAGAGCTTCCTCTCAAGGTCCTGTCACCGTGAAGATCTCTCTTGACCCCATCTATGCCCCTGCTTTTCAACTCAGCCCCATCAACTATTTATCCCAACTCCAGCTTTTGTCTTTACTATTTCCCACTCCCTTTGATCCTTCCCCTCTGGTGACAAACATGCTCCCCATGACATCCTCAGATGCACCCTTTCTTTTGCTCTGATATGCACTCACCACTGAGCTCTCCCTCACTCCCTTTACCACCCACCTTCTTGGATGAGCCAGCCTGGGCCAAAATCCCACTTCCAGTCTCTAATTACTTCTCCCCATTTCCTCACCTACAATGCTGGACAATCACATCTCTTCCTGGGCCCTCATGAGGCTTCAGTGAGAACATGTGTATGATGCCAGGTACCAAGTGGGAGCTCATCAGTCCTCCACTTCTTGAAATTCTTTTCTCTCTTGGATTCCACTGAGCTCCCTATTCTTTTCACTGGATCTGGGTCTTTGTCTCTTACCTCTGTCTGTCAGTAGCTTAGGGAACTCACCAGTCCCCTAGATCCAACCATGACCTCTAAGCAGAGAAGCAGATGATGCTCAAGCTCTATATCCGGACTTGATGTCTCATTTGTAAATCAACAGATCCCAAACCAAACTCACCACCCCTGATCTTCCAGAACCCCGCTACTTACCAACTGCTTCTCCTGGACACCATTTGCCAGTTTCTTAGACTTGAGACTTTGCAACCACCATGAACTCGTCTGTTTTCCCATCACTTACTAAATCCAGTCTTATTCTGTACAACCATAATGCTTTCATCAAGCTCTTCCTTATCATAATAAAATTACTTTACCCCTACTCTTGGCCTCAACAACTCCACTTGAAATTTCAAGAGCATCTTGCCTAACCAATCTCTCCACTCCTCTATCTCATCCCTCCTCCTTATCCTACAAACCAGTGCAAAGAGATCTTCCTAAAGTACAGCCCTATTTCTGCCACTATCCCCTCCTTCTGCAGTCCACTGCATCTGCCAAAGATCTAACTGACTAATGCTCAAAGTTAAAAGAGTAATTAGTAGACTGACACACAATGAGTCTCTTCACATATCTGTTCAAGTTGTTCAAATTACAAACTTATGACCATGACAAAAAAATTATTTTTACTTTTACAAACTCACTTGATTTTTTTTAAAAATTCTGTCTTTGCACACCAAGGAGTCAGGAAATATTTGTCTGCTATCTCCTTTAAAATTTAAAGCCAGTAGCAATCATACCAAAAAAAGAAATGAAATGCATCCAAATTGGTAAAGAAGTATGGCTGTCACTACTTGCATATGATATGACAATATATATAGAAAACCCTAAAGATTTCACTAAAAAAAAACTATTAGAACTAATAAATGACTTCAGTAAAGTTGTGGACACAAAATTAATACACAGAAATCTGTTGCATTTCTATACACTAATAATTAAGTCACAGAAAAAGAAATTAAGCAAACAATCCCAATTACAATTGCAACAATAAATAAATAAAAAAATAAATAAATAAATAAATAAATAAATAAATAAATAAATAAAATACCTAGCAATAAACCTTACCAAGGAAGAGAAAGACCTGTATACTAGAAACTGTAAAGCAGAGATGAAAAAAATTAAAGATGACACAAACAAATGAAAAAATACTCCATACTCATGGATTGGACTAACCAATATTGTTAAAATGTCCATACTACCCAAAGCAACCTACAGATTCAAGGCAACCCCTATCAAAATACCAATAGGATTTTTCACAGGACTAGAATAATACTAAAATTTGTATAGAACCACAAAAGACCTTGAATAGCCAAAGCAATCTTGAAAAAGAAGAACAAAACTGAAGGTACCACAATCCTAGATTTCAAGATATACTACAAAGCTGTAGTAATCAAAAAAGTATGGTACTGGCATGAAAACAGAGACATAGATCAATAGAACAGAATAGAGAGCCCAGAAATATACCCACATTTATATGGTCAACTAATCTTCAACAAAAAAACACAAGAATATACAAATAGGGAAAAGGCAGTCTTTTGAACAAATGATGCCGGAAAAACTGGAGAGCTATATGCAAAAGAGTGAAACTAGAACACTTGTTTACACCACACACAAAAATAAACTCAAATGGTTTAAGACCTAAATGTGAGACCTGAAACCATAAAACTCCTAAAAGAAAACACAGAGAGTAATTTCTTTGACATTAGCCATAGCAACATTTTTCTAAATATAGCTCCTCAGGCAAGGAAAACAAAAACAAAAATAAACTACTATGACTTCACCAAGATAAAAAGCTTTTGCACCTCAAAGAAAACCATCAACAAAAGGAAAAGGCAACCTATTGAATGGAAGAAGATATTTGCAAATGATATACCTGAGTAGGGGTTAATATCCAAAATATAACACACACACACACACACACACACAAAATCCAATTAAATGAATAGACATTTTTCCAAAGAAGACATACAGATGGCCAACAGACACATGAAAAGATGCTCAACATCACTCAGCATCATGGAAATGCAGATCAAAACCACAATGAGGTATCAGCTCACACCTATTACAATGGCTGGAATCAAAAAGACAAGAAACAACAGGTGTTGGCAAGAATAGGGAGAAAAAGGAACCCTTGTGCACAGTTGGTGGGAATGCAAACTGAGGCAGCCACTGTGGAAGACAGTATAGAGGTTCCTCAAAAAGTTAAAAATTGAACTACCTTATGATCCAGTAATCCCACTAGTAGGTATTTAGCCAAAGAAAACAAAAACACTAATTCAAAAAATATATGCACCCCATGTTTATAGCAAACACTATATATATAATGGAATATTACTTGCCATAAAAAAGAATGAGATCTTGCCATTTACAACAACATGGATGGACCAAGAGGGTATAACGCTAAGTGAAATAAGTCAGACATAGAAAGACAAATATCATATGATTTCACTTATATGTGGAATCTAAAAAGCAAAACAAAGAACCAAAAAGTAGACTCAAATATAGAGAACAAACTGGTGGTTGCCAGAGGGGAGATGGGTGAGGAGCTAGGTGAAATAGATAAAGAAAATCAAAAGGTACAAATTTCCAGTTAAAAAATAAATAAGTTACGGAGATGAAGAGCACAGCATAGAGAAGATAGTCAATAAAAAATAACATTGTAGGTGCCCCTGGGTGGCTCAGTGTTAAGCGTCTGCCTTCGGCTCAGGTCATGGTCCCAGGGTCCTGGGATCAAGCCCCACATCGGGCTCCCTGCTCGGCGGGAAGCCTGCTTCTCCCTCCCCCACTCCCCCTGCTTGTGTTCCCTCTCTCGCTGTGTCTCTCTCTCTCAAATAAATAAATAAAATCTTAAAAAAAAAAAAAATAACATTGTATGGTGACAGTGACTATACTTACCACAGTAAGCACTGAGTAATATACAGAATTGCTGAATCAATATGTTGTACACTTGAAACTCATATAACATTGTATGTTAATTATACTTCAATTTAAAATTTTTAAGTTTCTTTTTTTAAAGATTTTATTTATTTATTTGACAGAGACAGAGCGAGAGAGGGAACACAAGCAGGCGGAGTGAGAGAGGGAGAAGCAGGCTTCCCACTGAGCAGGGAGCCCGATGCAGGGCTCGATCCCAGGACCCTGGGATCATGACCTCAGCCGAAGGCAGATGCTTAATGACTGAGCCACCCAGGCGCCTCTAAAATTTTTTAAAATAAAGTTTGAAGTCAGAGTTAGCACACTGGTGCCCCAGTATCCACATCTTTGATGTCTAAAAGTTAATATTCAAAAATTAGAAGACTTCCCCTAAAATCTGAAAAGCTGGCCTCCCTTGAAAACTCACTTGATCAGGTAACACTCGCTCAGCACTGAGCTGATGACAAGAATGGCAATGAGCTGGAGGAGAATCAGACACGGCTGCCCCATTGGCCAGGGCACCCCCTCCACTCGAATTAGTTCACTGAGATCACTACCTAGGAATTTGAACAATGTGGTTTTATTGTCATTTATATAAAATGCCATTAGAGCCCCTCCACCCTGCCAAGTATGCCCAGCAAGTTCAGGATCAGCATGTCCTTGTAGATGGGATCCATGGGCTCTTCATGAACTCATTTAAGAAGCATGTGTGTATTTGTCCCTTGTTGGGACTGTGGGAGAGCAGGGTGCTTTATGTCATCAGCCACTTCAGATGTTCTACTTGCCTCATCCAACAAGACCTCCAGCCATAAATGATTGTGACACTGGCATAATCTATTTCTTGTTTTGTAACATGAAACTCACACCATGTGTGCTTCCAAGTGTTTATTATTCCCCTGTGAATAATTTATTCGAGTACATTTCCAGGATTATGAATTAGGATGACTTGTTCTGCTCTCCAACATCATCTTCGTTTCTTCAAAATCCTAGAATGAACTTAATTAAATTCCAAAGCTTGAGTTTATCTTAATTTGCTTTCAATCCTTTCCTTCCTGATTCTATTCTTCCTTTCTCTTCTATTTTTAACTTTTCACTTTGTATTTCACAGGTTATCATCTTAAACAGCTTTGTGGTTTAGGGACGTGTGTGTGTGTTTTAACACGGAGGCTAAACATTTGACATCTCTGCTATTTTTGTTCTAAGGAGTATCACCTTTTGCTGAACCTATAAAGGTGTCAAAAGTGTCGCTTGCCTTGGCCTTCCCTTTTCTCTGATTTGTTGATTCTAAAGCCCATTTTCATCTCCGCCATCTCGCCACTCCCTTATTATCTTGGCTTTCCCAGTTTTGTGCCTGCATTTCGCATTATTTCTCCATAATCTCACCCCATGACCTGGCCTGAGTTCTAATCGGAAGTTTCCACTTGCCTTTCAGGAATGAGCTCTTATCAAAAGAAAACCACTGAGTCATAAACACGCTTGCTTGCCAACTGCTAGCCCAGCGTTCTGAAGGGAGAAGACACTCGGTTAATGTGGGGCTCTGCCAGATTCCAAGAAGCCCTGCGACTCTTCAGAGAGAGCCCGTGGCAGCTCTAGGCACCCAGCAACCCACGTATTTATTACCTGCACCTTTCCCCCAGCTCTCTGCCCAGCTGGGTGGGATGGTGCCTCACACGCAGCAGGGTGGGAGTCAAAACACTGCATTTCACGAGTCTTCCCCATGCTTGCACCCTCTGGATGCCTCGCCTCCTCCCAGGACGACGATCCCTTCAGAAGCCCAGCCACTTCCTCCATAGACTGCTTCTACAGCTCAGGCCTTGCCACTCGGCCGGGGGCAGTATCTGCCTGCATCATTGTGCTTCCCTGCATCCAGGAATCCAGGAATCCGCTCCCGGGAGAAGAGCGGAGCTCCCTGCCAGATGGCAAGCAGCCACCACGCTTGCCCAATGGCCCCGGAGGAATGTGACCGAGCGCCCTGCGTGTGGCTGCCCCCCCCCCCACGGCCTGGCCAGCCCACGCTCCCCAACAGCCCACCCACATTCCAGCATCTTCGGTATGAATCACGATGAACACCACCACCGCACTGCAGAAAACGCCACTCACAGCGCTGGGTCCTCTGGAACTTTCGGAGCTGTCCGAGCCCAGCAGGTTAAACTTTTTAAAACAAAGGCCAGGGATCACAGACCCAAAACCTGCTGAAATATCTGGTTGCAAGTACAATATAAAAGGGATAGAAGTGCGCATGCAATGTAAGTTCAAGCGCAATATGAAAGCACTTGGAATCATTTTCGTTCTTAAAATGTTTCTTCATAGGAAAAAAAAAAACTAAGGATGGTGAGAAGGCCAATGAGAGCTTGTTTGGTGTATTATATTAACAAAGGACGTGGGTGGAAGTGACCTTGAATCACATCATGAAATTGTTTGTTCAGCAATAATGGTGGAAGCAGGAGGTTGGAAGAGACCGTAAGATAAGAAGAGGAATTAGGCCTTCTCCCAGAACTATGCCTTGTCCCTTTCTTGTCTTCCTTACGGCAACACTCTTTAAAGGGCAGGAGTACAAAAGGCACCATCTCGCTCAGCTCTGCAAATTCCCTTTCCCACCTCTTCTCAAGAGCGGCAGGGGGCACAGTTTGAGGCTCCTGGACAGAAGGGAGATGGAACACTTCATAAACTTCTTTCCTCATGGCCACAGGCTTAGCAATTTGCTTTCACAAATATCGGATACCCCCCAAACTAAAAAAGGAACACCACTCCTGGCTAGGGTGTTACGTGCCTTGATTACTGGACCCTTGGCCACCTGAGTCTCAGGTGGAGTTCAAGGTCACTTTTACGATGTCGAACAACTGGTCTCCAAAGGCCAGAAAAAAAGGAATTTGACCGCTGTCCCAGGCAATGATGTTAGACACAAAGGGACTTCAGTTCCCATCTTGGCCCTGGCCCTGCCTGGCTGTGTCACCTGGGACAAGCCACTTGGCTCTCTGAGCCTCAGTTTCCTCAACTGTGAATTGAGGCAAATGTCCCCCAGTAACTGAGATGGTGCACGGGAAGCACTTGGCACCCTACCTGGCACACGGCAGGAGTCCAATAAACCGCAACTCAACCCTCCATTCATGCTTAACGGGCTGTGCAGCAGTGGGGTTTCTGGATCATTAAGTCACTTTAACAAGTTTTAAAAAGCAAACTAGTTCATACCAAAGCAGACACAAGCCATGTTTATGAACAATTCTCTCCCAAGGTCTTAGACTTAAAGCTCAGGGATTCGTATGGTTTCCAATGTAGAACAAGGGGTGGGGGTTAGGAGGTAAAGTGTTGCACCAGGATCAGTAATTTATGACCTTTCCTTTAAAAAGGAAACTATACTTAAGATGCTAAACATCTGAGGGGCACCTGGGTGGCTCAGTCAGTTAAGCGTCTACCTTTGGCTCAGGTCATGATCCCGGTGTCCTGCGACTGAGCCCCACGTCCAGCTCCCTGCTCAATGGGGAGTCTGCCCCCCCCTCCTGTAAATGCATGCTCTCTCTCTCTCTCTCTCTCTCAAATAAAAAAATAAAATCTTAAAAAATATGCTAGGGCGCCTGGGTGGCTCAGTTGGTTAAGCGACTGCTTTCGGCTCAGGTCATGATCCTGGAGTCCCTGGATCGAGTCCCGCATCGGGCTCCCTGCTCGGCAGGGAGCCTGCTTCTCCCTCTGACCTTCCCCCCTCTCATGTGCTCTCTCTCTCTCATTCTCTCTGTCTCAAATAAATAAATAAAATCTTAAAAAAAAAAATATGCTAACATCTGAATCCCTATGTAGTGTTCCTCATTCAGAGCTTCAGTCCTGTAGAAATTGGATCACACCAGTGACTGTTTTTTTCTCTCTGTGTTGATGTATTTATAGACTATGACCATATCATCACACACATCATGTACATAAGTGAACATACACACCCGCACACGTGAATGACAGTAAAGACTGGAATACACACTCGAGGTATAAACGTGCTTGGCTCTCAGGACATGACATGAGCATTACACACAGACTTCCATTTTATTTCTTCTCAGTCAACGTGTGCCCAGGGGCCTACTGAACTCAAATATCCAGGCACGTGCAGGAAATCCTCTTGTCCAGCCTAGTTTGGAAAAGAGAATTTCTTACAAAATCAAGTATCCTACTTAAGAGAAAGTTGGTGCCTCTCAAAAGTGGGTCTAAAGCCACAGCAACCCAGGCCAGTGGGGAATGCTCATGGCTCCCGATCAAAAAGCTCTCCCTGAATGCCAGGCCTCACTGGTGAGTCACCCTGGATAACGAAACCCTTCCCTAAACCATAAACACCCTCTGAAAGACTGTCTTTTAGGCATTTACTCCTTGGTATGAATGAGTTTAACTGAAATCTTTTGCCTTAACAAGAAGTCAAGATGATTTCAATGAAACAATGTTTCATTTGTTTTGTTTTTATTCGGGACAAGGGTGGAGCGGTGAAGCAGAAGTAATACAACATTGATTTCAGTGGTTCTCAAATGATGAGAATTGTCTGGTGGGTGGGGGTTGTTTAAAATGGCGATTCCCTCACCCAACCCCAGATTCCAATTTAGTAAACTGGAGGTCAAAGCCATGAATCTACATATTTTTAACAACCCCCTGCCCCAATGACCCTAGTATGGTCCTCAGACCACAATATGGAGAAACTGGACCAGGCGAACCACCCCGAAATCCCTAGAACCTAGAACCCGGCTTGAAATAAAAGTTAAATCCCCACAAACTAGTTATTAGGGAAAGAGCACACTGCACATGCATATGTCTGGGGATTCCTGGAGCACCAATGCTTTCCTGGCAGCCCCACACCACACCGACTCCTTTTACTCATAGTCCCATTTCTGAGAGACGGGTATTGAAGTCTCCAGCCATAATTCATCTATTTCTCCTTGAAGTTTTTTTTTTTTTAATTTTCAGGAATAGAGGGGGAGGGAGAGGGAGAGAATCTCCAGCTGACACCACACTGAGCACAGAGCCCAATGCGGGGCTCGATTTCATGACCCTGAAATCATGACCTGAGCCAAAATCAAGAGCCACACACTTAACCGACTGAGCCACCCAGGTGTCCCTCTCCTTGTGGTTTTATCAGCTTTGGCTCATGTAGTCTGATGCTCTAGTTGGTGCATACATGTTGAGGATTGTTAAATCTTCTTAGAGCAAGTGACCTCTTTATCATGTAATGCCACTGTCTATCTCTATCTCTGTTTCCTTGCTTCGAAGTCAGCTCTGTCTGCAATTAATATAGCTACTCCCACTTTTTTTTTTTTTTTTTTTAGTAGTGTGGGCATGGTCCATCCTTCTCCATTCATTTACTTTTAATCCAAGTATGTCTTTATATGTATCTTGTGGACAATACAGAGTTGGGTCTTGTTTTCTGACTCATGGCTCCTAGCCTCACTCTAGCTCCAGCTTACCCTACCCCTATTCCCAGAAATCCCTTTTCTAAGGTTTGATCTTGGACCCTGACTTTGCAGCATCTTCCACAAGATGTTCCTACCAAAAGAAAGAAATGACCATGGAAATCCATTAAAACCGTTTGTTGTTCTATCACACTGGGGGGCAAATCATAGCTCCTGAAACATAATTAGATCAAGCAACTGACCCAGGCATTACAAAGGACTCAAAGGGCTTCATGACATTTAGCTTTCAACTAAATAAGAATCTAGCATGTCTGAATTAATCACACATTTTTCTTTGATGAAGTCTAAATTAATAAGATTTATTGTATGTGTGTCTGTGTTGTGTGCCTGCTCATGCCTAAGATATAAACCCATTAGCAAAGAAAACCTTGCTTCCAGAGGCAATCAAGAAATAACCTGGGAGCCGCTGCCGCCAAGTCCGGATCCAGCCTCGCGCGCCGCTGATGCCCGCCCGCCCGACGTGCCCTCCCGATTCCTTTTGGTTCTAAGTCCAAAATGGCAACTCTCGAAGATCAGCTGATTCAGAATCTTCTTAAGGAAGAACATACCCCCCAGAATAAGATTACAGTTGTTGGGGTTGGTGCTGTTGGCATGGCTTGTGCTATCCCAGTATCTTAATGAAGGACCTAGCAGATGAACTTGCTCTTGTTGATGTCTTGGAAGACAGACTGAAGGGAGAGATGATGGATCTCCAGCACGGCAGCCTTTTCCTTAGAACACCAAAAACTGTCTCTGGCAAAGATTATAATGTGACTGCAAACTCCAAGCTGGTTATTATCACAGCTGGGGCATGTCAGCAAGAGGGAGAAAGCCGTCTTAATTTGGTCCAGCGTAACGTGAACATCTTTAAGTTCATCATTCCTAATATTGTAAAATACAGCCCAAACTGCAAGTTGCTTGTCGTTTCCAATCCAGTGGATATCTTGACCTATGTGGCTTGGAAGATAAGTGGCTTTCCCAAAAACCGTATTATTGGAAGTGGTTGCAATCTGGATTCAGCCCGGTTCCGTTACCTACTGGGGGAAAGACTGGGAGTTCACTCATTATGCTGTCACGGGTGGGTCCTTGGGGAGCACGGAGACTCCAGTGTGCCTGTATGGAGTGGAGTGAACGTTGCTGGCGTCTCTCTAAAGAATCTGCACCCTGACTTAGGCACTGATGCAGATAAGGAACAGTGGAAAGAGGTTCACAAACAGGTGGTTGACAGTGCCTGTGAGGTGATCAGACTGAAAGGCTACACTTCCTGGGCCATTGGACTGTCTGTGGCAGATCTGGCCAAGAGTATAATGAAGAATCTTAGGCGGGTGCATCCAATTTCCACCATGATTAAGGGTCTCTATGGAATTAAAGATGATGTCTTCCTTAGTGTCCCTTGCATCTTGGGACAGAATGGAATTTCAGACGTTGTGAAGGTGACTCTGACTCCTGAGGAGGAGGCCCGTTTGAAGAAGAGTGCAGATACACTTTGGGGGATCCAAAAGGAGCTGCAGTTTTAAAGTTTTCTAATGTACCACTTCACTGTCTAGACTACAGCAGGATTTTAGTTGGAGGTTGTGTATATTGTCCTTATTATCTGATCTGTTACTCAAGTAATATTAAAATGGCCTAAGAAAAAACGTCAGTTTCCTAAAGCTCCAAATAGCAGTGGTTCACCAAACCCTGCAGCTGTATCCTGATGCTGATGATACCTGGCTTTGTAGCCCTAAAGGGGTTAACGTAAGTTAGCCCCACCGTCTCAGAGGCACCACGGCCAGAGCTGCGGCTGCTCTTCACACCAGATGTGTGTTTACTGTGTGTTCTGTCACTTCGGGTTCCTTCCCCCAACACCCGACATGCCTAGTCCATCTTTTCCAGTCAGTCATGTCCTGGGATCCAATGTATAAATTCAATATTGCGTGTATTGTGCATAACTGTTCTAAAGGATCTTACTTTGTGTACCATGTATGTCAGAATATAGTGTACATGGCCATATAATGTAAAAAGACAATGCAACCAACTAAGTGTCATACCAACTAAAATACCAAATAAATTTTGA
Organism: Mirounga leonina; assembly: GCF_011800145.1. Lineage (NCBI taxonomy): Eukaryota > Metazoa > Chordata > Mammalia > Carnivora > Phocidae > Mirounga > Mirounga leonina. The sequence goes on from NW_023270466.1 coordinate 1,450,654, forward strand.
ACAGTGACTCTCAATTTATTATATTAAAAAAAAAAAAGAAAGAATCTGAAAGTTTTCAATTCAAGGATTAAAAAAAAAATGTTGCTTATAAACTTAAAGATATGGGCGCCTGGGTGGCTCAGTTGGTTAAGCATCTGCTTTTGGCTCAGGTCATGATCCCTGGGCCCTGGGATATTGAGTCCCGCATCGGGCTCCTTGCTCAGTGGGGAGTCTGCTTCTCCGTCTCCCTCTATCCCTACCCCTGCTCGTGCACTCCCTCTTGCTCTAATAAATAAAATAGCTTTTAAAAAATAAATAAACTTAAAGATATAATAGTCATTTCCTTTACTGAAGCCAGTTACTTCATAAGATTTGTTTAAAACTCTGTTCTGGGCCTAGATAAAAACACAGTTTTGTTTCTAAATCATACCTTCCCCAAAATAATTGTGCCATACATTTTTACCCTAAGACAGAAGTTTTCCAATCTGGACTAAGGGGGTAAAAACAACAACAACAACAAGAGAGCTGGACAGGAAAAGAATATATTTTTTTAAGATTTTATTTATTTATTTGACACAGAGAGAGAGGGAACACAAGCAGGGGGAGCAGGAGAGGGAGAAGCAGGCTTCCCGCCAAGCAGGGAGCCCGATGCGGGGCTCGATCCCAGGACCCTAGGATCATGACCTGAGCCGAAGGCAGACGCTTAACGACTGAGCCACCCAGGCACCCCGGACAGGAAAAGAATATTGATCCTTATGGTTTTCCTAGGAGCCATTGTCCTGAAATCAGTCACAATATACACAGTGGGAAGAAAGAGAAAACGGAGACAACATTTAGGCCATAGATACCGATAAAAAAGCTAACCATTTATAATACATGTCAAACAAGAAATCAGAAGACCGTCCAATGGTCCCATTGGTACTGTCAAGAAAAATTATCTGAAATTTGGAAATAGGGCATAATGATGACTAGGTCCCCTTTCCAAGTCATATAGAACATTGTCTGACAAAGCCTCGTAAAAGTACCTGATGCTTTACAGAGGATACCTTGGCTTGACTTAATATTTATCACTCCTTAGGGGCCAGACTCTGTGAAGTTAGACGTTAGCTCATGGAAGAGGGACAAACTGCAAACGATTTCTGACCCATTTTTTTGTCCCAGGAGCCAAAGATTGTGATTTTGTCACCTTATATAACATTGCATATCTCAGTCGTGCCTCAGCAGATCTTATTTCGGGATTTGGTTTAATTGACTATGTACACTTAAGTCTCCATACTCTTGCTTGAATCAACTTTGCCATCCTGTTAGTTGTTGCATTAATGAGTTAAATGCTCATTTAACATGCTCAGTGTATGTTTGTATAAGAATCATAACACCAATTTATTAAAAATTATACATCAAGACTTTCCTTACCATTTGATCCACCCATCCTCCTGTCCTGGAAACAAAAGCCTGCTCTACTCTTCTCACTGAAGCCTGAGCTTCAAAATTATTTCCGAAATCTGAGGAAGCCTGGGAAGGCTCCATCTGGCTCACACAGTGGTCTCTGGTCAATCGCCACCCACTGAGGTCACCGTACTCCTCCTCCAGTCAACACCAAATGGCTCTTTCCACAGACCTTCCATCCGCTACCCAGGCTAACTAAGGCTCAGCATTTAACCAAGGGGCACAGATCTGGGTCTTCCATGGAAGCAGAACAATATGCAGAGAAGAAAGACAAGACTCACTTGCATCTATTTCTTTTTTGCTCCAGGGCTCTTAGCTCCTATCAGACTTACCATTTTGAAAGAAGGTGCATGTCATTGGAAGTGACAGCCCAAGGCTACATGAATGAAGCAGGGGTGTCCTCAAGAGCACAAAAGGCAGTGTGGAATAAAAGGAAGCCAGAGAAGAAAGAATGAGGGCATGCGAGGGCACATGTGGGAAACACACTTCGTTTTGAAGACTGGGGCCCCACTCTCAGCCTTGCCTCCCCCACACTGGCTGTTCTGGTGCTATAAACGGACTCCTAGGGAGGCTGCAAGTGCCAGCGCAAGGCTAAAAATTTCTGCTAAATTACTATTAAGCATACCAGGAAAAGATCTGACTCAAGGAAACACCTTACTGGATTCCCCTACCCCCAAAAAAGAAAATGTACCTTCCAAAGCAAGCCACAAAGTATGGGGTGGCTAAGTACATACGGCATTACCCCCAAAGGGACAAAAACCTAGGAATTCCATTTTTTAAACTACTGAAATAAACCCTTTCCAGCTATCTGGGGGAAATCATGATTGGTATTTACAGAAGAAGTCCTAAAATTGGTTCTTGAACACGGGTGCTTAGGAGGGGGCACAGATAGTTTCCCTCTATCCAGTGTATATGTCTCAGCAAAGAGTGAGTTTTCTCCACACAGAGCGTGAATTAGGCCACACCATCCCATCAAGGGCAAGATGTAGAAACAGGCTTCCTCACCCTGTGCACTGCGTGTGTCGCAAGTTCAGAGGCTGTTGGGGATTGCTCCTGCCTCTAGGCCGTGCCTTGGTGTAGCCTTCCTCGCCAACAAGGAAGAGCTGCAAAAGGCCACTGCCCAGAGGAAGAAAACACTTCTGGATAAAGGGAGGAGATGCCTGCAGACTCCAACCCACGTGTGTGAGCTGCATCTCAGACACATGTGAACTTGCTTTAAAAGGCATCTGTGAATGAGTACTGCTTCTTTCTGGCCCCTGGCCTGGGTCACGTCAAGGAGAGCACTTCACCTGTACTCTAATTCTGCAATCCAATGCATGCCCAAGGAAATGTTTTGACAAAATTGTCACTTAGATAAATAAAACACAAAGCTTCCCTTGTAAATGTAAACTAGAGCACGTCGGTGTGACAGGCATGCAGTGGTCCCTAGATCCCAATGACCAAGGAGAGTATTTGTCCAGTTTCTGACTGCCCCCAAACACCCCCATTTCTTCTCTAGTGACCTCAAGACTCTCCACGTCCCTGCAAACAGGATGCGGTGGACCCGCTCTCAGCTGGACCACTCTCACAGGGCCGTCAGCAATCGTCACACCCAGCCCCCCAGGGCAATTTTCAATAATCATAGGCCATACAAAAATGGATCACAGGAGGAGGATTAACTGGCAACATTATTACCCACGGGAAATGTCCAGTTGGGGAAAAAGGTGAAAGTCTAAGCTATCAAAGGCAGTATAACATGGAGGGAAGTGTGTAAATTTTAGTATCAGACACACAGGGTTTCAATTGCAACCCTATGTGCCCGGGGGCAATTCACTTTACCTCTCTCTGATAATATTTTCTCACCTACCAAATGGAAACAGGAACCTGTGCCTTGCAGAATTATATGTGATGATCTATGTGAGGCACCTGGAGGTGTGGTGGTCATTAGGGCAGCGCCCATGTATCCTGATATTCCATTCTTTCCAGGCACGTGGCAGAATTGTACTTTTCCTCTCCATTTGAAGTCGGTCTTGGCCATGTGTCCTGCATTGGTCAATGAAGCTTAAGGAGCCAGGGGGGGATTCACTCCATTCATCATTCCCCCTTTCCCACTACTATGGTGGTCACAGAAGCATGCAAGATGAAACCTCTGTCGTTCTGGGTCACTATGTGACTGTGGTGGGCAGAAACCCGCTGCAGACCCACATAGTGCATTATAGCATGAACAAGAAATGTCATATTAAGCGACTGAGATATGGGAGTGCTTTTGTTACTGCAGCATGACCTATCCCATCCTGACTAAGAGAATAAGTACTCAATGAATTCTAGCAGTTGTGATTCTGTTTTTATTATTTCAAAATGCCACCTTTGAAAGGGAGGTGGGAATGCCTAAAAAAAAAAACCAAAGATTTGGACTGAACTGAATAGACCGATCCCAAGGCAGTTCACCAGGCAAGGACCCTGATACATTCATTGTTTAGACTTAAAAGGAGAAAAAATAAATAATGCCAGTTCCTGTATCTGAGCTATGCTTCCATGAATTAAGGATTTAAAAGGTCACTTTGAGCAGAGTAGGATAAATACACAAAAGAATTTCTGCAGATTAAAAGCTCTAGAGTGCTGGGCCCCAGCCAGAATAATCATAATCCAAGAATTGAAGTCAAAAGCCCTGGAAAATAACTCTTAAGTATTTCCAGCCTTTAAAACTCTTCAATGGACCAGATAACATCTGTTTCCTAATCTAGTGTAAAAAAAAGCTTCATTGCTAAATAGTAGTAAGCACCCCTAAGCATGAAATTCATTGCCATTTTCTAGGCAAAACAAACACATACATTAATCCTTCTCCCTTGTTATCTGCAAATGCCATCAGCTAGAGATGCCCCCACAGAAGGGGAGCTTTACACCCAAACAACAAACAGAATGCTTCACTTTCCCGGAAGTTGCCAGAAAAGGCCCATATGAACTCCCAAGCACTGGCACCCAACCCCTACGGACGTTTAATATGGAAGAAATGAAATATGCGGGACTACTGATTGAATAAATATAATCCTTTTTCTTAGCCATTGACCTAGTGCAATATAAAGAATGTGAGCTCCAAAGTACCACAGCCTGGAGTTCAGGTCCTGTATTTACCACTTACTAGCTGTGTAATCTTAGGCATATCCCCCTCTCTGAGACTCAGTTGACTCATATTTAGAATTACAGTACATATAGTTACCCTTTGTGAGGGCCTGCTGGATGTGGGTGTAAGTGCTTCGTGTGCATGACATCTTTATACAATGACCATATGAAGGGTTTATATGGATCTCACAGATGAGAAAAATGAGGCTCTAAACTAGCAGGAAGTAAAGCCAGATGCAAATTTGGATCCAAATGGCCCCTAAGCCTGAGCTCTTATCCCTGAGAACCCTGACTCTGTAAGCCTACCTCCCGGAGTAACAGAAATCACAGCGTGTAAGGTAAATCCCCAGCACTATCCCTATCCCAAGTCAACACTCAGCCAGTGTTCCTTTCCCCCGTCTCTTTCCCCCTCTCTATCCCTCCCATTTTATCCACCAACAACTCTTTACCTTGCCATCTTTATTCCCAATGGTGTATCTGGAATATCCCTTTGGAACCTCAAATCTTCAGTAGTTCATACTAATCTTCTCATTAATCTATGAAGATATGCTATCAATATAAAAATATATATGGCTTTAGATGTATATATAAAGAGATATAAATACAGGAAAAAATGGAAGGAAACGTTAACCGATTATCTCTGAGTAGTGGAATCACAAATGACTTTTCGTAACTCTAAGTTTTTTTGTATTGTGTCTAATGAGAGCGCATTTCTTTGGTAAGCAAGAAACAATATTTTTCAAAGTCATGGAAGGAGATTACTGGGCTCCTTTTAATTTTTTTGACATTAGCCTTTATCATTTCCAAAATAAACAAGGGTATTTCCGTCACTAAAAATATATTTCTTTGTTTTTGCTTACTTTAAAAAAATGTTCAAATGCTGCAATTAATGCAAAGGAAAAAAATCTAGTCTGCACTTAGAGCTGATTAGCCTGATGTTCCTTCCACTTTGTGAACAGGTTGCGGTAACCACAGTGGACTGGGGACACCAAGATTTACCAGCGGGAGGTGTGGAGACGCACTGGCATGGCCATGGCTGGGGTTCGACCTCCACCAGAAGGCCAGGATCTTCCAAGCTCCCCCCGACAAGCCAATGATCTTCCCCTGCCCCTGACCAAAGTGACCATGTTTACACATAAAATCAAGCTTAGGTCTGGTTTAGCCTCCATGTCACCAAAACAGACACTCGGGGCTGCCAGACTGCCTTGGAACATTCAAGACAAGAGTAAGATACAGCCTGTCCTCCTCAAATCTTCCCAGGCACAATAGGAAGCATTATGGGCTATCTTTAGTATTTCCTTCAAAAATTATGCATCCTTCTGCTCTACGGAAGTCAGTCCTCAGTGCCCCAAACCAAAGTCAATACAGCCATAGAAAGCTGTATAGTTAGGCTACATTGACCGAAAGTGGCAGGCTACCATTACACCGGGTTCGGGAAGTTGCATGCCAAGAAACAAGAGGTAGAAACCTGCTTCTGATTTCACCATAAGATGTTAAGGCCACTGTTGACTACGTCTGCTATTGTCTACATAGCCCCCAGGTGGAGTTAAGCCCTGAGAAATCTTTACCTTCGTGACTTCTGCAACACGGATCCCTTCCACCATCTGGCAGTAACCAATGAATTTTTGCTTTCATGGCTAGACTGCATTCCCTTTTCCAAGCTGCCTTCCAGGAAGCTCAGAGTCAAATGCATACCCTCCCCACCCCCACAACTGTGTAAATCATAAAGCTTACAAAATAGCATTCAGCTTCCTCCCATGATCTTGACATTCCACTGAGTTTACATTTATCCTGATTCTTACTTTGTATTCTTTCTTAATGTTTTAATACTTTATTCTAGTATCCCTTGTTAGCCAACTCAACTCCTATATAAAAAAACATGGGATATAAATTAACCAGACACTGCTGGCCGGCATCAGCCATGTCAAAGGGGTCCCATCTGAAGGGCATGCTGCGAAGAGCACCAGAAGGGGACTCTCCTCTCCCCATCAAAGTCTCATCTCAAATGTATACGAGTTCACCCTTTGAAATCCATTCACTTAGCAAAACTACTTTCTTCTGCTCTTGGGAGAGAAAGCAAATATACTTGGAAAGGATGCCTCACTGTTTATCCTTGCAGAGAACTTTATGCTGACCCTGTCTAATCATACAGAGCTCTGCACAGGTGTGGATTGAGGAAAAGAGGAAATGTAAGGAGAAGGATAATTGAGTTTGATGAAAGATTTAGGAAATGTTTGGAGATCAGGAATATTTACACAGTGGGGAAATTGCTTTTCTGGGACAAGCAAACTGATGGGCTACAGGGCTTTTTGATAACCAGAGAGGGGGTGGGAAGGAGCTAAGACTCCTTTACCTACTTCATAATTTGGAACAAACATCCAAACTCAAGCCTAACAGCCTGTGGTGAAGGGCTTGATACTTGTAGTAAACAACCCTCAGCATTTCAGAGTTCACAAGGGGCGCTTTACAGATATTATCACATTTAATCTTCAAAATGACTCTAGGGGCTTCCATTATTCTCCTTATTAGTAAGCAGGAGAACCATGGCTCAGAGAGATTAGGAACTTGTCCAAGGGCACGCAACTTACTCGGCAGCAGAGGGGAGATAAGAACACGGATCCCTCCCACCGTCTGGCCTAACATGGCGAGTGGAGCACACAAGAAGGAACAGGACCACCCAGAGCAGGACATTCCCAGGCATGAGGTCTGATCCCACCGTGACTTCTGCAAAAGCCCAGCGCTCCACTCCACGCAGTCTGCCTTTAGGTAACCCTAAACACAGATCTCCCAGCAAAACCATAACCCACACTTGAAAATAAAAATCCCAGTCTACCGCTGCCAACATCCACACCCAAGAAAACACCTGCCAATTAGGGAAGTCCTTTCCTTGTACTTCACACCAATTGTTCTTCATCTGCCCCATGTACAGGAAAGCATTTCTGGGGCACTTGAGGAGGAGGTGTTAAATTTACTGGATTCCAAATGTTCTCATTTATTTATAATTGAGAACATGTGAAAGGGAAGGAAAATGCAATGCTGAACAGTGAATGACATCTTCCCGCCTCACAAGCCCTGGCACCTGCCAACCTCCTCGTGGACGGCACATCACGGTTCAGATGAAACGAGAACAGGACAGCTGTCCTTCTCTGCAGAGTGGGTCCTGGGAGGGGCCTCCAGGCCCTGAGGTCATGGTCACGGTCTGTGGGCTAAGGCTCATGCTCATACTTAGCAAACACCTAAACCAAGCAGACAGGGATCCAAACTCTAGGAGATCTGACAGGTGATCAGACCTTAGGACCAAGCCAGGCTGGCTGAACACCAGCCACAGGCCTAAGGTGCCATGGTGGCAAGGGTAAGAGCCTGGTGTCGGGAAGTCAATCATCCCAAAGTACGCAGACTCCAGAAAGGGCAAAGGGCACCCACCGGCAATGGAGGAATCCAGAGGGCAGCGGAGACCACAAACCCAGCAACACCATGGTGCAGGGTGGGAGCTTCTGGACTGGAGACAGAAGTCAAATCTTAATGCCACCATGTTCTGGCTGTGTGACTCCAAACGACTTGTCCTCCCTGTGCCCAAGTTTCTTGATCTAAGACTTGGAGAGGAGAGACCTGCTTCACAGGACTGCTGTGAGCATTAAGTGAGATAATATTTACAAAAATGCCAACACATAATCTGTTGCATAGTTGGCACTCGATAAATGTTTCTTTTTCTTTTCAAACTCTACTGGAAGTAGCAAATTCTCAGGGCCCAAGCTAAATGCCTTCAGGTGTCAGTTTGGGTTTTACTGTTGTTGGGTTTTGTTTTGTTTTGTTTTGTTTTGTTTTGTTTTGTTTTGTTTTGTTTTGTTTTGTTTGAATACCTAAAAGTTGGTTATTGAGTATGTATGAGTCCAATTTCAATGTTACTTCCCCTACAGCCTAAACACCTTCCTGATCTTCCTAGAGGAATTCCTAAATACCCTTCTCTGAAAGACATGCCTAAAAATCAACATCTTTATCTAATGAGGGACATGCCCATCTCTGCCACAGTCTCCACTACTCCCTATCGTCTTTCCCCAGCCCAATTTGCACATTTATGCTCCCTGCCTGTCCGAGTAAGGCATCCTTAAGCCAAGGATCAGAGTAAGTGGCAGACAGAGGCCCATAAGAGATAAAGAGCAACAGCTCACATAGGCCAGCCCCAAACCCTACCACAGTCATGATTCCACAATGACCACCCCACCTGAGAGTAGCTACATTCCCCAGCAGCAGAGCCAAACCCGGCAGAGCACCAGGTCCTCAGATGCCACCGAGCAAATGGTAGCCCCGGCAAGGTCAGGAGGAAAAGGACATCGGCAACTTTTGGGGGATGGCCATCAAGGGAGCAAGTCAGCATCAGCTGAGTCTCTAGAGCTGCATGAACCTCAGAATAGAAACAATCACTCAAGTAAATTAAGGCACGTGAGCCTCTCTCCAATCCCCTCCCTAAGCCCACAGAGGGGAAAAGATGCTTGAAATTCGATTTGATTTCCAAGCTTCCACTCCCCTTAGGCTAAGACGATCAGCCCTCCAAACCCTTTGATGCACCTAGTCTCCACAAACTCCCCACTACTGGGGCAGCCAAGGAGTTAGAGGTGACTAGCAGTTTCTTCTTGGGCTCTCCTGCGGCTCGGTTGGTGGGGCTGGAAGAGGTGAAGGGACAGCACACAGACAGCAGATCCACCCTTAGTTAGAGATTTCTGGATCTCCTGCAGCCTGTGGTCTTGCTCAGTTGACAGCAGGGATGGACCCAAACGGGCCTTGGGGTCTTATTCACATGAAACACGACTGTGTTCGCCAGGGGAAGCTGTGCGCAGCCGAGCGATCGGGGAGAAAAATACTGAAGGAATGTACTAGGGGTCTCATCAAATGCTCTCAGGGGCTGGGGGCCGCATTCAAAATATTTAACAAAGTCCCGGCGCGGAAGCATTGCCAAATCAGAACGAAGGTTCCACCAGCCAACGGCCCCGTATAGAAAGTAGTATAATTTGCCACATTTTACCCTTTTGAAAACCCAGTGCAAATATTAAAAAAAAAAAAAAAAATTAAAACCCTAACACAAAACTAGTGAATGGCTCCACAGACTTCCATCCGGCCTGCTGCGAGGCCTGGCCATGGCCTCGGGGAAGACAGAATGAGGCCGGTGACCCGCTGTAAACGTCTCCTGGAAGAGAAACATCTGGTCTGGCTCCCCGATCACATCAGTTTCCTGGTTGAACTCTGGGGTGATGGGGCTTATTGTTTGTCCATGAACGGCCACAGTTCCACTGGAAGCATAATGTCATCAAACTACGGAGCAGGACCTCAGAAATCAAACCGAGACCCAGTGTGGTTCCGCGCTGGCTGGCGACAGAACTGGGTCCAGGACCCAGGCCTCTGGCTCGCACTCTAGAACTCTCCAGGCAACAAATTCTGCCCCATGCTCGTGCCCTTCTGCCCTCCACGACCGTGCACTATCCACCAACCTTAGCTTCGTTGGGCATGAAAACAGGTACAGATGGTAACAAAGTGCCGGGCTTCACCTCAGAAGCTTTCTAGGAAGATTCAGAAACGGGAACCAGACCAGCAGTGGTAGGGAGGGGTAGTGGTGATTCACTGAGACTGGAAACTCAATATATTCCTAAACTGATCGTATCAAGGCCCCATCCCTCCAGAGTATGGAAATACTCTCGTCTTGACCTGGGCTGTTGGCTTCAGAGAGCACACTTGAGGCATTTACTGCACGCATTTCGTGCTGCGATAAGAAAATAAAAAAATAAAGCGAAGCCATGATATGTTTATTCTTCCCAGTGAATACCCCTCTAAAAAGCTTAGGCTGAAATTTAAAGACATTCACAGAAGCACTCATAAAGAAAAATAACCAAGTCTGATGCAACCCAACTGACAATTTTTTTAAAGCAAAGCAAGGAAATTGAATGGCAAAGCCCAAAATGCCTGCCCCGTCTGCTCAGGGACACACATGCCCACGTGCACACTCACACACACACACACACACGTGCTGTTTTAGCTCCTTAGACACAGTCAGCCAGCCGTATGCCCACAACCTCCTTCCCAGATACACTGTGACAGCCACTAAGCTAATGAGATCCCAACTGTCACCCTGGGTTTTTACAATTGTTTCTCATGTTTTCTTCCCAAGACCATTGCCCAAAAGGCAGTTATAGGCAAAATGCACATCATCAGCGTTCTTCCTCCTCCTGCTCGGAGTAGCAGGGTCCCCACGTGGCAGCCTAGAACAAAGACTCTCCGCTCCCCGGGAAGGGGGAGGGCTGGGGCTCCAGGGACATGGCAGAGCCAGGTCTCTGTGGCCACCAGGCTGCGTAGTAATCGGCCACAGTTGTTGCTGCTCTGCAGAAACCGTCTGCCCATCATCCGGGGCAGGAGAAACAAATTTAAGATAAACTGCCTCTCCAGAAAAATATGGTGCTGGAAATCAAGTGCCAGAGCCAGCAACAGAGACATCTGAATGCTTACACTGGGGAGATTATTCAAAGTCGAAGCAGCGTAGAAAGACACTATTTCATACTGGAGGAGGGAGAGGGGCAATCTTCCCGAATGGATAAAATGTAGGAAATGAGGCGCGAATGAATGCCCATTTAGTAAGTGCCGAACATGAAATATGGTAGAGAGAAGCTCGAGGCATTAGCAATCCACTGCAAAATATCCGCAACCCAAGAGCACTGAGTGCAGGTCCTCTGAGCTACACGCAATTTTTTTTGATTATTTATTTATTTATTTATTAGAGAGTGAGCAGGAGAGAAACAGCATGAGAGGGGAGAGGGTCAGAGGGAGAAGCAGGCTCCCCGCTGAGCCGGGAGCCCGATGTGGGACTCGATCCCAGGACCCTGGGATCATGACCTGAGCTGAAGGCAGTCGCTTAACCAACTGAGCCACCCAGGTGCCCAGCAATTTTTTTTTTTGTCCCAAAACAAACAAACAAACAAACAAACAAACAAAAAATACACTACACCTTATCGTTTCAGTGAGTTTTTACATAAAGGATCGTTTCATAAAGGAGGGCAGCAGGCTGCTTCAGTGACTGTCTTCAGGTAGGGGATTAAGAGAGGTTGTATTATTCTTTGCGGGTTTCCATATTTTCCATAATATAGTATATTTATCAAAAACTGTAGTTGTTGGCACAGCTGGGTGGCTCAATCGGTTAAGCGTCTGCCTTCGGCTCAGGTCACGATCCCAGAGTCCTGGGATGGAGCCCCACATCGGGCTCCCTGCTCAGCCAGGAGTCTGCTTCTCCCTCTCCCTCCGCCTGCAGCCCCCCTGCTTGTGCTCTCTCTCTCTCTGACAAATAAATAAATAAAATCTTTTTTAAAAAAAACTGTAGTTGTTGAACTTTTTTTTTGATGGATAAACGTGCTTTTCTTTCACTGAAGTACAGTTGACAGACAATATTATTATGTAAATTTCAGGTGTACGACCTAGTGATTCAACAATTATATACATTGTAAGACGTATATAATTTTTTAACCTCTTTTAAGAGCAGTACTAAGAGACAGTCAACTGCCCCAATGTGCATGCGTGCGCGCACACACACACACACACACACAGCATGCGTGTAAATACTGAGTACTCCTGTTGTGTCTCTATTTTAATAGGAAACAATGATTACCCACCCAGGTGACTGTCTTTGAGCAGGGTGACAGAGCCACAGTGGGGTACAGGTTGCTTCTTACAAGGAGTGCTCTGAAAATCAGGCTGAAGGTTTAACCAGGCAAGAGAGTGAAGGGGAAGTTGGCAGGGATAAGGCAAAAAGAGACAGCCATTCCTCTCCTGCAAATGAGTTGTCCACAGCAGTGACGCTACAAAATAGCACTCAAATCAGATTTGGTCCCTTCCCTGCCCCTCACTTTGACAGATAAAAATGCCTGTCAAAGTGTCTATACATTATTAATAACTAGCTCAGGGATCCCGATGAATTCTTTTTTTTTTTTAATTCTTATGTTAATCCCCATACATTACATCATTAGTTTTAGATGAAGTGTTCCATGATTCATTGTTTGTGCATAACACCCAGTGCTCCATGCAGAACGTGCCCTCTTTAATACCCGTCACCAGGCTAACCCATCCTCCCACCCCCTTCCCCTCTAGAACCCTGTTTGTTTTTCAGAGTCCATCGTCTCTCATGGTTCGTCTACCCCTCCGATTTCCCCCGCTTCATTCTTCCCCTCCCGCTACCTTCTTCTTCTTCTTCTTCTTTTTTTTTTCTTAACATATATTGCATTATTTGTTTCAGAGGTACAGATCTGAGAGTCAACAGTCTTGCACAATTCACAGCGCTTACCAGAGCACATACCCTCCCCAGTGTCTATCAACCAGTCACCCCATCCCTCCCACCCCACCCCCCACTCCAGCAACCCTCAGTTTGTTTCCTACAATTAAGAATTCCTCATATCAGTGAGATCATATGATACATGTCTTTCTCTGTTTGACTTATTTCACTCAACATAATACCCTCCAGTTCCATCCACGTCGTTGCAAAGGGCAAGATCTCATTCCTTTTGATGGCTGCATAATATTCCATTGTATATATATACCACTTCTTCTTTATCCAGTAGTCTGTCGATGGACATCTTGGCTCTTTCCACAGTTTGGCTATTGTGGACATTGCTGCTATAAACATCGGGGTGCACGTACCCCTTCAGATCCCTACTTTTGTATCTTTGGGGTAAATACCCAGGAGTGCAATTGCTGGATCATATGGTAGCTCTATTTTCAACTTTTTGAGGAACCTCCATACAGTTTTCCAGAGTGGCTGCACCAGCTTGCATTCCCACCAACAGTGTAGGATAGGGGTCCCGATGAATTCTTGGCAGAGTACAGGTTTAAGAGGAAAAACTAATCCTATTTCCTATGAAAACCCCCAGTCCCCGGCCTCCATTCCTCTTAACAAGACAGCAACAGGAGACAGGAACACAAAAGACCCTTGCCCCCTTTCTCTGGGCTCTTAGAACATTCCAGCAGCCATACTGATGGGCAAACAAATAACTGTGCCCTTCATCCAACAGTTCTCGTCTAGTTAACTGGAACTTCGACATGATAGACTGCTCATATCACCATTAACATCCTCCTACAGGATATGGGAGGTGTCAAGAATCTGGAACACAATCTATACTCAAAATTAGTCTGGCGGGATGGGCAAAATAGGTGAAGGGGCCTAAGAGTACACTTACCATCACAAACACTGAGTAACGTATAAAATTGTTGAAACCCTACATTGTACACCTGAAACTAACAGAGCACTATATATTAACTGCACTGGAATTAAAATTAAAAAATAAAAAATTTTCAATTAATTTTTTTTTTATTTCAAATTCTACTAGTATATGTTCAGGAGCTAAATTAGCCATCTCCTTCTTAACCAACTTGGAATTCACTTAAACCATGAAGTTATATTTTCTATATTTTTTGAAGTTCCATTCCATCATTTATGGATGAACTCTTTTATGTCCACATTTAATATCTTTTTTTCTCTAAAAACTGGAAGGTTAGATATCACTTTTTAGGGTTAGAACTACTTGGATTTTTTTTTTTGACCTGAGCTTAAATATACTTGCGAAAGAACGATCATCCAAGAGTTTTATTCACCTTAAATTCAAATGTCAAATCTGAGTTCTCAGAACACGGTTCACCAAAACACTGTTCACCCACACTCAGAAAACTAATTTAGGGACACCTGGGTGGCTCAGATCATTAAGCATCTGCCTTCGGCTCAGGTCATTATCCCAGGGTCCTGGGATCAAGCCCCACATCAGGCTCTGTGCTCAGCAGGGAGCCTGCTTCTCCCTCTCCCTCTGCCTGCCTGTCTGCCTACTTGTGATCTCTCTCTCTGTCAAATAAATAAATAAAATCTTTAAAAAAAAAAAAGAAAACTAATTTAACCCAAAACAATATATACATCTGCTTTATTCATTTATAATCTACTCCAAAGTAAGAATATGTCTAATTTTTATTATACACCCTCAAAAACATATTGACAAACATTCTCAGAATTAGGGAAAAAAGTCCAATGTAGAAGTTCATGAATAAGGTCCAACGCTGCACTGTGCTGAGCACTTGAAATGTGGTCAGGGAGACTGAGGAGCTAAATATTTAATTTTAATTAATTCTAATTTAAAAACTGATGTCCAATTCAGTTACTGAAAGATCTTTAAGTATGTATGGACCAACTTGGGTAGGTGAATCTACTTTTTCAACTGTACATTTCCTAACATCTAAGTCCAGATCAAGTATTTCCGATGAACATTTAGCATCTGACTGGAGATGTGAAATACACATAGGATTTCTAAGACTTAGTACAAAGAAAAAGGAATATAAAATCCCACCAGCAATTTTTACCATTAATTTTGTATTGAAATGAAAACAATTTTTTATATTGAATTAAACAAAAACATATAATTAAAATTAATTATTGATGACAATTCTTCATCTGTTTCTTTTTATTTTTTAATGTGGCTACTAGAAAATTTTAAATGACATATGTGAATTACATTATATTTTTGACAGCACTGTTCTAGCTAGCTCTATACGGTGGGGTAACCGACAACAATAGCACATCGTTCATTTATTATCTCCTGATATTAACACATACGGCTATTGTAAGACAGCCATGTTTATTTTCCCACACTCTTTTCATCCTAGCTCTAAATATTAAACAAATATGTGAACCAAATGACTGACTGCTACCCAAAGAAGCAATGGTGATTCTGCCACTAACAGTGGGCAGTAGTAAATGCCAGTCATTCTAGTCACTCCCATGCAGTCTGGCTCCGGGGCTGGGCAAACATGCAGACAGACAGCACCAGCATTGCTTAGGGGAACTGAAGTGTTACACCCACGTTAACCATCCTAGCCACATCTATACAGTTGACCCTCGTACAAAACGGGGGTTAGGAGCACCAACATCCTGCGCAGCCGAAAATCCACTTACAACTTTTTTTAAGATTTTATTTATTTATTTGAGAGAGAGAGCACAAGCATGGGGGGGGGGGGCAATAGGAGAGGGAGAAGCAGACTCCCTGCTGAGCAGGGAACCCAACTACACGGAGCTCAATCCCAGGACCCTGAAATTATGACTTGAGCAGAAGGCAGACGCTTAACCAACTGAGCCACCAAGGCGCCCCCAGGTATAACTCTGGACTCCCCAAAAACTTAACTACTAATAGCCTACTGTTGACCAAAAGTCTTACTGATAACATAAACGGTTAACCAACACATATTTTGTATGTTCTGTATAATATGTACTGTATTCTTACAAGAAAGTAAGCTAGAGAAAGGAAAATGTTAAGAAAATCATAAGGGAAAATACATTACAGTACTGTACTGTATTTATCCAAAAAATCCACATATAAGTGGACCTGTGCCTTTTAAACCCGTGTTGTTCAAGGGTCAACTATATTTATAAAGAGGGTCACTGAATATGACACACAAAGAAAACAACCAGTCTTACTGTGAAACATAAAAAAGGTCTTTTTCAAGCTATGTGCCCTGGAGTAGAGGTGGTAAATTTTATTACGGACCCAATCACCTCTTTATATATCATCTTTATTTCCAGTTACTGAGAAAATTCCCAAGGTCGTTTTTCTTCCTACCCATCTGAAAGGTCGCAGACATCAACAGTTGTGTCCACTTCTTTTTCTGTGGTCCTGTTACACAAGATGATGCACCAGAAAATTATATACTACCCATCAGACTCCATTTCAGCAGCTCAGAGAGTTTTTGTGCCTATTTATTCATTTTTACAAATATTTTGCGGGGGGGAGCGTGTCTGGGGGCTCAGTCGGTTAGGCATCGGACTCTTGATTTTGGCTCAAGTCATGATCTCAGGATCATGAGATGGAGCCTCGTGTCAGGCTCTGCACTCAGCGGGAGTCTGCTTCTCTCTCTCTCTCTCTCCCTCTGCTCCTCCCCCTGATCATGCTCTCTCTTTCTCTAAAATAAATAAATATAATCGTAAAAAAAAAAAAAAATTTTTTTAGGGCCCACCCTCTGCTAGGCTCTTTTCTGTACTGGCATCATACAACAGAGAACAAGGATAATAAAGGTCATCGATTCCCACGCTGTTTCTGTATCTTCTTACAATTTTGTGGAAATCTGACTATAATATCCAGGCAGTAAATTAGAAGCCCGTATTAACTTTTTAAATTACTCTGCAACGTTGGAAACACGCAAGAAGACATAAAGAAAAATGTGATGAACAATCAGGCACCCATCCCTCCTGAATTTCATCCTCATTTTCCCTCACCATTGACCCCACTGAATCAGTGTTTATTATATTTGCGCATTTCTTTATCTTTTGAGTACATACTTATATGTCCCTAAGCAATATGCAGTTTGAGATGTTTTTAAGTTGCATATACATAAATGTGTTTTAAACAGATGTTTTTAGGGGGCGCCTGGGTGGCTCAGTCGGTTAAGCGGCTGCCTTCGGCTCAGGTCATGATCCCAGGGTCCCCGGGATCGAGCCCCGCATCGGGCTCCCTGCTCGGCGGGGAGCCTGCCTCTCCCCCTCTCCCTCTGCCTACCTGTTCTATCTCTCTGTCAAATAAATAAATAAAATCTTTAAAAAAAATAAAAAATAAAAAAATAAATAAACAGATGTTTTTAAAAACTTCCATAAAGTTGAGATAAGCCACTATCTTTGACTATACTAGAAACCTCAACAATTTACCAAATTTGCAGATAGAAAAATAAGTTTTTCTTCTGACTCACCACCCAAGCCATATATAAATGGATATAAACTTAAAATATTACATATGATTATTTATGTCCATATACATAGCATACAGAGTTCATAGTAAGAATAATAGGAGTTCAGTGTATTCCATAATCATTAAAGACTTTGAATGGGCAAATTGGAAATCGCTTGCGTATGTGCTTTTTTTCCCCCTAAAATAGACTTTTTTTTTTTTTAAAGATTTTATTTATTTATTTGCGAGAGAGGGAATGAGAGACAGAGAGCACGAGAGGGAGGAGGGTCAGAGGGAGAAGCAGACTCCCCGCCGAGCAGGGAGCCCGATGCGGGACTCGATCCCGGGACTCCAGAATCATGACCTGAGCCGAAGGCAGTCGCTTAACCGACTGAGCCACCCAGGTGCCCTAAAATAGACTTTAAATTAGGATTTTTAAATGGTACAAAATATACAAAAGAGTTTACAGTGTAAAGAAAGCCTCCTCCAGCCTTTGCCCCAGCCACCCACCCAGTAGCCCCCCATACAGAGGTAACCAGTATTGTTTCTTATGTATATGACCAGAGATATGATACATACAAACAAGAAATCATGTATATGTTCTTCTCTTTTTAACACAAATGGTACCACTTTGTTGTTTTCAATTAATGGAATGTCCTGGAGATTTTTTCATATTGGTACATACGGAGCAATATCCATTGTATAGATGCGTTATGACTGATTTAGCCTCTCTCCCATTGACTGAGAGGTAGTTTCAAATCCTTTGAAACAAACAGTGCTACTCCGAATACCCCCGTATATGTGCAATTTCACAATGTGCAAAAATATCCACAACACAAAACTCTAGGAATCTAGAAACGGATTATTGAGTCAGACTGGGTATTGCACACATACACACATATATGTGTATATATATGTGTGTGTATGATTAAACATACGCAGACATGTAATATTTTGATGGATACTGCAAAAGTATCCTCCATAGAGGTTATACAATTTAACTCCCACCAGATGTGTATAAGAACATCTTTTTGCCCTGCCCCCTTGACGACATAATGTATTATGCGTCCTGCTCACCAAACTAAGTGATAAATGGTATCTCCTTGAAATAGTACTTTATGAATGTTTTAAATACTTTAAAAATTCTCAATTTTAAAAGTCAGAAGTACAACTCAAAACAAATAAGCTAAGGGATAGAAGAAGCCTGATGAATGAAACGCTGAGTTTGTTAAGGAGAAGGTCTATAAAATTCAAGGTGTGGCACTACTCTATAAAGGGATATATTACCTTCACATGAGCAGTAAAGACAAATATCTAATGACAAAATTGCCCAACCTCTTACAATAAACTAATTCAGAATGTTGACACATGTACAAGCTTTATAAAGACTCAGGATGCTTTCATACAGAAAGAACCACCCAGCAGCTGTCTAAAGTTCAACTACTCAGAAATATAGTGGTATACTAGACACGAGGATCTGCTTTATGCTATATGACTTTCCTGGACTTAACTAGTAAAAAGGATAGATGAAGGACAGGGGTGCCTGGGGGGCTCAGTCAGTTGAGCATCTGACTTCTGCTCAGGTCATGATCTCAGGGTCATGGGATCAAGCCCCACATCAGGCTCCATGCTCAGCGGGGAGTTTGCTTGAGGATTCTCTCTCTCCCTCTCCCTCTGCCCCTCCCCCTGCTTGTGCTTGCCTGTGCGCGCTCTCTCTCTCTCTCTCTCTAATAGGTGAACCTTAAAAAAAAAAGTAGATGAAAGACAAATCAAGGGTAAAAGAAAGTGGTCCTTCCCAATGCCACACACACCCTCACTGACCCCAAGAATGTCCCACCCTGCAGATCAACAATGGATTTTGAGTTAGGTCACCTGGGTTCTGAACCAGGGCTGGGCTACTGGCTCATTGCATGAACCTCATCAGTCACCTGATCCCTGTGGATCAGCTCCTCATCTATTAAAATGAAAGGACTGAAGTGGAATTCTCCTTGAGATCCCCAAGTTGAAAGGTGCTCGAATGAATATGTCCAGAGGCCTTCACTTACCTTCATTCTAACATAAAATTATTAGATTCATGGCTACAACTTAGGGGTGGTCAATAATCACTGAAACCAAAAAACAGAGATTTCTATGTATATTAAGTAAGGGTATTGTAACCCAGGACCCATCCAAGGAATCAACAAGCAGGGGTATCTGTTCCATCACATTCCATGAATGAAAGAGATGTGCAAATACATTCTGAAATCTGGAATCAATAAGCTCAATGAGTATTAAAATCAATGGGACATGGAACTCACACAGCTCAAGACCCTTACAATGGGATGATGGGTCCTGACGATTCCCAACAGCTGTGCTATCCACGGAAATGAAAAGCAAGGGGATTAAGAAAAGACCCTATTTAATGAACTCAAAATCCAGAAAAAGTGGAAACGTTAGCAGGAAATATCCAAATTAAAAATTCAGTCATGACCTTAAGACATCATGAAATAAGTCAGACACAGAAAGACAAATACTGTATGATCTCAATTACATGTGGAATCTAAAAGCATCAAACTCAGAGAAACAGAGAGTAGAATAGTGGTTTCCAGGAACTGAGCGGTAAGGAAAATGGGGTGATGTTGGTCAAAAAGGCACAAAAGTACAAGTTTTCAGTTATAAGATGAATAAGTTCCAAAGACGTAATGTATGGCATGGTGATTACAGCTGACAATACTGTGATGTATATTTGAAAGTCGCTATGAAAGGACAGCTTTAATGTTCTCACCATACAACACCACCAAAATTACATACAACACCAATAAAATGGTAATTATGTGAGGTGAAGGAGGTGTTAAGTAACCTTATTTTGTAAACATTTTGCAATATATACATGTGTCAAATTATCACTTTGTAAAATTTAAACTTCCACGATGTTATATGTCAAGTGTACCTCAATAAAGCTGGGAAAATGCAGTTGTAATGGTCATCTTTATCAAATATGGAAATTCCACAGGCCAAAAAACAGATGCTAAATGAAACAAGGGACTTGGTGGGGGAAAAAAAAAATCTAAAGAAACAAAACTGATGACTTAAAATAGGAAGAAATATGGTCCATTGGCCAAGCACCAATTGCCATTTATGAATTAATTATTCATTCATTCAATAAATGTTTACTATTCTTGACATTTTGTTATACTCAGCTACCTTGGCTGCCACCGGCCATTAGGTTATTTCACTCTTTATTAGCTGCCCCCCCCTCCAAAGAGTGAACAGAGGGAAAAGTTCAATGTCTAGCAGTTGGTCTTACTCGGGTAAGTAGCAATAGAAAAGGGTTGTGTAAATAATGCAAGGGACGAAGAGGAAAAACTGAACTTGAGTTCTGTGAAGAATCTATATTCCATTTATTCATCATTTAAGAGGCTGCGTGGCCATTAATCCACACACTCTTTGAAGCTCTGGCCACTGGACCCTGACCTTTGCCATCCCACCAGTGAGTTCAGCTTGCTGGCATGTTCACTGCCTCTCTCCTAATCCTGAGCCTCCTGACCCCCAGCTTGGGGCATTTACAGGTATCCATGAGCAGACACATCTGGTACCCCCCACTCACATGCTCTCTGCCTCACCCCTAGTTTCTGCCCAGTTTCATGCAGACTCCAGCTCACTTCATGCTGACGGCATGTGGCACACGCTGTGCACCCTCCCTTCAGCCCCCAGGGCTTCCCTGAGACCACAGAGGCTGTGGAGAGATGCCCAGGCCTGGGGAAATATGCAGTCCATCAGTGCAGGGGAGCTAACCCCCCGGGGCCCACGCTCCACCAACAGGGGAGAAGCCAAAGGAAAATGCCTGCAAGGCCTCCTGTGCTCTGGATGGAGAATTCTGAAGGCTCTTCATCAGGAGCTCTCAGCAGGAGTAAGACCCCCCCATCCACAGCAGTGATCTCCACAATGCGTCTGTAGTAGGGTGTTGGGGCTGCCCTAACAGAACACCACAGGCGGGCTGGCCTGACAATAGAAAGGTATTTTCTCAGAGTTCTAGAGCCTGGATGTCCAAGATCAAGGTGCCATCAGTGTTGTTGTCTGGTGAGAGCTCTCCCAGCAGCTTGTAGATGGCTGCCTTTCCTCAGTGCTTCCAAGAAGAGAGCGCTCTGGTGTGTCTTCTTATAAAGACAGTAGTCCTAGCAGATCCCAGCCTCACCCTTATGACTTCATTTAACCCTGCTTACTTCCTTAGAGGCCCCATCTCCAAATACAGCCATGATGGGGGTTAGTTAGGGCTCCAAAACAGGAACTGGGGGGACACACACATTCAGTCCACAGCAGCATCCTTATCTTGGCTCTTCTCCTTCTACCCCCTCATTCCAGCTCCCTGGCATCACCTCTCAAACAAATCAGCTGTGCATAATTCCTTCCCTCGGGTTCTGCGTCCAAGACCCAGCTAAGACAGCCTGTCACCTGAAACCACACTTTGATCCCACCTGCCCAGATGTTCCCTGCCCATCCTATAGCTGATCCCCCTCCCAGGCCCGTCTTCTGTTCTCGCTGCCTCCCAGCCCAACCCATCCCATCCCTAGGGTTTTAAGCTGGCCCCTGAGTTAGTCATTCATTCACCAAATAAATGTATGGGGTTACTATTACAGGACAGGATTCTAATGCAAAATGCCCACAGGTCTTGGGCAATTAATGCACATGAGTGATGGGGAGCCAAGTGAGAGGGAAGATTCCCTTGTATCACACGTCCAATATTGCCAAATTTTGTGCTTCTCATAAAAAACGGACTCACAGTTATTATGCAAAGTCTCCCAATTTTTAAATGTTGGTAACAAATTTAAATCTATTCATAACACTGCACCGATCACACCATCATCTTAAAGCTTCCAGTTTGAAGTGTTTGTACAAATTGCTGGGAAGACAACAGGAAATAGACAAAGACTCTGAGCCCTAGAAGTCTAAGAAGGAGGCAGCCAAAGTGAGAGGCAATTGCCATACAGTGTGACCAGAGTGCTAATGGAGTAGGACAGGTAGCATAATAGCCCTGCAGTGATGTTCACATCCTAATCCCCAGAACTCGTGGATATGTCAGGTTACATGGCAAAGGGGAATTAAGGTGGCAGGTGGAAGTAAGGTTTTTCATCAAATGACCATGAGACGGGGAGCTTATCCTGGATTGTCCAGGTGGGCCCAATGTAATCACAGGGTCCACTGATGTGGAAGGAGGCAGAGGTATTCAGGATCAGGAAGATATTTGAAGATGCTGGCTTTGAAGATGGGGGAGGGTACCACAAGCCAAGGAATGTGGGAGACCTCTAGAAGCTGAAAAAGGCAAGGAATCGGATTCTCCCCTAGAACCTCCAGAAAGAATGCAGCCCTACTGACACCTTGATTTTTAGCTCAGTAAGACCCATTTCCAACTTCTGAGTTCCAAACTATAAAATAACAAATTTACTTCAAACCACTAAGTTTGTAATAATTGTTATAGCAGCAGTAATAAGTAATAAGACATGGGTTATTACCTAATATACACTAATAACTATAACTAACACATGGATTAACCCCAGGATGCCAGAAGAGATACCTAACCCAGGCTTGGGTAAGGATTATCAGGGAAAGCTTCTCAGAGAAGATGACACTTGACTGAGTCCTAAAGGATGAACAAGGTTTGGGGGTGGGAGTTCCAAGGAGTAGAAGTAGCATATGCAAAGGCCCTGTGGTATCTAGTCAAGCAATTTCAAGGCATTTAAAATGGCAGGATTACAGATTTTCTTAGCCAAATTCCCAAAATTTTCATTAATTTATCAAACAATTCTCTTAGGAATTCTACTAGGGAATTCCCTTTATTGAACAGATCATGAATAAGAGACCTAGAAAGGCTGAAGGACCTCAAAAAGTTACATAGCTCTGAGTTTCACTGTCTTTGTTTGTAAAATAAGGAAGTTACATTAGGTAAACCATAAGCCTATTCTTGACTACTTAGCAGATGAGCTCAGGTGTGAAAGAAATATAATATTTCTCTATTTTTGCCATATACATCTGACTCTGGTTCCCCATACCCCTGAGCTGGAAGGAATTTCAACCTCAGCTGTTACTGGTACATATCCATGCCCTCTACTCTGGCCAGGGCTGTGCTAAGGTCCGGGGTCTCTGAAACATCTAAGCATCAAAGAGGCCCCTATGTTCTTGTCAGTCAGGTTGCTGGCCCTCAGTGGTAATGGCTAAGATGCCTATTGTCCCCGTCAGCATCTCAGGTCCAGTGGCTTCAATGCTCTTAGGCAATGCTGGGAATCCTTGTCCCTAGGTCCACCCTCAGTGGGATCACATGATGCCATCTCCTTTGTGATACTCCACCCCTTTAGAACCTTGGTCGCCAGAACTACTTCCCAGACTCTAGGAATCTCCTTCCTTTCACTCCCTGATGGATCTCAAAGGCTCATCCCCTCATCTCCATCCATCAGGAACATGAAGAGATTTCTTTTTCCAGAGCCTCACCTTCTACAGAAGAAAGGAAGAGCTAGTCTTCCAGTACTTTCAACTTCCCCCCTAATTCAATCAGAGAGGAGAGTAAGGGATAGAGGGAGACCCCATGTTTACTAATTAATATCTCAATGAACTATCCTGGCCTGTCTAGGTGGTGGTTGGCAAGGTCACGTAAGTATTCTCTACTTGGTAGATTGTGTGAAAGGGGTGTAAGAATGGCCCCACACTCTCCTGGGGATTCTCTGACAGCAAAGGAAATGAAAGCAAGTAAGGAGACCAGAAGAGGGACTTGAAAGCTGGTCAGCGCATCTTGCTCAGAGTACTTCTCTATTCTGTTCACAATGTTGACCTTAAACACTGAAATATTTATTATTGGTAATAATAAACAATAGGGTGACTTCTCCCTGTCTAAATAAATAAACAACTTGTTTGTCATTTTGCTTTTGTCAAGGAAATTCATTCCAGCCTAGAAAGAAAATGCTCTGCCCCTCCCCCCAGGAAAGACCCACTCAGAATCAGTGTAACATTTACAAGAGCTCACAGCTGGTGGAACGCCCACCTGCCACCCACCTCAGAGAGAAATCAGACCCTTGCCCCTGGATGGCCAAGACATCCATCTGAATTTTTGCTCTCTGCCGGGTAGGGCAAGGGGAAGACATGTCATCCGACAGGGCCACCAGGCCCCATGAGAACTTCAGCCTCCTCTCCCCACTTCTCCAGCTCCCCTTCAGCCCTCCTTGTCTCAGGATTCCTGAGCATCTTCCCTGACCCTCGGCACATCTGTCCAAGCGCCCCACCCGGACTGCACACACCCAATATGCGGCCGA
Organism: Mirounga leonina; assembly: GCF_011800145.1. NCBI lineage: Eukaryota > Metazoa > Chordata > Mammalia > Carnivora > Phocidae > Mirounga > Mirounga leonina. The sequence goes on from NW_023270466.1 coordinate 1,475,174, forward strand.
TCCTTATTCCCTAGCAACCAAGGCCATCGCCTTTTCTCCCATCGTGACACTTGCCAGGAGTGGCCAGCACCCTTTGAACTTCAGATTGGAGCATTCCCATTATTATCGCTGACAGCAATAATCATGAATTATTCAACAGCTTCTGTATCAGGGCTGGCAAGGAACGGCCATTCTGATTGGAGGCCGCCGTGTCATCCGGCCCTCACTTTCTAGATTCTCATCAGACCAGACAGTTGCCTCCAGAACTAAGCCCAAATCCTCCATCTGGTTGGCTGCTGGGTCAGGGGCCAGAGAGGTCTCCCAAGTGGGGCCAGCTGGGTTCTGGTTCTTGCCCTGTCACATGAGATGGTGGAGGGTAAAAGATCTCATGGGTCACTGTCACGCCTGTCCACTTGGGAGATGAAATTCTGTTACTCTCCCACAGGCAGGACTGGCCAGCATTTCCTGGGGAGACAAGGCTCTCTGAAAGTGGGCTCAAGCTTCCCAAACACACCAGGGCCTGACCAGAACTCACAAGGGATGGACCTGGGTCAGAGAGGGAGTTAAACGACAGACAGCTCTTTCTGATGGACGCCCTGCTCCTGTGTCATGGGCTTTCACTCCCTTTGAAAAGCCCTGTCCACTTGGGACATTAAAATTGATCAAAGATTGGGCGCCTGGGTGGCTCAGTTGATTAAGCGACTGCCTTCGGCTCAGGTCATGATCCTGGAGTCCCGGGATCGAGTCCCGCATCGGGCTCCCTGCTTGGCAGGGAGTCTGCTTCTCCCTCTGACCCTCCTCCCTCTCATGCTCTCTGTCTCTCATTCTCTCTGTCTCAAATAAATGAATGAAATCTTTAAAAAAAAAATTGATCAAAGATTAACGAGATTCTTCAGAATACGACCAGTGGATCCTAGGGACCCTGTTAAGCTCAACCGGCATTTCATTCTTCATTTTTATATACTTTCCTTTCAGTAGCACAACTCTCTCTTCCTCTCTCCCTCCCTCCCTTAGTATAGATGCCACACAAACCTTCCTTCAGGATTTTTTGTTTGATTTTCTTTGGTTTTTCGTTTTTCCAGTGTTCTGTAATTTTATGACCCTCTGTGTGCCTGAACTCCTTGGGTAAATTTGCACATATGTCAAATAAATAAAGGTGACATGAAGACAATAGAGGACCCAACAACGGGACCTGTCTACAAGCTGCACCTTGGCAGCTGGGCTACCTTCGCTAAACTCAAATCTTATCTTTCAGCTTTAAAGTCAGCAGAAGGTGGGAAAGAAAGTACTAGAAACTATTGCCTATTTTCCACCGAACCAACTGAAGCAGTGTTCAACGCACCTTTTTTTAATTCAAAAAAGTCTTAATCATGGGCTGTAAACCAACCAACAACAAAACTCTCAAGTTCTTGAGATAAATCATAAAATGCCCGAAAGGGCCCATCTGGGATTTTCTATAAGAAACAGTTACCACTTGGAAGTCCCTCCTCTCATTCACAGCTACCAACTGCTATGACTCAGGCAGCAGTTTCCTCAATATCCTGTAACACGAGGACTGCAAGCATCCAGTCCTAGGAGCAAACAGAACGGAAGGAGACAAGCAGGGCTATCAAGACCCTGTTCATCAGTCTGGTCATTAGTGGTCTTCCCTGTAATTACTGATGGACTTCTGCAGGGAGCAGAGCTCCTGTCTATCAAATTAGCACAACCAGTAGAGGTGGGTTTGATTTTTCTGCATTTTATTCCTTTACAAATTTGCATTTTAGTTTGAGCCATATACCTCCAAAAGACAGTATGCTCTTCTTCTGGCAACAAAATTCACCTATCAATGTGTGTATTAGGTTGCCAGGGCTGCTATAACAAAATTCCACAGACTGGTGGCTTAAACCACAGACATTTATTGTCTCACAGTTTTGGAGGCTGGAAGCCTGAGATCAGGGTGTTGGCAGGGTTGGTTTCTTCTGAGGCCTCTCTCCTTGGCTTGTAGATGGCCGCCATCTTCCTGTATCCTCACAAGGTCTTTCTTCTGTATGTGTCTATGTCCTAATCTCCATTTTTTAAAGGACACCAGCCATATTGGATTAAGGCCCCCATATGACCTATTTTACCTTACTTACCTCTGTAAACGTTAGTCATTATAAAGTACTAGGGTTAGGACTTCAACATCTGAATTTTAGGAGGACATAAGTCAGCCCATAACAGAGTAGAAAAACTCTTGTAAATTGTTGCTCCATGCAGAAAGGCTACAAAGCTTGGTTCTGCAATCCTGCAGGGCTCAAAGTACTAGGACTCTGCTATAATGTTTGTTCGCTAAGCATTTCTGAGAAAGGAATCTCAGTATGGTCACCAGGGGAAATAGCAGGTTTCCACATTGTGTGCTGAGCATTTAACTAAACAGAGGCTGCATCCCACCAGGCCATTCTGAGAGCCAACATTTTTAGGTATCCCAGTTTATAGAAAGATTGCAAAGGAAATGCATACCAGTTTGCCCCGGTATGGGCAAATATTGAGAGCCTGAAACAGCATCTGGAGGTGTGTCATGTCAAAACAGAGCTGTGTCATGTTGAATTGCAACTGTGATTCCCGGTGAGCAATTGAGAATAATTCTAACGTCTCTCTACATACACAGCTGTGCATGTGTACAAGGCATATGTGGGCAATTAACTACAAAATGCCCAATCATTCAGTAAATCAGGCAGAGATGGTGAGTGTTCGTGAAAATGTGGGCCACCCAAAAAAGATGCTGAGAATCCAGAAAAATCACATTCCAACTGCTGATAGACAAGGCTCCATCTACCTTTTCCCTCCCTGCAGTGGGTACCTGGTTCCCAAACCTCAATCTGATAAAGAAACCCTAAGACCTGTATTTTAATATCCAGCAGGTTCTTAAACAACCAAAAGCATCTCAAATTTGTTAATCCCTTGGGAAGCCACCAAACTATTTACCGTGAAGATATCAGAAAATAAAGCACTGGTGATACAAAGATTTCTTTCACAAATCATGGATTCAATGGCAGGTGGCACCCAAACAAAAGATGTCACTTGGCTAATTTTTAGAATTCTATCTCAATCTTGACCCCAGCAGGAAGCCCAGCGATTGAGTCCCTGTTGTCTGTGCTTGGTTGGGAAACAAACCTCCTTCAGAACTATTCTTAATATAGGAATTTGGGGGCGCCTGGGTGGCTCAGTTGGTTAAGCGACTGCCTTCGGCTCAGGTCATGATCCTGGAGTCCCGGGATCGAGTCCCGCATCGGGCTCCCTGCTCGGCAGGGAGCCTGCTTCTGCCTCTGACCCTCCCCCCCTCATGTGCTCTCTCTTTCTCATTCTCTCTGTCTCAAATAAATAAATAAAATCTTTAAAAATAATAATAATAAAAAAATAAAAAAATATATATAGGAATTTGGAGAAATTTACTCTGAGAGGAAAAGATAATATAACACAAGAGTTGTGGCCTAGTTTCTCAAAAGACCATTATGGGAAGAATGAAAAGATTCCTCCAAGAAACCTGTTAAAGGTCTCCAAAAGATCTTCCTGAATTTCACATCTCCTTCTAATTTGCTTCAGAAAAGTAATGCACAGTAGTCAATGTCATGCAGCATGTTAAATAAAAGTATACCTGAACTCATTACATTTTAACTGACGAACACGTACTTTTGCAAGGAAACTTCCTTTTGCCTTGCCAAGACCTGCTGGATTTATTCAACCATGATTGGCCAGCACTGCAGAGTATAGCCAACTTTTCTCCAGTCTCTGGGAGTTCTAGGGCTCCACTCGATGTTTCCTTCAGTTTGAATATTGCATTGCTTACTCACAGAGATCTCGCTGCCACCAAAATCCTATTTCCTGATTTCTGTCCCCGTAAACATTTTGGTGGTTTTCTAAAGGGTTAACAAACACAAGATGTTTTTAATCATGCAGGGACCTGCTGGATATTAAGATGCAAGTCTCACCATTCTTCTGTCAGCATCAAATGGCTGTGGGTCACACTGAGGTCTCAGTTCCAGCTACCATTAGAAAAAAAAATTTTTTAATTCAGTGGGAATAAAGACATCAGCCCCCCCCCCAAAAAAAACACCTACTTCTGAGCGCACTGTTAAGTAAGACATCCTGTTAGAAACCAGCTTAAAATGACACTGTATAGCACCCTAGCCATTAGATTCAATGTAGGTTTGTGATCATATCAGTAAGAAATTGTAACATAGGTTTTGGAATCATTTGAATAATTTCTAGAAGAAATTGAAAGACAGACCCAAGATAACCCCTTTAGAAACTTTATTTCCATAAGAAAAAAAAGATGTGCCTTAAGTCATTTCTATTATGTGTCTTTCCCAGAAATATCATCCACCAAAACCATAACAACCACCTGAAGCTGCTTTCTCAAATTACATTAAATGAATGCTTACTATATAGAGAGAAGCAACCAAATCAGGACTTTTGGGTGTGCAGAGTTCAGAACCAAAGCATTCTGGAAGCACATGCCCACAGGATTGTAGAGGGAGGTCAATACAGCTGGTCCAAACTTCAGATTCTGAAAAGATTCATTTCTTTTTTAGCCCTTTTATCAAGTTGGAGGGCTTGGACATAGACTTACTGGGCCAGCATGTTGTTGGGGCTTCAGGGTGCAGCTAGAAGTCAAAGCCATGATTTGGCTTTGACTCAGGAACGACTCAGACTCAGGGCCCGGACAAGTCAAGTCTTGCTGGATTTAGTTCCCAGGGCTATGACCCACCCCATAAATCCCTACTGTTCCTGATTCCTCAGGAAATGGGAGGCTTGGTCAATTGCTCCCTGTGCTCTAGCTCTGGATCTGGGGGGTAAGCCGAGAAGGACAGGGAAAGTCCTCTTCAGGGCCAAGCCCATGATGGCAGCCAAGCAGCTGAGTAGCAGCCATGGCTTTGACTTCTAGCTGCACCCTGAAGCCCCAACAGCATGCTGACCGAGTAAGTCTATGTCCAAGCCCTCCAGCCTGATAAAAGGCATCAGCACAGAAACGCCCAGTCCTGAGAGGCGGCCATCACTAAAGCTAATCCAGGCACGCCACCCTGATACGTTCCACCAGGTCCAACTGCATAGCAAAGCATCCAAAGGAGGTCAAACTGAAACATGACAAGACGGAGGAGAGGAGAGATGAGAAATTACTTGGACAGGAGACAATCCAACACCAAACCAATAAAAGCCACCTAAGTCAGAGACAGGCAGACAAAAATTAAAACTCCAGTTTGCCCAAAGAGAGCTGGGTAGGGACGGAATCTCACCTCCACAGCTGGTAGACAGAAGTTCACTGCCAAGGGTTAACCACCATCCAGGACACTCTAAGAGCTCAACTGTGGCAAACTGAATCCAGTACAGACTCAGTCAAAACATCCCCCTGGTGGGGCACCTGCGTGGCTCCATTGGTTCAGTGTCCGACTCTTGATTTCGGCTCGGGTCACAATCTCAGGGCCATGAGATACAGCCCCGCGTCAGGCTCCACCCTGAGCATGGAGCCTGCTTGAGATTCCCTCTCTCCCTCTCCCTCTGCCCCTTGCCTACCCCCTGTTCTCACTCTCGAAAGAAAGAAAGAAAGAAAGAAAGAAAGAAAGAAAGAAAGAAAGAAAGAAAGAAAGAAAGAAAGAAAGGAAGAAAGAAAGGAAGAAAGAAAGAAAGATGCCCCTGGTAAAGCCAGTACTAAGAAAGTCAGCATCCTTCTTGGAAAATCACTAGATAGTACTATCTACAGGTCAAGAGACTTAAGGATTTCATATGTGCCATGGAGAATGTGAATTTCCACGGGGCAAAATAACAAAGGCAAACTAGAGTAAAGGGAGGCAGGGAAGCGTCTGGTGAGAGAAAGGAGTCATATCTTATTCATGAGGTTATCACTGATAGAGGAGAAACTGAAAACCAAATAACTGCACCTTCTCAAAGTCATTGATAAAGATAAAAGTGCATAAGGCACCTCACTGAAAACATGGAATTAAATAAGAGCAAGAACATCCTTTTTTACCAGAAAAAAAAGAAGAAGAACATTAAATTAGAGAAGAGAGAGATGAATGAATTCAAAGCCAGGATGGAAATTAGAAACCAACAGTTGTCAGGTAAAGGCTCCATGGTCATACATAATTAAAACTCATATGGCCAGTAACTCCTCACCCGTGGGATGTCTCAGAAAACTAAGATCAGGGTGGGGAGGGAGCCTGGATGAGCCCTAATGAGTTAGAAAGGCTAGATGAGTCATTGTGCATCCGCCTGTTCTCAAACTCCAATGCACACTGGAATCCCCTGGAGATTTGTAAAAGCAGACAATCCTAGGACAGGGACCTCTGGGGTTAGGACTGGGCAGCTGGACTTTTTAAAGTGCAGCTGGTCCCGGGTGTTGAAACCATTAAAGCTGGTTGAGAGGAGCTATGAGCTCATAACCACTTTCAATTTTCCAAGAAAAACTGATGCAACAAGTTTAAAAGATTTTTTTAAAAAATGAAGGAGAGGTTCTACTACCCACAGCCCCCAATTCCAGCAGCCTCAAAGCTCCATTTGCCATTCACTTTCCACCAGACCAATCTAGAAAAGCCCAGAGAAGGTTGTGGAACCTGTCCTACTGCACTTCATATCAGAGATGCCAGTGACAACTGAGCTCTCTAAGTCTGCGGGACACCAGCATATGCCTCATCCGGAGGAAGATGCTGTTCTGACATCCCAGGAGGGTCTGGATTCATGGACAGAACACACAGACTAATCTGGTAGGATTTGATACAGTGATTCTTGATGTTCAAGATCATGCATAGCGCCTTGAATGGTGCAGATGAGTAATGAATGAATAGTTGAGGGCTGGGTGACCACAAGAAGGCTTGAGGATAACCTGTGAATTGCATTTTAGGGCAATTCTCTTTTTCCCTCACTTTCAGTAAAAGTGACTGAAAGAGTCTTAAACAAGCTGGAACATTTTCCCCCATCCGTTTAGTTTCTAAGTCTTTAAAACTAATTAATTGTTACTAACAGAACATAGAGGTAAACATTAGTCGAGAGCAATTTAACGGTCCTGCCTAAATGCTGGAGAAAAACTGCCACATCTGACTTCACCCTATAAAGCTCCAACTTCAGGGATATAGGTACCATCCTCCTGCCTCTTTGACAGATAAGAGGAACCTGAGAAGAAAGGATGAACAAGCACTCCCTTGATAAGGTCCACTCAGAACAGACCCAACAGCACACAGAGCCGCGCTGGCCTTCTGCTCTCCTGGCCAAATGGGGACGTGTCCTGGAAAGAAGAAACAGGAAAAAAGAAACAGAAACGTTCTGAGCAACTCAGAATTTCTAGGCCCATCAGAGAATCCTGCAACCCTCAAGCAGTTGGAAACACAGATCATTATCTGCATATCCCCATGCCATTTCCACACGCCCATGTTCGGCCTTATGCGGTGATGCTCAGGAGGTGATTGTGCTCCTCTGTGGCCATTTGGAACTAGCATTCCCAGCAGAAGGGCAGCAACACATGGCTCTGGATTGGTGAGGATGGGTGGGCGGGGCACCAGCTCTGGGAAACTAAAAGAAGGGAGGTAAGGGCAGAAGGAGCAGGTCCACAAGGGTCCGGATGGCTTAGTGCGAAAGAAGGGAAGTGTCAGTGGGCGCTTGTCCTTGGGGTCCTCTCCCATGCGGAAGGGTTGAAAAGAAACCATTAGAGACTCACCTGGTTCAAAGCTTCTTTTCTGACCACAGAAAATGAAATTGATCACTTCTGAAAATGCCCAGGATGTATATTTTACCAGCAGAGGTATTTGTATTTGTCTAAGGGGTGAAGCACAAAAACTTCATGATGGAACAGCTGCTGTTTAATTGACGGACCCTCAAATCTCACCAGACAGCTAGCAAAGAGGTCCTCACTGGACTTGGGTTGGTCTGGACTCCAGTTCTGGCTTTGTCATTTCCTACTGTGGAATTTTAGACAAGTGTCCTCACTCATGGAGCCTCGGTCTCCTTAGACCCGCGCCAGAGGGTTGTCGTGAGGTTTGAGTGGGAGAATACATGTAAGTCCTTGCTGAGGGTCAGCACAGAGTGGGGGCCTCATAGACCTTCACTCGCTCATTCACTGATGGGGCTACGCTGTCATCAGGGGGCCACCAGGAAGAACTGGGTTTCCCACCCTGGATTTTTACACCCACATGTTAGTAAGTCTCATGCAAAAAATAGTGTTCCACGGTCAAATAGTAGAAGAGACAGTGGGCTCAACATCGTTAAACCATTTTCTTCTCTTGCCCAACTTCTCAGAGCCATTAAATATGCTAATGTGCACTGGGATCTCCAGAGAATACTCATGGCAGCGAATAAAATATGCAGCATTTCTCAAGCTTAATTCTGTAAGGAACTTGTTTTCTGACACACTAACTTCCACACTGACCCAGGAGAGTGTTCCATGGCCCACAGTTCAGGCAATGTTTATCCAGAGCAAAGATCAGTAATGCATATGAGACCGTGGCTCACCCAGCCACCCTGTGGGGTGTGATATTTGCTGACTGGCATTTACCCAGGCACCATATCATGAGGGAAGAGACATTCTGGAGTCAAGAATGATGGTAATACTACCAAAAAAGGAGAGTGCCAGCCAGAGGAACACCACACCAGCCCACATGAGGCCATTAATATCAATCCATGGGAGGCCAGGCCCATCCGAGCTCCCCCTCGTTAGAGGCTCAACACAACATCCATTAGGGGCCTGTTTTGTTTTGTTTTGTTTTCAGGAGAACATATCACTAAATTTATAATGCAATATCAACAGAAAAATCAGACTCTCCTTAATGAAAAAAAAATCACTTTCTGTGTGAATGGATCCATTCTGTAAAGTGTAGAAACCCATAGCATTAGAGTTGACTATTTGTCACAGGTGAGAAGGAAGGGTTTAGGATTATGTGAAAATTTTTCACATAAAATCACCTTTGTTAATATTTTTATGTTGTACTACTTCAAATGTACATAATTTACACTTGCATAAATGTCAACAATCTCTACTCCTAGTCAATCAGTCACCAGTGTTCTTTCAAAAGCATTCTCCAATCTGCCACTTAATTTTCCTGTTTGTCACCAACCCTCACCACACTCACTGGGATCACAGAGAAACCTACCACCCTTCATGCCTACAATATTTCCCCTCCCAACTCACTCTGCATGCTGCTAGCTCAACCTCCCTAAAACAATCATCACTGCACTTCCCCATTCAGAGACCTTTGATGCCCCCCCTTTGCTTATGGGATGTCCAAACCCAACCCAGCAACTGGCTTTTGAGGCTCTCCACAATGGGGATTCAGCCTCTCTGCCCAGGTCTTGCCAGTAATCTTATATGACACTTTCTGAGACTGTAAGCTTACTTTGCTCCTCTCAATCCCAAGGCTTTGTGCCTCCAGTCTCCCTGGCAAACATGTCCACCCTGCGCCTTGCCAACTCTAAATCTTCAAGAACCCCCAATCCTCAAGTCCAGAAATCTTCAACATGCCTCTAGTCCAGTCCTCCCCTAATCAATTCTATAGTAGAGTCTGTACTCTCCATTAAGTACTTAATCTTTTATTACCTTCTGTTGCTATTTAATTTTTTCTATAGATATTTGATTTTTCATGTATCTTTGACTTGGTTCACACAACTAAATTCCAACTTTCTTAGGGACAAAAGGCCTGTCATCTGCTTTCTTTGTAATACCACTAAAAATAACAATAATGGGAGGAGGGAGAGAGGGAAGGAACAGGTTAGTAAGCTAGAGTGGGAAAATTCACCCCTCCGAAGGAAAGCATTCACGCCAACCTCCAATCTCCAAAGAACCGGGGCTCCCCTCTCACAATTATCACAAGAAATTGCAGCTAGGCCTCCTTCAGGTTCTAGGTTCACCACTGGCAGAGAAGGAAACAGGAAAATAAATAAACAGGGATATGTAGCTATACCAAATAAGACAGCAAGGTGATGAAATCTCAGAGCCATAAACTCCTGCCAAGCTTAGCAACCCTTGGTTCAAATTTGCTCAACTTTCCTAAAGGTTGAGATTGGGGAGAACTTATATTTTTGCATTCGGTGACTTTTTGAGAACAGGGGATACAAAAAAGGGCCTGTGGTATCATGTATGTGTTCCTATGCACACGTGTTACGGAGACACCAACACAAATACAGAGAAATAGCACTGAAAACACTTCAGAACTTATCATCATACCCTTCAAAACTGCAAGCCTTCAAAGTACAAAGTACAATAAAAATATCAGCATGGTAGGGCACCTGGGTGGCTCAGTCAGTTATGTGTCCGACTCTTGGCGTCAGCTCACATCATGATCTCACAGTTGTGGGATCGAGCCCCAAGTCAGGCTCTGCACTCAGCATGGAGTCTGCTCTCTCTTTCTCCTCCTTCTCTCAAATAAATAAATAAATAAAAACTTTTTAAAAATATATCACCATGTTGAAACCACTAGAAATCACCATGGTCTTCCTTTTCTCTGTGGAAAAATTATTGCTCTTTGTGACCACCTGGGACCCCAGAATAGGTAGTGAATCTCCCGAGTTACCTTTGTCTTTATCACTCATGTAAACCTGTTCCCTGCTAAATAAAACTTTAGATTCTACATCTGATCAAGCACGTAATATTCAATTCACTCATTTTTGGGTTACTTTCTTAGAATACAAAGCAAAAGTTACAAGGGAAAAAGCCAAAGATTCTTATGGGACAAGCAGGTGGCAGACTTGCCTTCAGCTTAAGCAAAGATCTCTCACCTGCATATCTGAATAGCGCCTGTTTTGGGGGCAATCTAATGAGTCAAAAAACAGCCCTATTTACTTAAATTCCAAAGCTTTAAAATAAAAAAAAAATAGATGTCATCTTCCAGCAATGACAGACAAGCATATAGAAAAACTGGATAATATTAAAAAAAACAATAATCTCTTTGAAGGTATCTAAAAGTTACCAAGACAACCAAAACCCGAAAGTCTAGTTCCCAGAGTAAGGAGGCATAGAAGTTGCCCAAAACTACCCACCACCACCACTTAGGCATTTCCTGATTTGTAAATTTCCCAGGCAGAGAAGAGAGAAGCAGAGCAGAAAAGAGATGTTAGAGGGATGATAAACTAAGCAGAGCTGTCACCCCTAGTAAGGAGATATAATTGGAGGTCAAGGCCTAGCAAAGTGGAGGAGCCCTGATATACACTCCAGGCTTTCAGTTGGGACCCCTGAAGAGTTACATCTTCTGGGTAAGGGGGATCGAATTAAGATGATCTGCTCCTTAATGATGTTATGTATGGTGATTAACATAACATAATAAAATTAAAAAAAAAAAAAAGATGATCTGCTCCTACTATAATACTCTGCCTGCCTGCCAGAAGCTAAAGAAAAAAAAACCCTCCATGTGAAAACATCTCATCAAGAGCCACCATAGTTTTTCATTTAAAATTCCCAAGATTCAAGGGTGCTTGGGTGGCTCAGTCGGTTACACATCTACCTTCGCTCAGGACATGATCCCAGGGTCCTGGCGTCAAGCCCTGCGTCAGGCTCCCTGCTCAGTGGGGAGTCTGCTTCTCCCTCACCCCTCATCCCTGCTCATGCGTGGATGTTTTCTCTCTCTCTCAAATAAATAAATAAATAAATAAATAAATAAATAAATAAATAAATAAATAAATAAAATCTTTTTTAAAATAAAATAAAATGCCCAAGATTCAGTTAAAAGTTACCAGGCCTCCCAAGAGACATAGATCAAGAGGAAAAGAAAAACGATTGAAATAATCTCACAGGTGGTTCAGATATTGGGTTTATTAGAATTAACTTTAAAATAACTGATAAACAGGGTGCCAAGGTGGCTCAGATGGTTAAGTGTCTGCCTTCAGCTCAGGTCATGATCCCGGAGTCCTGGGATCGAGTTCCACATCAGGCTCCCTCCTCAGCGGGAAGCCTGCTTCTCCCTCTGCCTCTGCCTCTCTCTCTGTCTCTCTGACTCTCATGAATAAATAAATGAATAAATAATATTTAAAAAAATAAAAATAAAATAAAATAACTGATGAACATATTTAAGAAAACAGATGACGAGATAAGACTCTCACCAAAGAACTGGCATATACATATATGAATCAGATGGAAATTCTAGGACTGAAAAGTACATTGTAACAGAAGAAACTAAGAATGCTATTGATGGATTCACAGCAGAATAGACCTAGCTGAAGAGAGAATTAGTGATCTGGAAGATGACAGTTCAGTAGAAAATATCCAGAGCAGTGAATGGAAAGGAAAAAGAAAAATCCAAAGAAAACCAAAAGAAAGTATATTTGAATCTGTGAAAAAGGACAAATATTTACTGAATACATGTCACAGGCTAGACACAATCGTTTTCAAGTAACTAAGTCTGCTTTCATAAGACATACTGATTTGTATTTTACAAATTTGAGGGAAAATATTCAGAACTGATATTTAAAATAGAGTTTCTTTTAAAAATATATTCATAATAATAACAACGTAAAGAACACTTTACCGTGAATGAAGTGTGAAGCCTAGTAAAAGAACATGATGGTCTCTAAAGTTGGAAAGAACTAGGTTCACATGCTGCTGTTACCTGTTACCTGGACATACGGTGGGCCTCAATTTCTTTATCTATGAAAGGCAACAATACCTTCCTAAAAAGCTACTGGAAGAATGAAATACATTAAAGTACATATAATACATAGCAAAAACCCATAGGCTAAATAAATGTTCATTCCCTTCCCTCCTCCCCCAAGTCTCACTTATTTAAACAGCATTCAGTGAATGTGTGATTTATTCCACTTAGGTCACCTATGAATCAAACACATGTAATATACACCCTTTTTGGATCCTATGGCAAACTTGGGGCCAACAACGGTCAAGTCCCTATCAGTTAAAAGAAAACGCTGGGTTTCACCTAAAAAAAATAGTGGTGGCATGTCAGAAAGGCTGAAAAACTGGTTTGGTGAAGAGGGTTAGGAGTTTGTCCTGGAATATGTCGGATTTTAGGGGCTAATGTGTCTCCTAATTGGAGATGGTCATCAATAGTTAGAAACCTGAACCCAGAGCTTAGGCAGAAGTGAAGACTTAGTGGATAAGGAAAGTCAAGGGATTGGCTGAAACCACCATGGGAAAAATGTACAGCAGGAAAAAAGGGTCAATATACTAAATATAGCCAGTGCTCTGGGAACCTTTAGGAAGAAGTCAGTGAGTTCCCACAGCCAGAATGAGCATCAGAACACAACATGGGTCTCTTGGGACTTACTTTACCTCATGAGTCACAATCATGTTCTATTAACTAGATAAGATTCCCTATCACATGATTTCATAGCAGCCTGTACTTTTCCTTTGGGGTCCTAATCATAACTGTATTTCAGTAATTTTTGTGAAATGGTTCATGTATTGCCTCTCCTCCTAGATGTTATGATCCTTGAGGGCAGGGGTTGTCTCTTTCTTGTTCACCACCACATCCCCAGTACCTAACTAGCAAAGTGCCTTGCAGATAGTACCTTTCAATAAATGTGATCAATAAAATAATGAGTAAAATCAGCTCAATGGTTATAAGCCTAAAATCCTGCTTCTCCAAGTGTGGTCCAGCAGCATCACCCTCACCTGAGTGCTTGTTAGAAATGCAACTTCTCATGGGGGCTCCTGGGGGGCTCAGTCGTTAAGCGTCTGCCTTCGGCTCAGGTCATGATCCCAGGGTCCTGGGATCAAGCCCCAAATCGGGCTCCCTGCTCTGTGGGAGGCCTGCTTCTCCCTCTCCCACTCCCCCTGCTTGTGTTCCCTCTCTCGCTGTGTCTCTCTCTGTCAAATAAATAAAATAAAAAATAAAAAATAAAAAAGAAATTAAAAAAAAAAGAAATGCAACTTCTCAGACTCACCCCAGACCTACAACCCCCAAGTGATTTGTACGCACATAAAAGTTTGAAAAGCACTGGCTCAGTGTAGACACTTTTGATAACTAGGCCAAGAAAACCTCCCCCTTGAATGAGTGGAGGAAGAGGGGGGAAATAATTTTGACTCAGTAGCCTGTTTTCAACCAAAATTATTGGGGAACCTGTATTTTTCAAAGACAACTATGATGTGTAATGATTATCTGATTGCTTGCCTTCAAATCAGAGGTTCTCACCTGGGCTGCACTTAGCAGCAGTGGGGAGTTTTAGAAAGTACTGATGGCTGGGGGCACATGGGTGGCACAGTTGGTTAAGTATCCAACTTGGTTTCCGCTCAGGCCATGATCTCAGGATAGTGAGATTGAGCCCTGCCTCAGGCTCTGTGTTCAGCATGGAGTCTGCTTGAGATTCTTTCTCCCTCTCCCTCTGCTTCTTTACCCCCCATGCGTTCTCTCTCTCCCTCTCTCAAATAAATAAAATCTAAAAAGGAAGGAAGGAAGGAAGGAAGGAAGGAAGGAAGGAAGGAAGGAAGGAAGGAAG